>NC_143484.1:55494315-55849453 GCF_027475165.1 Benincasa hispida | reverse complement strand
AATGGAAAATACATGAATGAATGAATACTAAATTGAAATGAGAGGAATTTCGAGACCGATGTTAACATGTTTAAAAAGAAACTTAAAAGAATTATAATTATTACCAATATCAACAAATGCACCTTCCTTTTCAAGATTCCAAGTCAATCGTGTTTTATTTAGAGCAACTTTTATGCTAAGTGACGTTATAGAAAATTTTTCAAAAAAATATCTATAAATCAAAGATAAAACATGCTAAAAAAAACACGTACATTCGTGTGTAAAGATAGTCATTAACTCTTATAAATAACTCAAAATCAAGTCCAAATTTAGATCAAGCCCCAATTGAGAATCTAAATCATTATTTGAATACTGGATTTGGAATTGGAACTAAATCTGAAATATAGGACTAATTAAAACTCTTAAAATCATGGATGGTAAATTGAAAAAAAAAAGAGAGAGAAAAATATATGTGTGTGAAAGGAAAGACATTAAATTATAATAATATATAAATAATGTGGTTAGTTGTAGCAGCCGCATTTAGGCTTGGAAGGTGGCACACTTCCACACGTTTTCTTAAATCAAATTCTGCCACGTGTAATCTCCTGGGTCCCTTCGATCCCTAAAAAATAATAATAAAAACCTTCCTGCGATTGGTGTCTCTTCCATTAGATAGAATAATAGATGCATTCTTAAGCTGTCATCTTTGCCAATTCCATTTATCTCCAATTTCTTTATATATATATATATATAATCAAGCTCCAATTTTTATTCATAATAATAATCATAATCTTAATACTAATAATAATAAAACCAGGCAGGAGCGAGAGAGAGAGGGACTTGGGATTCTTAACAAACAAACGGTAGCTTTAACTTTTCCTCCTCTGTATTTTGCAACAAAGAAAATTGAGTGTTATTATTGTTTCTCTGTTAACAGAGGAGCTGCCTCCCTTGCCCTGTTTATTTCCTTTCCTCGGATGTTGCCTATGTTGTTTTCTGGTATGTGATTCTTGTCGTCGTCGTTGTTCGCCGACATGGGTGCCTGCGTTTCAACGCCGGAGGGCTGCGTCGGAAGCAAATTTAAAAAGTCTTCCAAGAGGAAGAACCGCCGCAGGCGGAGGAAAGGATCTAAAACGACAGCGTTTTCAGCTCTCTCCGATGGATCGCACCGCTCTGACCCGATTGACCACTGCTCATTTTCCAATCCCACTTTCCAAGGTTATTTTTTCTTGTTCTTTTACAGGGGAAGAAGGGAAAATTTTGATTTTTTTTCCCTCTTTTTTTGGTTGTTTGGTTGAGATTTCTCTCTCTCTCTCTCTTTTTTTTTTTTTTCTTTTTTTAATGGGGTTTTCCTTTTAATATGAAAAATGTTTGCTTGTGATGTGAAATGTACGTCTCCTGTGATGGAAGCAACTTATTCCTTCCTTTCTCTGTTTTTTTTTCCTATCTTAATTTGAGCTTTTTGGGATGCTTTTACAATTGAAGAAACTGGGTTTTTTTTTTTTTTTTTTTTTTTTTTTTTTTGGCTTTTAAATTTTCATTGATGAAACAGAAAGGATGGTTTTTGAATATTGGGAAGCTGTGTCATGTTCAAAGCTTCTGCAAGTCATTGAGCAGATTCCCAGATCTTAATTCTTCCAGAATGAGCATAGAAGAATCCCCATTTTTGTATTTTTTTTTTAAAGAAATTTTTATAGCAGAATGGAGTTGACTTTCCTCATGAATTTTCTTATATACTTTAAAATCTCAAGTCGTCTGTCTTAGAAATGAGCCAGCTCAACAAGTTGGGACATCTTAAGTTATCGACCTTTTAAAAACTACTGTGCCTATTCTGAGCTTTGTTTTATGAATTTAGGTTTTTTTATACACTGAGGATTTAGTTTATCATGATGTCGTAGACATTTTGAAAGAATGGGATAATGAACTTGTCTTCAAATGCTGTAAACTACAAACACCATGTAATTCATTTCCTGGCTTTTTATCTGAATCTGTATCATCTGTGGCATCTCTGCAGGAAGTTCTGATGAAGCCTGGTTTGATACGGTTGGAAAATTCGAATCGGATTGTGATGAAGACTACCAAAGTCTTCCTGATGGTGGGTTTTCTTTGAATATGTTATACTGATGGGAAATTTTCTTATTCTACATTTGTTGTTTAATCAATCTGCCATTGTCTACCTCATGAGTTCTTGCAGATATACAGTCAATTAATAGCTTTGAGGGTGCGTCAACGTCGAGCATTTCTTCTTCGGGAGATGCTAATCATGGAGATCATAATGTGAATCGACATAGCGCAACCCCAGATCAGATTCATAGACCAGGAAATTCAGCAAGAGTACATTCTGTGAGCAACTCTGAGAGTCAAGTTGCAAGGGAGTCACATTCTCAGGCCATGAATCCAGATGATGCAGAACCCCAACTCAAGGGTTATGGACACTCGAGCGAGGCAAATGAACCGGTATTCATCGACGAGATCTCCTCTACTGCTGGTGAAAGTTCTGCCAAAGGCGATGGAATATTGGATAATTGTGGGATTTTAC
The DNA here is from genome assembly GCF_027475165.1 of Benincasa hispida. Taxonomy (NCBI): domain Eukaryota; kingdom Viridiplantae; phylum Streptophyta; class Magnoliopsida; order Cucurbitales; family Cucurbitaceae; genus Benincasa; species Benincasa hispida. Next base: position 55,846,935 of record NC_143484.1, on the reverse strand, counting down.
CAAGCAATTGTTTGCCTTGTCTTGCATCAACAATAAACTCTGTTGAAAAGAGAAAAGCATTAAGTTCTAGTCCTCCAAGTGGACTTAAAAAGGCAGCCTTGAAACTTTCATTCAAATGGAAAGAAGGAAATCCCAATGCTGCTTTATGTGAGTGTTCAAGAAGTAAACTTTTTATATTCTGGTTCACTTCTTCCTGTACCTTGTATATAAACTTTTAAATTTCTTCAAATTTTGATTGATTTAACTTTTCTTCTTCTGTTTCTTTCAGTTTCGTCGAAAGCGCTTCTACAAAGACCTATAGCAGGTTCTCAAGTACCCTTTTGTCCAGCTGAAAAGAAAATGCTAGACTGTTGGTCACATATTGAGCCAGATAGTTTTAAAGTTAGGGGAGTAAACTATGCAAAGTAAGATACCAAAAAGTCTTTCTAGTTTTTCGAGTTGGCTCACTTTTTAATCTCGCAAAACTTAAAGCGATAATCTTATTGTTCTTTCTAACTCAGCAAAATAATCCTTTTGCAGGGACAAAAAGAAAGAATTTGCTCCCAGTCATGCTGCTTACTATCCATTTGGCGTTGATGTGTTCTTGTCACATCGAAAAGTGGATCACATTGCTCGCTTTGTGGAACTTCCTGCAGCTAATTATTCTGGAACGCTTCCACCTATCCTTGTTGTTAATGTTCAGGTAAATCTTTCTTTTGTTTGTGCTGTGATAAATGTATATGGTCGGTTATAACTGCTTAATGTTATAGCTCCCTTTATTATTGTAGATATTTGTGTCTTTGGGTACTTTTCTTTCTTGTACTGCCTTGGATTCTTGTAACATTGATCTTGTTATTGGATTCTTCAGATTCCATTGTATCCAGCGGCGATTTTTCAAGGAGAAACCGATGGAGAAGGAATGAGTATCGTCTTGTACTTTAAGCTTTCTGATGCATATGCAGAGGAACTTACATCTCATTTTCAAGAAAATATCAGGGTAAGATTCAGCAATTGCAAATTCTCATTCAATCTTTCTTTATCTCCAGTAACTTGTTTCATGAAATGTTAAATTATGTTGTTATGTACATTTTCTTAACCATGTTTACTGGCTCTAAAAACAGAAGCTGATTGATGATGAAGTTGAAAGAGTGAAGGGTTTTCCAGTAGACAATGTAGTACCATTTAGGGAAAGATTGAAAATTTTGGGACGCGTTGCAAACGTGGAGGATCTTCCAATGAGTGCCGCAGAGCGAAAGCTTATGCAGGCTTACAATGAAAAGCCCGTCCTCTCTCGTCCTCAACACGAATTTTACTTGGTAAGTCTAGTTGTTCATTGCACTACAGAGATTTCTAAAGATTACATTTTACAGAATGATTCATATGGAAGAGCTAATGAATTTTACAGGGAGAAAACTACTTGGAAATTGACTTGGATATGCACAGATTTAGTTACATATCAAGGAAAGGTTTTGAAGCATTTCTTGATAGACTCAAGTGCTGTATTTTGGATGTTGGCCTAACAATTCAGGCAAGTTTCTTGTAACCAAACCATGTTTTTTTTTTCTCTCTTTTGTGCTGAGTTTTCTGTCCTGTTTTTCTTACTTTGCTTTGGGTATTGAAACAGGGGAACAAACCTGAAGAATTGCCAGAGGAGATCTTATGTTGTATTAGATTAAATGGAATTGATTACGTAAATTATCAGCAGTTGGGGATGGGTCAAGAGATCATGTAAAGTTTGCCGTTGTATTCATACAAGAGTTCACTAAAAAGCAAATTTTAATGAGAAATTTTTTTTCCTTTGCTTCCATTTCTATGCTCAGTGAAATAGAAAACAAAAAACCCTTTCAGATATGACATTTGGTTAACTCTATTTGATTGAAAGAAAGATAATTTAACACTGTCAAAGCTAAAATATTTCATTTCTTCTTCTCCTCCTTCAAAGCATACATGGGTTTAAAGGCTTTCCGCACAAACCTTTGTTACCCATGTAAGCACTTCGAGGAAAATCACTCAGCGGCTTTCCCGCTGGAATTTCTCCCACTAACAAGTTGTTCGACAGATCCAATTCCTTTAACTTCCGCATCTTCAAAAACCCTTTTGGTATTTTTCCGGTGAAATGGTTTCTTTGCAGCTTCAGTGTCTCTAATTGGTTTGCATTCACTATGGCCTCCGGCAAGTCGAAGCCCAAATTGTTACGGCTCAAATCCAGGCTTCGTATTGATCTTAATCCTCCGATTGAAGTGGGTAATCTTCCTTTCAGATTGTTATGCGACAAATTCAGAAACTGGATCGCAGGTTGTTGCCCGACATCGGTTTGATAAAAGTCCCCAGAGAAGTTATTGTCTGAAAGATCAATGTATGTTAAAGAATCGTCTGGAAATCTGTGTCCTATCTTGAAGATCTGCTGTATATTGCCTGTTAACTTGTTTGAATGAAGATCGAGCACACCCAAGTCCTGTAAATTTTTAATGGAATTGGGAATCTCAGAGACTAGTGTGTTTTTTGATAGTTTAAGTGAATAGAGCTGAGTGAGGCTTCCAATCCATTCTGGAATTTTCCCAGTAAGATGATTGAGGGAAAGATCTAGTTCCTGTATTGGACTTGGAGTCGTTCGCAAGAATTCTGGAATTTGGCCATGGATTCCACACCCTGCAAGATAGATTTTTGAAAGAGATGGTAGTTTTGATAGCCATTGGGGAATGGAGGACATGTTCAGAAGGTTGTAAGAAAGATCAATGGTTTGGATATTTTGTAGAGATGACATCTCAGGTAATGGCCCTTTGATGGAATTGTGTGAGAGATTCAGGAGAATGAGCTGAGAGAGTTGTCCAAATGATTCCGGTATTTGACCGGAGAATCGATTACGGTCGAGATACAACTCTGACAAAGATGATAACCTTCCCAAAGAAGAAGGAATCGTTCCCTCAAGTTTGTTGTTTGAAAGTGAAGCTCTTTTGAGAAAAACAAGCTCTCCAAAACTTGAAGGGATAGCACCACTTAAACGGTTGTCATTCAGTCTAAGAAAAGCAAGAGAAGAAGAAGAAGAGATTTGACCAGAAACTGATGCGAATGGCATTGGTCCTCCCAGATTGTTGTTATCCAAATACAAAACTGAAAGACCTGTCAAATTGTTTAAGGAAAGGGGAATTCTCCCGCTCAAGAAGTTGTTTGAAAGATCAAGCTCTTTCAACATCTGCAACTGACCAATTCTATCAGGTATGTGACCAACCAATGAGTTGCTATGTAAATCCATCTGAACTAAGTTAGTAAGATCTGCAAATGAATCCGGTATCACACCCGAAAACCGATTTCCATAAAAAAGAAGGCTATGGAGAGACTTGAGACTGCCAAGACATGCTGGAAGGGAACCAGACAGCCTATTATCATGCACAGCAAGTTCTTCAAGTTTCAGAAGCTTACCTACACTTTCCGGAAGTGGACCTCTCAACTTGTTACCATAAAGATAGAGCTTTCGCAAGTTGCGAAGCCGTAAACCGATAAACGATGGGATCATTCCACCAAGGCCAAGCAGTCCTCCAAGATCAATAATCTCGACAGCATTAAGCAGTGTTATTGAAGGTGAAAGAGAGCCTCTCATCTCAGACTGAAAGGGGAGATCAGCAGTGGATATGAAGCCCGGCAAATTGATTTCTTTGACTCTGCCTGTAATGTTGTGACAAGAAATTCCTTCCCAATCACAACAGCTTCGTCCCACCCATTTTGCAAGCCTACCAGAAGTGTCAAGGAAAATTCCAGACTTGAAACTGGTTAGACCTTTCCAATCTAGAGGATGGCAAGCTTCAGAAAGGCTCATAATGGAGATCATAACAGCAAGCCATTGCAGGTGAAGACGATCCATTTTTGCCTGTGACAGAGAAGATTTGGGATTGACAGTTTTAGCTGCTTGTGATTATAATTTGCCAAAAGGGCACAAACAAAAATGGTCAATGAAATCTTTTTAAAACGTTTTGCTTTAACTTTTTCTCTCTCTCTCTATTCTCTTTTGTCATTCATCTCCTTTACAGTTAAATCACAATATATTAACAGACAGATTTCCCCCAAAATTATCATGTCATGTCCTTGATAATGATTAAAGTAATTATTCTCTGATTTGACAATTCCAATGTCTTTTGGTTTCAAATACTTGAATCCAATTCACAGTTTTCTCAATTAACTTCTTGAAGAAATTGGCAAGTTCTGAAACTCCTAGGAACCTCTGTCTGTCTTGGAAGTGTTCAAATAATTTCCATCCTAAGATTTCATTGCCATTGTTGTCTTATTTAACTGAACTTATTCTTCTTTTTCAACTTTCAAGAACTAACACTTAGTGTATGCTTTGCAGGTAATATGCAGAGAAAAGAACCATAAATCAGATATATATTCCAAAGGGAAAAGAGTTGTGAAGTTTGTATTCTTTTGGAGTATATTTTTATTGAAGAATGTGTGGGCTGCTAATTACATGATTTTGATTTGCTGCATTTGAACCCACCAACCTGGAAAAAGCTGTTTCTCTTCAGTCAACAGCAAAATAAATAAAACAAAAACCAAGTCTTGAGATTCTGAACATTACAGAAATCTTCTTTTTCTTCTTCTTCTTCTTCTTTTTTATTTCTTAAATCTTGTGTATGGAATATTTTATGAGTGTGACATTGTATATTATATATCTTTCATCTTGTTTTATTAGTTTCATTGGATTAAAATACTCAACCTCATCTGTCAGAAACTTAAAATAACTTCAACAGAGTCGAGTCTTTTTTTAAAATTTTATTTTTTATGATAAATCTCACGGTTCCATATGATATCAAATTTTCAAATATAATTTTTAGTTAAGTTAGAGTGAAAAAATCAATGTTTGTCTTAAATTTGCCTAACGTGTATCAATGTTCTCCTTCAAACTTTTTTTTTTTCCTTTTTTGAAGAATTCAACTATTAAGTTTATCAAATTGTAGTGTTATAAATTTTTACTTATTCTAATGTTTTAAGTTAAATATTGAATGTTTTTCAAGGTATGAATGGACACACTTATTCAAGTTTAAAATAATTTTGGCAACAAGAATCTTAAATTAAGGTCTAATTTTATAAAATATTGAAAGACGTCTTACCAAGTTTAAAATTCGGTCCCCAAATTACATATTTTCTATTGTGTATAAGGTATGGTCTCCATCACTTTGACATCTACCAATTAATCTACCAAAAATAATATTGTCAAATCAATTTTGATATGTAAACTCGACACCTAATATAAAAACAAATTATAATAAAAGTTTTCTTTTAAGGTGTGTTGTCTTGCCCAACAAATTTGGATGCTTAAGCATAGAAGATGAAGTGATTCTCATTTATATACCTTGGCTGCATGAGTGTTACAGTGAATTAGCTATGTCAATAAGGATATTGTCAGACACCTCCTTGGCTACATAAGTGTTACAATGAATTAGCTATGCCAATAAGGGTATTGTTATACACCTCCTTGGTTGCATGAGTGTTACATTGAATTAGCTGTGTCAACAAAGGTGTTGTTAGACACCTCGGTCTGCTCGATAATGCGTTCCATCTTGAGTAGTCGGTTGTGCTCTTTGGCTCCTTGGCCTAGCCCATAGACACTCAAACACGCTATTTCCTCTTACAGCAATTGCAAATATAGCAATAGGTCCAAAGTATTAGCTAATATAGCATAAATATAAAAGAATTTATGATATAGCAAAATTTAGATCTAACTTTTAAAATCTATCAGTGGTAGACTATATCGTTAGGTTATGCGTGTCTGACGAGTCCAATCCCATGGACCTTAAACTTAAACTTGAATAAAAGTGTTACAAATTTCATCTTTCATTTGAAGAGTAGTTTCATAAGTTTAGGAAAGTTGTTAGACATCCAACAAAAGAGCTCAAATAACGGGGTTTAATTTCTTGCATTAAGCTTCAATGGGAGGAAAAAAACTATACATATATGCATACAAATGTCCAAGGTTCCATTCAAAATTAGCATCCCATGATCTTATAAGTTTTTTTGGTTCAATTACGATCCCATAATTCCCAGTAAGAGCTCTGTACTTATCCTTAATTTCTTGCATTCATAATGTTGGAGTTCTAAATTGACTATGCTTATTTAAGAATAGTTAGTGAAGAAATGGAATTCTATAGCAGAAGCATGTGAATGCACATGTCAATATAATTCAACTTGAAAAACTAAAAAAAACAGAGAAATTATAGAAGAATAGGATAAACATTTATAAATTACAACATGCTTCTAGGGAGCAAAGGACACGGAGAACTAACTTTTGAAGACTTTTCACCTAATTCCTCTCATCAAAACTGAACAACGAACGTAAATCTCCCTCAAACTGGAAAATGCCTCTCACAAACAAACAAGTTACAAACAGGGGACACCACCACTTGGTTTCCTCGCCATTCTTCGAAGAAAGAATTAAGAATGTGTGGGCTCTTTACTTTGGTAGGGAGAAGTGTTTTTTTGTATGAGAGGGGTTTCTTGAAGAAGAAGATGAAGAATGTAACGACCCGACCCCCTAGGACTTAAGTTAGGCCGTTACTAAATACATGCATGCATGGAACTCAAAACGACATTATGGTGAAATAAATGCTAATTAAATAAGGTAAGTTCAAAAGACTTTCATTAAATTCAAATACTAAAACAATAGTAGGGTACTCATAAATCATAGGACAATAAATAAGTCTGAAAACAATTCTTAAATGTAAGTTAACGACCCGACCCCCTAGGACTTAAGTTAGGCCGTTACTAAATACATGCATGCATGGAACTCAAAACGACATTATGGTGAAATAAATGCTAATTAAATAAGGTAAGTTCAAAAGACTTTCATTAAATTCAAATACTAAAACAATAGTAGGGTACTCATAAATCATAGGACAATAAATAAGTCTGAAAACAATTCTTAAATGTAAGTTTTAAACATCAAAACTAAAAGTTAAAAGAAACATGAAAAGAACTTTAAATCTCATGATGCGGAAGCGTAAAAACTAGTCCCAGTGGCTCGATCACAAATTCCGCTTGTCCATCACCGATGCATCTCTACCCTTACCTGAAACAACAACATGACAAAGAATGAGTATAAAATACTCAGTAAGTAACCCCACTACTGGGGTCAGGCTGGATATCTATGTCCTCTAGATACCCACCTCTGGTGAAACATATAAACTGCTCTAGTCCTCATAGGAGACATATGCACATGAAAAAAAAGGAGACTGAGTTAAGTATGCCCACTACCTCTGGTGAATCCCGAAAGAGACACAAACTGGTGAATCCCAAAGGAAACACAAACTGGTGAATCCCGAATGAGACAAAAACTGGTGAATCCCGAAGGAAACACAAACTAGTGAATCCCGAAGGAAACACAAACTGGTGGATCCCGAAGGAAACACAAAATCTAATGGACATCTAACTAATCAGTAAGGACATTTGTACAGTCTCAACATCATAATCATCAGTGTATGAATTTATGACATACATATAAACCTCAACATCATGGTTTTACAACATACATGTATACCTCAACATCATCAAATCAAATACAACCATACTGAAGCACATACCATCTCATACTAGCATCCAAGTGTCCATGTGCGTAAATAAATAATTCAGATCTCGTACCATAACATACTTTGATCATATTATACTATCAGTCTATCATGCTAACATTCTGCCATAACATACATTTATCATACTAGTATACATCTAATGTCTGGCCCGTGGGTAGTTCCAGTAGTAAGATTACTTACCTCTAATTGCAAACTCTAGAAACTAGAAGCTCAACCTCTTCTTTGCTCAATGGAACCTTGAATCAAACAAACATGCAAAACAACTTTAATCCTTGTTGGTTGTTGTTCGAAATTTGGAGCCACTAAGAAGTGGGTAACTCAAATCTAAGTCGCAAGCGTTGTGGCCGTTGAAGTTGTATATTGCGGCATCTGAGGACATTGGTTGGAGATCGTGGGCATTGCCGTTGTTCATTGGAAGGAGAAAACGAACAGATGGGAGGTGGGGTTTGACTTTTTATAAAAAAAAAACAACAACAATAATAATAATAATAATAAAACAAAAGATGAAATAATTATAATTACATTTAATTTCTTTCCGTTTTACTATTAAATTCCATTACATTTAATTTCTTTTTGTTTTACTATTAAATTCCTTTTACTAATAAATTCTTTTCCGTTTCAAAAGAAAATTAATTTCTGCTATTAATTTCCAATTTGAATAATTTCATGCCAACAATTAAATTTCCGCACTTATACTTGAAGTCTAAAATTTCAAAAATACCCTTCAATTAATAACAATTACTGAAATTTCAAATAATAAAGTTACTGAAATTACATTATTACTAAAAAAATGTGCGGGGTAGTGATCTATGCATTGGATTGAAGCTTCTATATAATGAATCTTCTCCCTCTCATTTGACTTGACTTGAGAGTGAATTAGTTGGAGAGAGAGTTACTCCCATCCACTAACTCATAATAACTCCCAATATAAAGACCCCACCTTTTGAGCATTCTGATAAGGGTTGTTACTCATAACTACACATTTAAATTCAAAACATTTGACCATGGAGGAAAATAATTTTTCTTTAAAATAATAAAGACAGTTTTCCAAAATAAATAACAAATAAGAAAATCCTTTGTTCGGGGCCCCTAAAATAATGAAGAAAAAATAACTTAATCAGAAATTTTTTTGACCAACATCGAGTTTCAAATCAAAACTTTTAAATAGCTTGAAAACGTAAACTGAGCGGAAGCGATTTACATGTCCCATATGACATGATCACAGATCCCTCTCGTCACCCGTCGATCCGTTCCTATCCTTACCTGAAAAGCATAAATTAAGAAAGGTTGAGTATAAAATACTCAGTAAGTGATCCCATTACCAGGATCAGACTATGCATCAACGAGCAGAGAATGATGGCCCGTGGCTCATACAGCTACATCGGTTTTTTATGATGAAAAGAAACCAAAAGACGTACAGTCTTGCCTTGACATGCATGTCTAGCGGCCCGTAGGCACACCGTCAAACATGAAAATAACATGAACGTGAACCCGTCAACTCACACATGTCTAGCGGCCCATAGGCACACCGCCAAACATGAAAAATAACATGAATGTAAACCTATCGGCTCACCCAGCGGCCCATAGGCACACCATCAAACATGAAAAATAACATGAATGTAAACCTGTTGGCTCACGCATGTCTAGTGCCCCGTAGGCAAACCATCAAACATGAAAAATAACATGAACGTAAACCTGTCGGCTCACACATGTCTAGCGGCCTATAAGCACACCGTCAAACATGAAAAAAATAACATGAACGTAAACCTGTCGGCTCACGCATGTCTAGCGGCTCGTAGGCATACCGTCAAATATGAAACTAGACCCGTCGGTCCTCTGAAATAAAACATGCGTCAAGGCAAGACGGTAAACTGCCCTATTGGTTTATTCATGCATCACATACATAATTTCAGTATTGATTAGAAATTCGAACATGCTCATAATACTCATAACTATCATGCAACAAGTAAAACATAATGACAAAATCATGCTTCTAGAGTCCATTAATTAACTTTATAATTCTAGTCTAGATCGCCTGGCACAAAGGTACCGGTAATAGTACCACTTACCTCAACTTGGTCACAAAAGTCCACGCAAATAATTCTTTAAAACCTTTGGAAAACTTGAATCAACCCAAAGTTGTGGTTTGGTCCAAGAAAAATTCGAAAACTTGATTCAATTAGCCAATCTGATCAAGAATTAAATTCAAAATCAATAACTTAATTTTCTCACTATTGCTCTCAATCCAAAAGGATAACCAACCAACAACTTAACCAAAACTTACCGATCTTTACCAATTTTCTGCAAAACAAAAAATGGTCTCTAGCTTGATGATCAATGCCTCAAAACTTCCAAATCTTGAATCTAAGTTTCACACTAAAGAGAGGTTACTAATTTAACCCAAAATCAAATGGGTGAATTTCACCTTTCAAATTATAAGAAAAATAAGTCTTACCCAAGATTTTTCTCAAGATTTCGGCAAAGATCGGACAAGTGATGCCTGATGGCGTGTCGGCTCGTGGCTAGCATAGATAGGTAGCAGGTGTTACTGCCAGACGACATAAATTGTTTAGGCAAGTGGCTGGTAGTGAGGGTCTTGCATGAAGAGGGTTTGCGAGAGTGAGAGAGAAGGGGAATTTTTAGTTTTACAAATTTTATTCAGTATGGATTACGACCAATCCAGAGCTTCAAACAACGATCCAACCGTTCAAAATGAAACTTTATATGTCTTGAACAGACTGACCTTTGAGCACGATCCAACAGTTTAAACTTCGGCAATCGACAATTTTGGAGAAGCTGTCGCTGAAAAATCGAATTGCTGTCTCCCCAATTTTTGGCCTCTTTTCACTCTCATTTATTTTTGAAAAGATAAATAAAATATTTTATTACTATCTCCAAAATCTCCAAAGATTCTATTAAATTTAGAAATCAATTAACTTTTCAAATTATCTTAATTTAGGCTTCAAAAACCAAAATTAAAGGGCATAAGATCCATCAATTTGATACAAATTAAATCCTTCCAAATATTTAAATCAATTCAAAATCACATGAAATTAATTATCTCTTTTAATTTTTCCAAATATTTAAATCATTTAAAACCACATGAAATTAATTATCTCTTTTAATTTTTTTTTAAGTTAGCTCTAAAATCCAAAATCAAAGAGAAGTAAAATTCAATATTTTCAAGATAATCCGTTCGAATATCTAATCAATTAAATTCAATTAACCAATAAAAGTTTTTCAATTATTTCAACTTAATCCCAATTTTCCAAATGAAAGGGAAATTGAAACTCAATAATTTTAGATAATTAACTTAAATTTTCCTGAAATTGGGATGTTACATATTATTTTGAATTTAAATAAATTATGTATTAAATAAAATTTAATATATAATTAAATAAATATTAATTAATTAACAATTAATTAATTAATAAATTAACTATCAAGTATTTAATTTAATTTGAATCATATTCAAATAATAACCTCTCATATAGAGTTTTAATATGAATCGCATTCCTATTAATTTTAATCTATAGTATTATATGAATCTTATTCATATAATTAATATTTAAATCTTATTCAAATTTTATCTCTTACATATTATAAAGAATAATTTTGAATCTTATTCAGAATTAACTTTATGTTATAATATATGAATATACATTATATTAATTATATCTTATACAATTAATTTCCTTATTTAGTTTGAACAATTCAAATTAATCCAAATTTAATTGATTCTTGTTTTACCCTTAGTGAGCTAGCAAGAGGATCTTATGAGCTTACAGATTTGAAACTCCAATGATACGAGAGTCAATTAATTAAACTCTTTAATTAAATTAATCAACATTCATTAACTGCAGATCACTCCACTAAAGACCCACAACTGCACTCTTTGCACTGTGGATTTGTTTCTGTGTCCATGGATATAACTAATCAACAATAAGTCGACCCTTCATGAATCGCTCGTAGTTACAACTGTTGGGATTGGTGTCCTAATTCTCCCAGAGTTTCGTTGTTCTGTAAAGATACACATTGTTTAATGAATAAAATAATTGTTATTTAATTCTAGCATTTACTCATATCCAATAAACAAAATTCCTTGGTTATATTATGTGAACTTAAGCATGTATATGTGATCTACAAGTGGATTATGCCTTAATGATAACCTAAATAGGTTTGTAGTATAAGGATTAAGGTGGGATACCTGATCCTGGTGACACTACAGATATGGCCCGCTTTGTAGAGGTTTACGAGTGTTGTAAACTACTACAGATGGTAGATCCTGATCATTCATGTGGAGATGTGCGAGCGGGGGTGTCCTATACAAAGAGTTTGTATAAGACCTGGACCACAAGATGACTAGACTTTGTATATAACGCCGTTGATACTAGAGACTTACATCTCACCTAAACGACCATAGGTGACACGACCTTAATCCTGAGTGTTTTGGGAACTTCTGCCTTTGAGGGCGGTTCTTTGATTAGTATGGGTGAGAGTGGCCAGATTGCCAACTCAACATGCCTACCTTTTTGGGACTTGTCTGATCTGGGAGTTGGGAACTCAATCCACAAGATGGAATTCACTCCTTTTCCGAAGCAGGGATAAATAAAGAGATTGCTCCCTTAAGGGCTGATTCCAGGGCTTGAACATAGTGGCCACAACTTCTCTTTGGAAGAGAGGACTCAATCATAATGGGACTATGACTTATGTTCATTAGAGAGATCAGTGGTACTTAAGGAGACAGATGTAACTACAAGGGCATAACGGTTTTTGGCCTAGTTGTACTTACGAGTGATATGTAAAGGGTTGTTGCATTGCTAATTGGTTAAGATGAACACATAATATATCTGTGGGAAGGAGAGTTCAACTGTCGCTCTTTAATGGAGTGTCTGACAGTTAATAGATGGTGGGTCCCGTGACTAAAGAGTTTAGTCAGTTATTGACGTACCGTTGGAGCTTCGAGCTACAGGTTCAAAAGATCCCCTTGGTAGCTCAATGAATTCAGTTGAGGATCAGTTCTTGGTGTTGATTTGAAATGTTCAAATTGACAAGAGGTATTTTGATTATATATGATATAATCGGTATTATGTATAAGATACATCTAGTGGAGGATTGATGTAAATGAGATTTACATTAAGTGCCATGGAATAGAAAAAGAACTATGGTTTATATGTTTCATGAGATGAAATATTAAAACTATAGGTTATAAATATAGTATGATAAGTTGGTTATCATTTATATTTATAATAATATTAGTTATTGGATAATTATTTTTTTTCTTTACTAACCAATTGAGTGGGTGGTTATTGGATTCATGGTAACCGTGAGTTAAAAGGAACATTGTTTTCCTAATTTTATTAAGGCTTTACAAAAGCTAAAAAATTGGTTTTGAGTTTTTCTCTGGACAAAAAGGATCTCACAGAGTCGTCAAGTAAATATGGATTTATTAAACTACAGCTTGGGCTAGCTAAATGATTGTGTAGTGGCAGGCTAAACGATCGTACAATATTTACCAAACGATCGCATAGCTTTTGCTAGAAGATCGCTTGCCCAAAGTAAACGATCGTGTAGTGTCTGTAGGCGACAGACCGAGCTAAACGATTGCATAGCTTTTGCTAGACGATCGCATAGCTTTAGCTAAACGATTGGGCATCGACCTATATGATAGTTCTCTGTCATATCCCACTTGCCTAGTTGTGTACACAATCAGTGTTTCCTCCTTCATTTGCCTCATACCAAGTCCGAACAGAGCCCACCCTTTGGATTCTCACACCGAGAATACCAAGATAGTCTTCTTGGGAGTGTCATACTCAACTCGACATCGTCGAGGTGCTATGAAGGCCATTCGTGCTGTTTTTGAGGAGTTCGTGGCCGAGGCGATCGTTGAGGACAAACGTGAAGTGTTCGTGCTGTGTTGCGATCGTGTAGATCGGGCGTTCGAGGTTGCTGTTGTTCGAGCGGTCGTGCACAAAGAAGCGTGGAGACGCATCTTCAACGTCCCCTTTGTGCATTTGTAATTATTCATGCTGTAATTTTTGTACTAATTGTATAACCGCTTGTTTCTATACGATTGTAATTTGTTTTGTTCATTCATGCTTGTAATTTGGAATGATCTTATTTCCGCTGCTCATGAAAATCTCGAGTCCGATTTTCTTCAATTGGTATTAGAGCTAGGTTCTCTAATATTCCAAATTACAACTATGAATTGAACTCATTTTACAGTCGAGGTGGATTTTTGCATTTGTAGTTTATCGTTTTCTACATATGTGGTTGCATTGATGAATGTTTCGGGTTTAAATTGCTTTTTGTTAAAGTTTTCGATATTACAAAGTGTTAATTATAAGGGCCCCTATGTTTTTGGGCAAAATTAACTTTGGAATCGAGTCTATAATTCAAAAGATTTGAGTTCGTCGAGTTATTCATGATGAAGCTTCGACACATGGCGATGTGGTTCTCAACGAAGAAGAAGACCAAACATTGGTTAGATCGTGTAGCTTCAAGTAAACGATTCTTTGGGATTTAACTAAGCGATCATTTAGATTTTTCTAGACAATCGTGTAGTATTTTCTAAATGATCGTTTGGCTAATACTAAGCAATAGGGTAAATCATTTACCATATTGCGTAACGTTGGTTGCCCGATCGCATAGGCGTTGGAGGTAGACGATCATAGTGGGAGCATGCGATGCTCGTCGTTTAGTAGAAGGCGCGTACTAGACGATCGTGTAGTTAGCAAGCTTCATCGCTTAGTTACTACTTATACGATCGCACGTATGTGATACGGAGTGCGCTAAGCAATCGTGTACTTCAGGCTTCATCGCTTAGTAAGATACATGATCGTGTAGTAACAACTAAACGATCGTTTGGATTTTTCTAGACGATCGTATAGTAAATGCTAAACAACGTTTAGCTCTGGGAGCGTGTAACAGTACGAATTAAATGTTTTGCTGTGTTATGTTTTGTATCGCTTATACACACTACTGATGGATGAATGTGCTACAAGCTCATGTCCCCGGCAACGGTGCCATAAACTTGTTGACTGAAATTTAATTTTTCCTTATTATGCATGCACTGTGATGATAGATAATGTGCTACAAGCTCATGTTGCCATAAACTTGTAACGGTAAAAATGGAATGTTGTCTATATATTGCGCTGATGAATGAATGAATGATGCTCTATATGCGTTCAAGTGCTTTGCGATAAAGACATTTTATGCGATACTACATTCTAAGTGTATGCGTTGATAGTGATACACTCGTAGTATGCGATGAAGTAGTGTGTGTCACAAGTTTCTTTGCGTTGAAACCAAGTATAATTCCAATGCAAGTTTCTCAGAGTGATTCGAGGTCGAACACGGGGATTGTTGTCATTAAATGCGATACTTATGTGATACATGCGACCGGTTTTAATAATGAATAAAGAAATTTGGTTTGTACAGAAATGTAAATTGTGTTGAAGTAAAAATTCGTTGATAAAGTAAAATGCGTTGTAAAGTAAAAATGCATTGATAAAGTAAATTCCTAAACTACTATGATACATGATACATGATACAGGGGTCGAGGACTAGCTGTGAAGTTGTACAAGAGAATCAATGAATGCGATGACAAGTCTTATGAATGAAGCAAAAAGAGAAAGAGTAAAAAGTAAAACATCGCAAGTTTGTCAATCGCATTAAGGACGCAACTAAGGTTCCGCTTTCCCTTGGCGTACACCTTATAGTGATCGGCCACGTTCCTATATGTCTATGGTGAAACAGAGATGAACGTGATGAATGCAAGGTTGTTTCCATCTCTAGAAATACTTCTTGCTTTAGTTAACACATTCTTCCAACCTTCTCTTGATAGGCGGAATAACATCTTCACTTCTGCTCTCACAGGTGAAGACGCCATCGAGCATGCTTTAGCTACACTTAATTGATTCCTTAACACAGGTTTGACTCACTTGCTTAATTCTCGCTTTTTACCCCTGGGATTAAGAACACATCATGGAGAAAATGGATGATAAATGTATGGAAAGAGACAGAGAGATGATAATGATGGCGATGATAACATTTAATTCTAAAATTAAGCGTTTGATACATGTTTGTGAATGAAGAATTAAAGAAGATGAATACAGAAGATGAATTAGAGAATAGAAACAAATACAGAAAGAGTGTCAATGTCTTGACACAGATCCCGATCGGAGACTTGTGCTTGCCGGCTTATGGATATGGTGGAAAGGAAAGCTTTCTTCTCAGGCTTGCTTTCCCGATAGAATTGATCTTTTGCACAGAGCTTTAGCTTCGGGAATTGGAAGAATTCTTTACTCGGAGACTCACCTCTCGGCCTTGTCTCGTCGTTCTCCCTGATTTACTTTGTAAAGTCGCTTCAGACCAACCTCTCTCTCAGTATCAGTACATGCATGTATATCTATAACCCCAATATCTGTATTTGTATATCTTTTCAGCGAATTTGAAGAAACTATTTATAGGCAAGACATTGGCTCTTTGAATTTGTGGTCCCCACTGTATAATTATGGTAGTTCCTGAAACGGCGGAATGGAAAATTCCTTTCTGTTACACGATCAATCCGTCAGAATTGTACAACTAAAAACTGTACACTTGTCAGAATCGTTCGCGAATGCGTTGCTCTTCACATCTTCGATCTATCGCCAAATGCGGTGTTGTTTTTGATTACCGCATGCGGTTGAAATGCGTTGATCGCTAGAGCTCTTAATCGATTGTCGCATGTGCCGTCATTGCGTTGATCATCTCTTCGTTCTTGATTGATGGGTGCATGCGAGTGAGATGCGTTGTACATTTTGTCTACGAGCCATTAACGCATGCGGTGACCTATTTCCTGCAAAGTAGAGACTGAAACATTCTATTTCGCCATCGCAATGGTGTTAGTGGGTGTGTTTACGACATTTCATAATTTTCGTATTTCTCAGCCAATTTTTATACTATCGACGGAACTTTCCTCTCTTTTAGCTGCAATAACTTGTATTTCTACAAGTTATCAGAGCACTGGTAAGCGATAGAGCAAAGCGTTTATTTTATCGTGTAAACGATCGCGGGGTGCTTAGTACATGATGGTTGGAGAAGTGATGCTTTGTCTGAGCGGTTTAAGACCCGGTTTGTCTGTTTGAACCGGAGACTCCTTGCCTTTGTAATAATTGGCCTTATTTTTGTGATTTTAAGGCAATTTTACCCGGTTCATCAACATTGGTTGTTTATACATGTGATGTATAATACTTATATGCCAAAAGGTTTGTCATATAGTTAATACCCACCTTAGGTTGTGCAATTATTCATGCATCATGTATTATAAATGTTATAATATTGCATGAAGAAATTACTTGAAAGCATGCGCATGCATCATGAAATATACGAGTTATATTTTGCATGTAGTGAGCATTATCATGCATCATCCTTTTATTATTAGTGTAATAGTCTAAGGGTGAATGGAAGCATGTTTTGCTTGTTTCATTACTATTTTGTATAAGTGTTATATAAAAGAAGTAGCAATGAATGGACAATGCATTGAGCATGACACTCAGGCTATTTATAAGCGTTATGAATGCCTTGCATGTGTTCGCTTAGCATTGTGGTTGTTTCCATTTATAAGTGTTATAAAGGAAATTAGACCTAAAATCGATAATTCAAAGCTGCATGTGGACTTAGGGTGAACTCAAGTTTTTTAAAAGGGTTTTGAAATTGGATTGAGATAGACCTAAGTTCAAGTGGTTCTAAAGAGTTTACTAACCTAGATTAATCTTTTAAAATCGGTTTAATAGGATTAAATCGGTTGAAATAAAAGATTAAATTTGTTGTAAACCTATCTATAAGGGACCTTTTGTCTAAGGCGGGTTCTGGCTAGGTTGGGATTCTTAAGTTGATGAAAACGTAACACTCTACCTGGTAACCTACTTAGAAAGGTAAATTAGATAGATTTTCAAAAAGCATGCGACGATTTGGTCAAAGATTCCGTTAAAGAATTTAATGTATGATGATCAAAAGTTATTTCACTATCCAAGGAAAAGTTACTCTTGGGCAAACCTAAAAATCACTTAGTTAAAATCCTTACTCGTGTTTTTTTCTAAGTAAGCTAAATCCTATGTTATAAAATACTCGGTGGGAGGAAGAGGCGTATCAGATATGTCTATGATTCCACTCACGTTTCTCCCTGTATGTTCATACCATGAGATTCATGCTTGGCCTTGTGGTGCCCTGGGAGCATCCCCCTTTGGATTGTTTTTGCATGAGTCAATATCAAGGTGAACGGAGAGAGTGTTTATAGTAAGTGGGTGAACGGTGTGTGTCAACATGTTCTATGGTCTCTGTCATTGGTTGACACTGTGAGATCATTTTGTACTCCCTCGTGTCGCCTTTGTGCGTCCCCCTTCGAATGGGTTTTGTGCAGTTGGTCAATATCAAGGTGAACTCCAGAAATGGATAGGGTCGTTTTAGGTTTTGTCCCAATCAGATTTTTTCCCTTCGGATTGGCATTTTGGGATGGACCTCTAGGACTTAAAATGACGGGTCACACTTATGGGATATTGTTAAGTAAGTTAATGATCTCTTGGCCAAATTAATGATGGCTAGTCGTTATAGGAGCAAGAGTTGTTTTAGTATTAATGACTAGTTGAGAACTTCTCAATTCAGAAGAGAGATAACTTACCTCCCTTCGGTAGCTTTTGTCGTAAACCTTTGAAGCGTCATTGTGAAACTAGATGTCACATGAGGTTCATGTTAGTTTTGCTAAAACCTTATTGGATGTTGTTTTGTTTTACAACAGATATTTGCTTAAAACCTAATGTAGGTCAATGTGTTTTTCTTTTCAGCAACTCGTTAGTATTTCTGTTTAAAGCTTTTAAAAATGACCGATTACTTATAGTGGAAAGAATCATGTGAAACAAATTTCGTGGTAAACGACCTCGATCCCACTACTCTCCAAAAGAGGAGACAAGACAGTAAATATGATTTATTGGTCTTGGAGACATGTCTGGTAGAGAATGATGATTCTGCCTGGATCCTTGATTTAGGTGCTACCAATCGTGTCAGTTCCTCTTACCAAGGATTTAGTTTCTGGAAAACGTTATCACAAGGAGAGATGACTCTTCGAGTCGGTACTGGTGAGGTTGTTTCAGTTGTTGCTGTAGGTAGGGTAAAGTTATTTGTTGACAAGAAACGTTATTTGTTACTGGATAATGTTTTTGTAGTTCCTCATTTAAGAGGAACTTAATCTCAGTTTCTTGTCTCATTGAACAAGGCTACATCGACTCCTTTTCTGAGAATAAAGTGTTTATTTTCAAGAATGGAATGGAGATTGGTTATGGTTCAATGGAAAATAACTTATATGTACTACGACCGTTAGTCATAAAAACCTTGTTTAACACTGAAATGTTCAGTACGACAACAAAAACTAAAAGACCAAAGGTTTCTCCAAAAGAAAATGCCCATCTTTGGCATCTAATTTTAGGTCACATCAACCTTAATAGGATCGAAAAGTTGGTGAAAAGTGGACTTCTAAAGAGTTTAGAAGAAAACTCCTTGCCAGTATGTGAATCATGCCTCGAAGACAAGATGACCAAACGACCTTTTACTGGAAAAGGTTACAGAGCCAAAGAAGCCTTGAAGTTGTACATTCAGACCTTTGTGGTCTGATGAATGTTAGAGCTCGAGGTGGGATGGATATTTCATCTCTTTCATAGATGATTATTCAAGGTTTGGTTATCTCTTCCTAATGCAACGTAAGTCTGAAGCCCTTGACAAGTTCAAGGAGTATAAGGCTGAAGTTGAAAACTTGTTAGGTAAAAAGATAAAAACACTATGATCTGATCGTGGTGGAGAGTATATGGACCTTCAATTCTAGAACTATATGATAGAACATGAGATTACGTCACAACTCTCAGCCCCTGGTATACCTCAGCATAATGGTGTATCAGAAAGGAGAAACAGAACCTTGTTGGATATGGTTCAGTCTATGATGAGTTATGCTCATCTTTTAGGCTCATTTTGGGGTTATGCAGTGCAGACTGCATGTTATATCATGAACAATGTTCCCTCGAAAAGTGTTTCTGAAACATCTTTTGAGTTATGAAAAAGTCGTAAAGGTAGTTTACGGCACTGTAGAATTTGGGGTTGTCCGGCACATGTGCCAGCGACTAACCCAAAGAAGTTGGAACCGCGTTCGAAGGTTTGCCTCTTTGTAGGCTACCCCAAGGAAACGAGAGGTGGATACTTCTATGATCCAAGTGAGAACAAAGTGTTTATTTCCAAAAATGTTATCTTCTTGGAAGAAGACCACATGAGGGATCATAAGCCACGAAGTAAGCTCATTTTACATGAGATCTCTAGTGAGACTAAGACTGCTGAGGGTTCAACAAGAGTTGTTGAACAGGCCGACAGATCAACAAGAGTTGTTGAGGTCGAAATGTCTAGTCCACTAGCTCAAGAGTTGAGACTGCCTCGATGTAGTAGGAGGATTATGAACCCACCGGATCGCTACATGGGTTTGACTAAAGCCCAAAATGTCATTACGAATGATGGGGTCGAGGATCTGTTGTCTTTTAAGAAAGTAATAGAGGATGTTGACAAAGATGAATGGGTTAAAGCCATGAACCAGGAAATGGAGTCTATATACTTCAACAACGCTTGGGAGCTTGTTGATCCACCTGATAGGGTAAGACCTATTGGGTATAAGTGGATCTATAAGCGAAAGAGAGGTGTAGATGGAAAGGTGCAAACCTTTAAGGCTAGACTCGTGGCAAAGGGTTATACCCAGGTTGAGGGAGTTGACTATGAGGAAACTTTCTCACCTGTTTTCATCCTGAAATCTATCAGGATTCTCCTGTCCATAGCCACATTTTATGATTATGAAATATGGCAAATGGACGTCAAGACTGCCTTTCTTAATGATAATCTTGAGAAGACCATCTATATGACTCAACCAGAGGGGTTCGTAATTCCAGATCAAAAGCAAAGAGTTTGCAAGCTTAATAGGTCCATTTATGGGCTAAAACAAGCATCTAGATCTTGGAACATTAGATTTGACACTACTGTCAAATTGTTTGGCTTTGACCAGAATGTGATAAGCCTTGTGTTTACAAGAAGATCATCAACAGCTCAGTAGCTTTTTTGGTACTGTATGTAGATGATATCCTATTCATTAGGAATGATGTAGGGTATCTGACTGACATTAAGGAGTGGCTAGCTGTCCAATTCCAAATGAAAAATTTGGGTGAGGCAAAGTACATTCCCGGGATCCAGATCATTCGGGATCGCAAGAACAAATGGTTAGTCCTATCTCAGGCATCGTACATTGATCAAATGTTGATCAGGTATAGGATGCAGGATTCCAAGAGGGGTTTGTTACCCTTCAAACATGGAATTATTCTGTCTAAGAATCAATGTCCTAAGACACCTCAAGAGGTTGAGGAGATGAGACAGATTCTCTATGCTTCTGCTGTAGGAAGTTTGATGTATGCAATGTTGTGTACTTGACCCGATATTTACTATGCAGTAGGGATTGTCAATCGGTATCAGTCCAATCCAGGATTTGATCACTAGACGGAGGTCAAGACGATCATCAAGTATCTTCAGAGAATGAGGGACTACATGCTTGTATATGGAGATAAGGATTTGATCCTTACAGGATACACGGACTCTGACTTTCAGACCGATAGAGATTCTCACAAATCGACATCGGGGTCAGTGTTTACTTTGAACGGAGGGGCTATAGTCTGGCGAAGCATCAAGCAAGGATGCATCATGGACTCCACTATGGAAGTTCCTTTCAGATTTGGAAGTTGTTCCAAATATGGATTTGCCGATCACACTATATTATGATAACAACGGGGTTGTGGCAAATTTGAAGGAACCTCGGAGTCATCGTCGAGGTAAGCACATAGAACGAAAATATCACCTGATTAGAGAGATTGTGCATCGCGATGATGTGATAGTCATAAAGTTCGCATCAGAGCACAACGTTTCTGATCCCTTTACAAAGGCCCTAACGGCTAAAGTGTTCGAGGGTCACTTGGAGAGTCTGGGTCTGCAGAACATGCAACATTTTATCTAGGGCAAGTGGGAGATGATACATGGGTATGCCCTAGTTTATTGTATATTGTACATTTTTATATCGTATTGTACATTAGTCTTCCGAGACATTAGAACAAGTAGGAGATTGTTAGGATTGGTGTCCTAATTCTCCCGAAGTCTCATTGTTTTGTAAAGATACACATTGTTTAATGAGTAAAATAATTGTTATTTAATTTTAGAATTTATTCATATCCAATAAACAAAACTCCTTGGTTATCTTATGTGAACTTAAGCATGTATATGTGATATATAAGTGGATCATGCCTTAATGATAACCTAAATAGGTCTGTAGTATAAGGATTAAGGTGGGATACATGATCTTGGTGACACTACGAATACGACCCGCTTTGTAGAGGTTTGCGAGTGTTGTAAACTACTACAGATGGTAGATCCTAACCATTTATGTGAAGACGTGCGAGCGGAGGTGTCCTATACAAAGAGTTTATATAAGACCTGAACCATGAGATGACTAGACTATTTATATAACGTCATTGATACTAGAGACTTACATCTCACCTAAACGACCATAAGTGACACGATATCAATCTTGAGTGTTTCGGTAACTCCTGCCTTTGAGGGCAATCCTTTGATTAGTATTGGTGGGAGTGGCCAGATTGCCAACTCAACATGCCTACCTTTTTGCGGACTTATCTGATCTGGGAGCTGGGAACTCAATCCACAAGATGGAATTCACTTCTTTCCCGAAGTAGGGATAAGTAGAGAGATTACTCCCTTAAGGGCTGATTCCGGGGCTTGAACATAGTGGCCAAAACTTCTCTTTGGAAGAGATGACTCAATCATAATGGGACTATGACTTATGTTCATTAGAGAGATCAGTGGTACTTAAGGAGACAGATGTAACTACAAGGGCATAACGGTTATTGGCCCAGTTGTACTTACGAGTGATATGTGAAGGGTTGTCGCACTGCTAATTGGTTAAGATGGACACATAATATATCTGTGGTAAGGAGAGTTCAACTGTCACTCTTTAGTGGAGTGTCTGGCAGTTAATAGATGATGGGTCCCGTAACTAAAGAGTTTAGTCAGTTATTGACGTACCGTTGGAGCTTCGAGCTACAGGTTCAAAAGGTCCCCTTGTTAGCTCAATGAATTCAGTTGAGGATCAATTCTTGGTGTTGATTTAAAATGTTCAAATTGACAGGAGGTATTTTGATTATATATGATATAATCAGTATTATGTATAAGATACATCTAATGGAGGATTGATGTAAATGAGATTTACATTAAGTGCCATGGAATAGAAAAAGAACTATGGTTTATATGTTTCATGAGATGAAATATTAAAACTATAGGTTATAAATGTAGTATGATAAGTTGGTTATCATTTATATTTATAATAATATTAGTTATTGGATAATTATTTTTTTCTTTAATAACCAATTGAATGGGTGGTTATTGGATTCATGGTAACCGTGAGTTAAAAGGAACATTGTTTTCCTAATTTTAGTAAGGCTTTACAAAAGCTAAAAAAATGGTTTTGAGTTTTTCTCTGGACAAAAAGGATCCCATGGAGTCGTCAAGTAAATATAGATTTACTAAACGACAGTTTGAGCTAAGTAAACGATCGTGTAGTGGCAAGTTAAATAATCGTACAATATATACCAAACGATCGCATAGCTTTTGCTAGATGATCTCTTGCCCAAAATAAACGATCGTGTAGTATCTGTAGGCAACAGACCGAGCTAAGCGATGAGCTAAACGATTGCATAGCTTTTGCAAGACGATCGCATAGCTTTAGCTAAACGATTGGGCATCGACCTATATGATAGGACTCTGCCATCTCCCAGTTGTCCAGTCGTGTACATGATCGATGTTTCCTCTTTCATCTGCCTTATACCAAGTCCGAACAGAGCCCACCCTCTGAATCTCACACCCAGAATACCAAGGTAGCCTTCTTGGTAGTGTCATACTCAACTCGACACCGTCGAGGTGTTGTAGAGTCCGTTTGTGCTATTGTTGAGGAGTTCGTGGCTGAGGTGATCATTGAGGACGAGCGCGAAGTGTTCATGCTGTGTTGTGGTTATGTAGATCGTGCATTTGAGGTTGCTATTGTTCGAGCGGTCGTGTGCAAAGGAGCGTGGAGACGCATCTTTAAATGTTTGTAGAGTTTTCCCTTTGTGTATTTGTAATTTTTCATGCTGTAATATCTGTATTAATTGTATAACCGCTTGTTTCTGTACGACTATAATTTGTTTTGTTCATTCATGATCGTAATTTGGAATGATCTTATTTCCGCTGCTCATGAAAATCTCGAGTCCGATTTCCTTCAACAACTTTGTCAATTATCGTTTTTCTCTATAGTTACATCTAACTCCTTAAGCACCACTAATCCCTCTAATGAACAAAGAGTTTATAGTTCAACTATAAACTAATCCCACTCGAGCTGTGAGAAGGTGAGACCTCAATGTTCAAGACCTAAAATCAACCTTAAAGGGGTAATTCATTTACTTACCTTAAAAATAGGAATGATTGAATTTCATCTTGTGTAGCTTTGTTCCTAGATTTCTACTCAGATAAATTCCCAAAATGGCAAGCTTATTGAGTCGACAAATCTAGCCTTTTTCATTCATACAAATCAAATAATCACCCTTATAAATAGGAGTTCATAACTTACTTAGGATTACAAAGTGGGTCGTATCCGTAGTGTCGCCAGGATAAGACACCCAACCTTATCCATATGTTACAGACAATTTTGGTTATTACTTAAACATGATCCATATGTCAACCACGTATATGTTCAAGTTACATAAAATAACTTTGGATCTTAATTTATTGGATTGAGTTAATGAAATCAAAATATCAAATAAAACAACACCTTATTTTATTAAATAAATAATTCATATACAAAATTTACAAACTACAAGAACCATAAGATTTAGGACACCAACCCCAACAGTTGAGATAGTCGTTGTTTTGGTCTGATAATTGTCTCAAAAAATGTCTCATAAGATGTCATGTCAGATGTTATTTTCTTATATATTTCTTTCCTTATCTGGAATATTTTGTGTTGTTATTATTTTGAGATATTTTCCTTTTTCATGACATGTTAATTTTGAATGAGAATTTGTTGTCCTCTTCTGCTGTGCTTATTTAAGAGCAAGGTTTTAGGCTTGCTAGGATTGCCACTTGTGTATTAAGAATTGAGCACAATTGAGTCTCACAACCTATCACCGAAGCTCTCTATAGCTTGGGAGGTTTTGAAGCAAGAAGTTTGATTATTATTTAGCAGCATGTTGTATCACAATTCATGGTTTATTCAAAGTCATCTTCTGAAGAGTTCATTGACCTTAGGGGAGCCTAAGGTATCGTTGGTTAAGAAGGAGTTCTTATCTTTAGAGGGATCATAAGGCAACATCAATAGAGAAGAAGTTCTCAAACTTATGGGAGTTTAAGTTGATCAAATAAATTGGTTTTCACTTGATAGTGAAAAGACAAAGTATTGACGAGAAAATGTTTCACACTTAGGGAGAGTCTAAGTAATTAATCACTAATATTCACATACTTATAAGATGTAAAAGTTATGTTACGAAGGACTCTCATATCTAGGGGGAGCCTAGATGATCAACATAAGTTAGGCTCTACCTGTATCACTGTAATTGTCGTAACTTTACAAATAAGTAGAACTTTGTAAATGCTTAACTTTTCATATTAGTGAATTTATCTTTCATAGGCACACTACCCCTTAGACGTAGGTGGTATTAGATATTCGTTTCAATTTTGATCTTCTCTACAAGTTTGTTATTAATTTTGTTATAGGTTGTTGTAGCTTTAATTTTTTGTTGTAACTTATATAATAAAGAAGGATTTGTTATATCACCCTATTATAAATGGGTCATGAGGTTTCAAAAAATTGATCAAGGAAAACATAATTAAAACTCAATTACTTATCTTGGTATCAAAGCATTCGACAAACGTCTTCTTCCTCCTTACTGCAATGACTTCAGCCCAATCTGATTGTATGAACTCCCCAAATTTTTTGATTTCTTTCCAACATTTTGCAACCTTGTTCCTACCCGGCTTGATTCCACCATTTATGTCTAATGGAAGTATCAAATTTCAGCTATCTTTTATGCCCATGCCTTGTTCGATCACCTAGACAACACTACACCAATCCCAAATAAATTTCTTCCCTCCTCGACCTAACCCTCTTCCTCAACAAATTCAGAAACTCTATCTGCTACCACCCTAGAAACAAACCTTTAATACCTACTATGGTAATACAGAGATCAAGTTCTGATTACTCTGATCAACACTACCCTTTCTCCTTTAGCCTTCTCTTATATCACTTCCGCAACCACCGCCTCTTTGAAGGAATTGAATTTCTTGCAAAAGCGTGTAAATATCATGAAGTTGATTTTTCGTTTAGAAATTATTAAAGTACATTGGGGGAAACATATAGATAAACATTTAATTAAATCCTATAAACATGCAATTCTACAAGTGGAAAGAGGAAGATAACAAACTTACCCTTGTAGAATTTCTCTTCTTCACAAATTTCCTCTCCTCAAGAACAGAACAATAATTTGTTTAAGAAAGACTTCCCTTGAACCACTAAGATCACGATCGCAGCAAAATAAGTGCTTAAGGACACTACCATTTGGATTCCATACTATTCTCAGACAAGGAATTGAGGATGTGCGGGCTTCTTCTTGTTTTGCGAAAGGGAAAGTACAATGCAAAAGAAAAAATGAGAGCAACTTTTTTTAGAAAGAGTATTGTATTCACGTAGTCTTTCATTGATCTCTTTTCTATTCTATAAAGCAGATGAAGATTAAAGAGTGGTGAGGGAAGGAGTTATCATAACTCCCACCGACGTGAATGAATAACTCCCTTGTAATAGGGAATTAATAATACTATATTATATTAAATAAACATAATATAACTAAATGATTAGTTGATTAACAATTAATTAATCAATCATATTATATGCATTTTAATCACATTAAATACAAATCTCTCTTATAACCTATATTTTTAATATGAATCATATTCATATAAATTTTTAACCTATAGTATTTATATGAATATCATTCATATAAATAATATTTTAATCTTCTTCAAATATTTATCTCTCACATATTATATACTTTTAATTATAAATCATATTTATAATTAACTATATACTATAATATATCAATATGTATTACACGTTATATTAAGCACATTAATATAATTAAAACCGTTAATTCCCGTAAATATTTTGAACAATTCAAATTATTCAAAAATATTTATTCCTTGTTTAATCCTCAATCAGTTAACAAGGGAACCTTATGGACCCATAGTTAGAAACTTCAATGATATGAGATCAATTAATTAAACTATTTAATTAGATTAATCAACATTCATTAACTGCCTGTCACTTCAATAAAGACCAACAATTACACTCTTCACACAATAGATATGTTTATGTGTCTATGGATATAACCAATCAATAGTAAGTCAACCATTCACGAATTTCTTATAACTATAGTTGGTTCAAATTATCGTTTTACCCCTGTAGTCACATCTAACTCTTTAAGTATCATTGATCCCTCTAACGAATAATTAGTTATAGTTCAATTATAAACTAGACCCCTCTCTGCCAGTGAGAGAATGAGGCTCCTCGTTATTCAAGACCCATAATCAGTCTTTAAGGGAACAATTCATCTACTTTCCCTGAAGGTGGGAAGGATTGAATTCCATCTTGTGTAGCTGTATTTCCAGCTCCTTACTCGGAAAAGTCCCCAAAATGGTAGGCTTATTAAGTCGGTGAATTTGGTGTAGGAGTATATTAGCAAGTAGCGGAAGCAACAAGGATCAATAAGCACTCTAATTCATGAATTTTGGCAGTAACTAAAGCATGCTCATACAATAACAAGTGGGTTTCAAGCCATACCTTTGTAGAACTTCTTGAAATCTTGATTCTCAAATGTAAACTTCTCCGAATCTTGCTGCAAACTACCTCAAGATCTTCCCCACTATTCTCTTGGAGTTTTAGATTGAGTGTGGGACTCAAAATAGGCTTGAATGAAGGGAACTTGGAGAAGAACTCACTGCTACAACCCACTTGAAAAACTTCTTCAACTCGAATTTTCCAGCAAAACTTTATCGATGCATGCCTCAATTCCACTCCAATCTTCTCTATTTATTGCAAGCCTTTCATGCAAAGAAGATGGCTGCATGAGATGCAACTCATGGTTGGTGCTATTGAAGCCAAATTTAAGTGGGTTTGGTGTTAATGGAAAAATTTACAATTCCATTTTGTGTTGTTTTTCAAACTTTTCAATTTTTACCAAATGATTTCAAAAATCAATTTGATTTAAAAAATTGAAAATATTATTAATTTTGCAAAATTAATTTCAATAAAATTAATAAATAATTATTTTAATAATTTAATTAATTCTAATTAATTTAATATCAGATATTAAATTAATTTTATACAAATCCACCTTCATATATTTAAATAATATTTAAATATTAATTCTCTTATTCCGTTTAAGTCTTAAAATTAAACATATAATTATATCTCATATAATTACTAATTTCTTTAATTCTAATTGGAACGTTTTCAATTAACTTATCACGCTACTCTAAAGCTAATCCATTTACAAGCTGGTAGGGGGACCTCACGGACCTACATATCATGAGCTCTAACGATCCGAGATTAATTGGTTAAACTCATTAAACCGAATTAACCCTTATTCGTTAACTAATGGATCATTCCACTAAAGCCCATAGTTGCATTCCCCTCACTGTAGATATATTTTGTCCACATGATTTGACCGTAATTAGTAAGTCAACCCTTTATATGTTGTTCGTAATAACGGCTGGATCAAATGTCTGTTTTACCCTCGAGATTATGTCTTGTTCCTTAAGTTCCTATTGATTCTCTAATGAACAACTGGTTTGTGATATAGTCACTAAACCAAAACTCTCTCAGCCCATGAGAGGGTGGGGCCCTTTCTTCAAGACCTGGATTCAGTACTTGAAAGAACAACCTTTCTCCTATCCCTAAATCGGGTAGGTGTAAATTTCTTCTTGTACCTTATTTTCCAGCTATCTAATCGGTCTTACCTTTGAAATAGGAGACTTATTGAGCCAGTGTTGTTGAGTCAACCCTCACCTATGCAAATCTAAGGATAACCCTAAACAAACAGGAGTTCATAGTTAGCTCAGGATTAAGATCGAGTTACCTAGGTCATTTAAATGGAATAGTCCGTT
Source organism: Benincasa hispida (assembly GCF_027475165.1). Taxonomy (NCBI): domain Eukaryota; kingdom Viridiplantae; phylum Streptophyta; class Magnoliopsida; order Cucurbitales; family Cucurbitaceae; genus Benincasa; species Benincasa hispida. Next base: position 55,818,079 of record NC_143484.1, on the reverse strand, counting down.
TTATACAGTAAAAAACATTATAAAATAAGAGTGACTTATTTCTTGGTCTGATCTTATGCAAACTCATTACATAGGACACCCTCACTTCTCATGTCAAATACATGAACGAATCTGAATCACTTCGTTTGTAGTAACTATACAATGATTTGTAATAGCTACAGAGTAGGTCGCATCCAATAGTGTCACCAGAATAAGGTACCTAACCTTAATTATGTACTATAGATCATTTTTGCTATTTACTCGAACTTGATCTATCTTTATGTCTCTACATAAAGTTCAAGTATTCATATAATAGCCATGGATCTTAGTTTATTGGATTTAGACTTTTATGTATGCAATTTATGAAATCAATAATAAGTTTATTGACTATAGAACATGTTTATCTTTTTACAAACTGCGAGTTTTAGGACATAAAACCCAACATTTGGCCACTCTCACCCACTGATTAAAGGATCGCCTTCATAGATAGAAGTTCACAACTCACTCAGGATTAAGGTCAAGTCACTTATGGTCATCCTAGTGAAATATTAATATCTTCAAGTAACGACGTTATAAAGAGAGACTAACCATTTTGCGTCCAATCTTATACAAACTCTTTGTACAGGATACAAACTCTTTGGAGCCAAAGAAGCAAGAAATTGCAGCCCCGACATGACACTCTTCACCCTTATCTTTTGTTTTAGTCTTCTTATCATTGATATTTGTATTATTATGTAGAGATTGAAAAACTCTCATTATCAATATGAATGCCATTATATTCTTCCATCCATCCATCCATATTTCTTCCATTTAGCACGAGCAACTAAATTCATAATGGGTTGGGAAGGATGAGATTAAAATGTTACTAAGTAATAAATAAGTAAGCGTTCATCTTGTTTTGTATGCTTCATAAACTATTTAGATCAAATTGAGAGATTGCTCTAGATAGAATTAATCACTGCTTGAGAAAGTAAGGGATTTTAGAACTCATTAAACAAGAAAAGAAGTAGGTTTAGAAATAAAAGTTAATCTTCTGTATGAAATACTTGCCACATGCATCCTAGAGATAGGGTATTGTGGCTCAAAGTACTGAGAGGTGAAGTTTATAATTTATGAGTAATTTACATGAACGCGTGGCTTATGAATTTCCTAGGAAATGTTAGTAGAAATCTTTCTCAACCCTATTTTATTTATTGAAATCTCATCTCTTGACCTCCGTAAGTTGCTTCATTTTACATTGTAATTTTCATCGCATACTTACCATCATCCATCGCATTGTCAATCACACACCCACCATCATTCACACACTGTAGCTATAATTAGTAGGATAGACCACATCATCGTCTACTTGAGGAAGAATTCGCGTTAAGATCAAAATAATTATTTCATTGCAAGATTAGGCGCGAGCCCTATGTTCAACCCTAGACTTTGTAGGAATTTGATTAATCTTGCACTTGGGTTCAATTAGATAAAACAATGCATTTATAAGTTTAAAAGGCACGACTTAGGGTTAAGTTTCGTCGCATCATTCCAAAACGCATCAGTCTATAAAGTCTTCTTGCTAGCTCACCATGGACCAACAAGGATCAAATACATTGAACGAAAATTTGAAATATTCAAATTTATGGGGGAAAATATCAATTGTATTTGATACAATTAATTATATGATTTATTATCAATTTTATTTGAATTTATAATATGAAAATTAATTTATTTGAATATAATTCAAAAAATTAATTATTTATTTGGATGGATCTATATAAATGAATAAATTATTTAATTTTGATCTGATTCAAATTAAGTAGATAATGGGAGAATTGATTTATTCAAATATGATTCAAATAATTAATTTGGATGAGATCCATATAGTTAAGTTATTTAATTTAAATAAAAATTAAATTAAATAACTGGATGACTAATTAATTAATTAATTTGAATTGAATTCAAATAATTAATTATTTAATTTGAATGAAATTCAAATTAAAGATTCTGTGAAAGATAAATATTTAATTGATTTAAATATTTTAAATCATTTAATATGAGATATTGTTCGAGTAGATATTTATTAATATTGAATATTATTCAATATTTAATTTAAAATCTTTACAGAAAGGTTGTCCCAATAGGTTAAGAGTAACTCATAGAGTTCTATAAATAGGGTCCTTGAGAACCTTCATAGAACACTCATAGAATACACTACTTCAACAATAATCTCTACTCTAAAACTCTCCCTCTAATATTTCTCCCAATTTTCTTAGAAAAGTTTTAAGAAAATTCTTCTTCTCATTCTCTTTATTCTTTCAAGAAGCGGTTCCAACAAATTGGATCCTTGCAGAGTCATAGTAAGGACAATTTCGTGGAATTGGAAGAACTCAAGAAGGAGACAACTAGTTTCAAGAGAAGGTTTTGCTACAATTGTAGATTAGCAAAGGTATGTTGCTTAACCTTTTTTGATTATTTGTATTTTTAATTTGTTCAAAGAACAAAGAATGTGATAACTCTTATATTGGATAGTTTAATAATATATGATTCTTGTTTATTAAATACTTTAATAAACTTAATCATGTATTGCATGCCTATGAAATATTTGTCTAATTCATCTTACAGGTCGGTTCCCAAGTAGGGTTGTTCCATTTTCATCAGCTTAAATACCCCAATCCCAGACAGAACCATCCTTAGACAAAGGTTTCTTATAGACAATTATTTTATAAATTTAATCTTTTATTCTTTTCAATTAATCCTATTAAAAGAAATATAAAAGATTAAGAGAAATTTACGCATATGGAAAAAAAAAAGTCAAATTATTTACAGAAATAGCAAAAAGAAAAGTTGAGCACGTGAATCTTTAATTTTTTTAAAAATAAAAGTACCCACATTTTCCTCGTTTTTGCGTGTTTCTCATCACTGATTTCTTCATCATCTTCCCGCGATTTCTTCTTCTTCTTCATCGTCTTCACGCGACTTTATTGTAAATCAGCATCGTCTCCTTGTTCTTCTTCTTCATGTGACTTCATCATCAATCTCCTTGTTCTTCGTGTGGCTTCATCGCTAATCTCCTTGTTCTTCGTCTTTTCCTTGTTCTTCTTTTTCATCATCGATCTCCTCCTCCCTCTAATGATTTCCATAAACTTAGGTAACTCGATTTCCCTTGCTTGCTGCCATTCAAAGAAATTCCCTTATCTTCTTTCCTTAGGATAACACATCCTTTCTTGCTATTAGGAACAAGCTTTCCAAAATCCAAGACTAAGGTACACAAAGTTAAAGCATTCTTAGACAGGCACAAATTTATTTCCAACTCCCCAATGTTCTTGTAAATTTTTCTTCAATTGGTCCCCAAAACTCTATATGATTGTTAGTAAATGGTCTTTGCCATCCAATCTAAAACAGAGGCAGCACAAATAGTAGCACGAGAAACTCAAATGTACTAAAGAAAACCCTAATCCCAACAAATGCAACAACATCTAAATGACATTTTAGGAATATTGAACAAAACAAAAGGAAAGCAAAGAAATAACCTTCAAATCAAACCTACAATCGCTAGCTACAACCCAATCGCATGGCAGAGGAAGGTAAAAACTACCACAAAAATTCCCAAAGCCTAGTGATCCTTTTAGTAGGGAAGACGAAAAAGGGAAGAATGATAGAAGTGAAATTATGTTGGTGGTAGATAGTGATAGAACACTATCAGTGTGTGGTAGACACTGATAGTAGTCTACTGTCTATCAGTGTAGACAGTGATAGAACACTATTATGTCTATCATATATAGACACTGATATTAGTTTGTCAGTGCCTATCTGTTATAGACAGTGATAGAACACTATCCCATCTATCAATTTGATACTGAACACACAATTCGCAAATGAATGAAGCTGAAACCAAATGTATATAACTACAGAGATAAATGATTTATTTCTCCAATTTCTTCCTTCCCATATGAGGTAAAACAAAAATTCTAAACAACACAACAGTAGCACAATTTAAACCGTTAAATCAATCCTATAAGCAAACTAAATGTTCATATCTTTCAATACAGTGACCCTTGTTCTAGGTTATTACAACAACAAGAACATACAGTTGCAAGTAATATATTGAATAGAGAGTTTCTCAATTCCAAAACAAAAATTCGAAGAAAACTTAAAACAAAACAAATATCAAAACGTCAAACCAACCAACCCTATACATAATCCAATAACTAGCCCCCAACCAAACATATCTAAATGAAAATATATCTATAATTGGGCAAACAAACAAACAAGCAAGATATCAATAATGAAAACATATCTATCACTCTCTATCAATAATGATAAAGAGTGATAGAATACTTCATTGAGATAAACAGAGACAGAGCATTATCACTATTTATCACAAGGTTAATATTAAGGACACTATCACTATCTATCACAGATAGACAGTGATAGACTATTATCAGTGTCTATCTATGATAGACAGTGATAGATCACTATCCCAGTCTATCATTTGGACTCTCACTTGGTCTATCATTTCAAACTAGTGAAATTGATCCATTTAGCAACAAAAAGAACTTTCAAAGATAGACAATGTTGAACTAGTGAAACTTATTTCATTAGAAAAATCGGGCCTTCGGAGTATCTTTTTGATAGGCGCCTACAATGTTGAACTAATGAAACTTATCTATCTAGAACCAAAAATGACTTTGAAATATAGACAATGATAGAGCATTGTTATGAGAATTATAGTCTTGCTGGAGTTTTAGTTGATGATATGATAGACTTGAATGGTTTGGTTAGTTTAATATTGGGTGAATTTTTCTTTTCATTTCTGTTTGTTTTTAGATATTTAAAATTGATAGAAGAATTATAGACTTTTATCATTGTATATCTGTGATAGACAGTGATAGACTTCTATCAGTGTCTATCATAGTAGTTTATCATTGTAACAACCGTTTACTGTTAAAACTGACTATTTCAAATTCAATGACCTAGGATAACTCGATCTTAATCCTGAGCTAATTATGAACACTTTTTTATTCGAGATTATCCTTTGATATGCATAGGTGAAAGTAGTCCAACAACACTGCTCAATATGCCTCCCATTTTGGGATAAGACTGGATAGATAGCTGGGGACATAGCTTTACAAGATGAAATTCACTCATACCCGACTTAGGGTTAGTAGATAGGTTGTTCTTTTAAGTGTTGATGCTTAGTCTTGAACAACGGGGCTCCACCCTCTCATGATTGAGAGGGTCATGATTTATAAGTTGGACTATAAATTAATTATTCAATGGAGGATCGGTAGGAGCTTAAGGAGAAAGATGTATTTACTGAAGCAAAATGATAATTTTGACCTAGTTGTAAATACAAACGACCTGTGAAGGATAGACTTATCGATTATGGTTATGGACATAAATATATCTACAGTGAGGAGAATGCAACCTATCTAGCCATAGTGGTATGTCTTGGTAGTTAACGAATAGTGATTAATTCGGGTTAAAGAGTTTAAACAATTAATTGCAAATCGTTGGAACTCATCTATAGGTTCATAAGGTCCCTCTACTAACTTGTAAATTGGATTAGTGAATTGAGTGAATTTGATAAGATTTGAAATTATGGTTTAGAATTTGAAATATTCAAATTCAATTAGGGTTTCTGTTAATTGAAACGTTTAATTTTATCGAAATTAAACGAAATTGGAAAATTCAAAATATTTAAATATTGATTTAAATATTAGATGAGATGTAATATAATATTTGATATTAAATTTAAATTAATTAAGATTAGTTTAAATAATTATCCAATTTTATTCGAATTTTGAAACTAGAAATTTGATTAATTAAATTTTGAATTTATTGAAATTCAAATTCATAAAATTAAAATTGAATTTTATTTTTTGAAAATAAAATTTTAATTAAATTAAATCAATCAAAATTTGAAGAATTGAAATTGAATTTAAAATTTGATTTTCCCACTCAATTTTACACCTCATGCCATTTCAATTTCAATGGAAATTGAAGTGGCATCGGGCATGTTAAGTTTATTGCATGATTTTCATGTATAAATTGGAGTTTTGAACTTTAATTCGGACTTGATGCAATCTGATTTAACCTAGAAAGTTCTGTAGAAATCATCCTTATACAAACCTTCTCCTTTCTCACAAAAACCAGCTCAATTCAGTGTTTCCACCACACAATCCAAGCAAGAGATTAGTAGAGAAGGTCGCTGTGGTAGTCTACTAAAGGATTGAAGCATCAATTCCTGGATATCAACTAGAATTGAAGTGTTTTCATCAAAGTATTGTGTTCTAGAAACCCTCTTCAGAAATTATGTTTCTATGCATGTTTTAAACTCAAATTAAGTGTAATTAGAGTACTTATTGATTCTAATTTTTTTCGCTGCATGTTAGTTTACTCTTTCAAAAACACTAGCATTATCTATCACAAATAGACATTGATAGTTGTCTATCAGTGTTTATCGGTGATAACAATGATAATTTTCTATCACTATCTATCAGTGATAAACAAATAGACTACTATCAATGGTCTATCAATAGAGAATGATTTTGTTCATAATTTTTTCACCATCAACTATATACTAGACGTTGTTATTGAATATGAAAATCTTGTTGCTTTTAGATAGTTGTGATAGACATTGTTATCGTCACTATTTATCACAGATAGAGACTGATAGTAGTCTATTGAAATGCACACAAAACGTACATTATTTGCTCTAGATTTAGGCTTGTTTTTAGTGAGTTTTTATTGGATCTTATGTGTTTGCTAGTGATTTTTGGGATTTATGATTGAGATGTGAATTATACTTAAAATAAGCCAAAAAGGATTAAATTAGGTTTAAAGGAGTCAAAATCGAGCAATGGACCAAATGAAATGAAGATTAGAGAGGAAAAATGTAATGTTCCAAGGAACGAGGGAGCATTGCAACGTTGGTTGTAGCTTTGCATCGCTACTACATGAAATGAGGTTTGATGCAAAAAAAACAATTGCTACAATTTTAGATGTAGTGTTGCAATGCTATGATTGAGCGTCGCAACACTGCGACAAATCTGAACAACATTACAACGCTACTGTCGAGGCATCGCAACATTGTCTTTCCTTATTTGAAAAATCTGATAATTTTGACAAAGATTTTGTACCGAATTTTTCATCCTCTATATATTTGGACGCCATTCTGACCTAATGAAGGGGGAATTCTGACCAAATTAAGTGCCAAAGATTGAAATTTGAGACCTAAAAGAGAGTTTATGCTTACAAGTTAGAGAATTTGAGGATATTTTGAGAATAAGTTATTTTTTAGAGAAAGTAATTTTGAAGTAAGTTTCTAGACTTAGGCATAATGTTTATACATAATTCCATGAATTGACTAGAATAGATCTAATGAAGTAATTAGCGGATTCAATACCCTAGAATGCCTTTCTTCTCAAATTTTCAAACAATTCTTCTGTTGTCTTTTATTTTCCAAAACCACAAATTCAACTTGATTCTAATTCCTTAGCTAAGATTGACACAATTTTTAGATAGCTAAACAATAACTTGTTAATTTGACTCCTAAGGATGATACTAGGCCTTACAAGTCATTTTTAATATTATAACTTGACCACGTATACTTACGTGTAATACGAAATATTCATATCAAGTTTTTGACGCCGTTGTCGGGATCAAAATAACGTTTTTTGTTTAATATTTTAAGAGTTGGAGAAATTCTAGACTAGGGGTTGTTTTTATTCTAATTTTGTTTGGAGTTTTCTCTTGTGCATGCCCTATGATAAAGATATTTCTCTTTTGCCTCTTGATCCCGAGATTAAATGTACTTTTAGGAGAAATCGTAGGAATAAGCAAGGCGTGGAAGAAGAGATGTTCGAGGAACAAGAGAAGGCAATTAGGGGTTACTTCCAAACATCTCTCCCTAATGCTCAATTCGAAATTGTGGAGGCACCAATCAATGAAAATAACTTTGAGTTAAAGTTGGGATTGATTCAAATGACTAGGGATATTGCTTTTAGAGGACGTCCCACTGAAGATCCTCATAAGCACATGAGATCTTTTCTTGAAATTTAAGGAATAGTTAAGATTAATGAAGTTACAAATGATGCAATTAGACTAAGACTGTTTCCTTTTTCTTTGCAGGATAGGGCTAAGGATGGGTTTGAGGTCATACCATCGGAAAGCATCACTACTTAGGAGGAGCTAGCTCAAGTCCTCCTATTAAGTCTTCTAAATATAGGTCTAAAATTGTTTCTTTCTCTCAACAACCTAATGAACAATTATTTGAATGTTGGGAGAGGTATAAAGATTTTTTTAGGAGATGCCCACAACATGGATACCCTAATTGGTTGCAAATAAAATTTTTCTATGATGGATTGAATGGTAACACTAAATCCATTATAGATGCTATGACTTGAGTGTCCATTTTCTCGAAAACTGCTATAGAAGCTCATAATATTCTTGAGGACATGTCCACTACAAGCTATAATTGGCCAAGTGATAGAGTTTCTACCAATAAAGTAGAAGAACTTTATGAGGTTGAGGTAAGTGCTATTAAAGTTCAATTGATTACAATTACTGATGGTTTGAATAAATTTACTACAGGTGGTCAAGCACAGAATTGAATGTCCATAGCCTCTCTAGCAGCTAAAGCATCAGAGACTCAACAAATTTGGGATTCACGATTAATTATATGAATAGAGGGCACTATAGAGGCCAATAGCAAGTTTCCACACATTACTATCCAGGTTTGAGACATCATGAAAATTTTTCGTATGCAAATAATAAGAATGTTGTGGCTCCTCCAGATTTTATCCAAACTGAACAAAAATCATCCTTGGAGGAATTGGTGATGAACCTTATCAAGGTAACTCAAGAACAAACATCTACTTTTAGGGAATTCAATTAATGTTATCTTGAGCACCATACAAAACCATGACAAACCCATTTAGAATTTAGAGATGTAAATGAGCCAAATGGCTTCTATTGTGCAAACCTTGCAAAAAGGTAAGGGTCTATATGGTTTGCAATCTAAATTTTGTTTTATATTTTCAAATTCACTGAATTCATTGAATATGTGTTTGATAGGCAACCTGAATTCTGTTTTTGAAAACTATTTTCGAATTTTGTGATCCAAACAGTATAAATTCTGAAAATAATATTTTTATGTTTTCTTTATATCCAGAATTTGAATTTTAAAACTTAAAATGCATAATTATATTAAATAAAGTTAATAACATTTAGAAATATAATATATGTCATGTTAGAACTCAACTCAATTATTAAAAAATTAAAATATTTATATTATGTAATATATTATAAATCATATATAATCTCTATGGTTTGCTAAATCCTTTTAAATAATCCCTGCCATAGGGACTATTTATGAAGCTTTTATCAAACCATATGCGGTAAATTCTAATTAATTATAAGACTTAAATTCTAACTTCTTCCAAACTATAGAGACACAAAAAAATTTCAATTTATCCTATAAATTATATATTATTACAAAGTAATAATTTTACAATTTTTTTAAACATAAACTATGTTCATAAATAAATAAGTAATAGTTTATTATTAATTAATATTTAGTGGGTAACTACAACTAGTTCTCAATTGTTTAAATTGGAATCCAATTTCTAGTTTCTGCTACCAAACACATATCTAAAAATATGAAATAAAACTCTGTTTTCATTTAACCTCTTGTTTTCAAATTCTCAACCAAACAGGCCCTAAATTTCCTGTTTGTCCTGAGAAAAATCCTAGGGAAGAGTGCAAAGCAATCACACTTAGAAGTGAAAAAAAAAAAAAAAAAAATTAAAGAAGCCTTTAGTTGATGATAATGATGAACCAATTCAAGAGGAGGTTGAATCCACCTTTGTTGATGAGCCTACAAAGGAGAAGTCTGCAGAAAAGTCTGAGTCAATAATAGGGAGTACATCTAACCCTTTACCTTTTGTTCCTAGTTCTATTCCATATCCTCAAAGGTTTAGGAAAAAGAATGAAGAAGCATGGTTTTCTAGATTTTTGAAATATTTAAGAAGTTGCATATTAATATACCTTTTGCTGAAGCTTTAGAAAAGATGCCAAAATATACAAAATTCATGAAAGATGGCTTGTCTTGGAAGAATAAGTTTGGTAAACTAGCATCAATTTTCTTGCAATTAGCCGATAGATCATATGCTCATCCTTATGGTATTGTAGAGGATGTGTTGGTTAAGGTAGACGTTCATATTTCCAGCGGATTTTGTGGTGCTTAATATGGAAGAAGATGCCGACATTTCAATAATTCTTGGAAAACCATTCTTGGCTACCGGTAGGGCTTTCATTGATGTGCAGGATGATAAGCTAACATTTAGATTCAATGGTGAAGAGGTAAAATTTGATCTTTACAAAACTCTTAAGCATGTGGATATTGGGCCTCAAAAGACTTATAAGTTTGTTCATACTTTCCATTCTTCTAATAAATGCTCTTTGAATGATGATTCTTTTTCTTTGAATGGTGAGTCTTCTTCTAAGGTAGTTGATCAAAATCATGGAGTGGGTAGTGAATGTGATGCTTATTTGAATAGAATTTCTACTTTGGTCAATGCTCTTAAAGATGATACATTGAATGTTATTGATTATGTTTGTAAAGGAGATGTTGAGATAAAGGAGAAAGAAATGATGCATGATACTTTTACAAGCAATGTTAATTTTAATGATGGTTGTTTTTTTCAATGTCAGTGTGGGAAATTTTTTTTATTCTAGGATGTTCTAGGATTGACATGACAAAACCCCCTTGGGATTCGACATGATTGATAAGCCCCGTCTATCTAGAAGACGTTAAACTAAGCGTTTGTTGGGAGGCAGCCCAATATTTTTACTGTTTTCTTTATTTTTCTATTTTTTGTTTGTTTTAATTTTTTTTTCTCAAATCAGAGAGTTAGTCATAGTTTTTATTTTTCAAGATCTTTGTCCAACACAAAAAATACTCATTCCTAAGGCCTATTTGGTGGACTCCTATATACTTCTAGGCTTGTATTTCTATCTTTCTCATGCATTGAAGACAATGCATATTTTTTAGTTTGGGGTGGGAGGTCATTTTTACTTTTGTGTTGTTTATTTTTATCCTGCTATGCATGTTAACGTGTTTTTATTGATGATATGCATGTTGATTTTTTAGGAAATAATTTTTAAATTTTGATTGTGAATTTAGAATATTGGATTAGTTTTTTTTGTTGTGTGTTGTTGATGTTGATTGTCCATGGTGAGACTTGAATATACATGTGTTGTGTTGTATGTCCTAAAACTCGCAGTTTGTAAAATTAAACATATTCTATTTGCAATAAAGATGTTATTGAGATTTATTCAATGAAGTTGTTATTGAATATGTAAATTGCACTCTTAAAGCCTAAATCCAATAAATTAACGAACTCTTAGATATAACATGAATACTTAAACTTTATGTGGAGACATAAAAGAGGATCAGGTTTGAGTATATAGCCAAAACGGTCTATAAGTATAAGGATATGATTGGGTACCTTATCTTGGAGATACTATAGATATAGCCCGTTTTGTATTTAATACAAATGATGTGATCCTGAAATTGTTCATGTGGAGACATGCAGGTGGAAGCATCTCTTGCAAAAGATGTTTGTATAAGATTGAACCACGAAATAGTCACTTTTCTTTATAACAACCATTTAATGTTAAAACTAGCTATTTCATCTTGATAACCTAAGGTACCTCGATCACAATCCTGAGATAACTATGAATACCTATTTATTCGTGATTATCTTTTAATCTGCATGGGTGAGAGTGGCTCAACACCACCACTCAATAAGTCTCCCATTTTAGGGTTAAGACCAGGTAGATAGTTGGAGACATAGTCTTGCAATATGGAATTAACTCCTACCCGCTTTAGGGAAAGTAGATAGGTTTATTGGTAGGACCATAAACCAATTGTTCATTAGTGGATTAGTGGAGACTTAAGAAGCAAGATGTATTATAAGGGTAAAACGGTATTTTTGACGTAGCTGTTAATACGAACAACCTGTAAAGGATCGACTTACTGATCATGGTTAAATCTAGTGGACAAAAATATATCTACAGTGAGGAGAGTGCAGTTATTGGGCTTTAGTGGAGTGACCCGATAGTTAATGAATTTTGGTTAATTCGGTTAATGGAGTTTAGTCAATTAATCTCAAATTGTTGGAACTCATGATCTGTAGGTCCATTACGTCCCCTACTAGTTCACAAATGGACTAAAACTTAGAATAGTATGATGAGAGAATTTGAAACATTCAAATTCGATTTAAGGGAATTATTAATTATATGTGATATAATTAAACATTTGATTATCGAACTAAATGAAATCGGAGAATTGGAGAATATTTAAATATGATTTAAATATTAATTACATGATTAGGGACTCATGTTGGAATAGGTATTATATTAATTTAATATTTGATATTAAATTAATTTAACTAATTAAATTGTTTAATTAATTATTGAGAATTAATTTTATTTAAAATTAATTATAGAATTATTTTTTTTAATTAAGAATTTTATTTAAAGTTAATATTTTTTAAAATTTTATTTCAATCTTTAAAAATTTAAGAATTTTATAGAAAATTCTTTAAAAAATGAAAATTTGAGAAAGTGGATTATTCCCCCTTTCTCCACCTCCAATTCCACTTTAATCACTAATGTTTTAGTGTCACTTTTTCATGCAATTTAATTTCACGTAAATCTTCATAAAAGGAGGATGAATTCTCAGCTGAAAGAGGATTATGAAACCCCAAAATTTTGATGAGAATTGGTTTTCTAAAGTCTAGACACCAAAATTGAAGTTCTATACAAAATTCCCTTAAATACCTTCTCATTTCTGTTCCCACAATTCAATCTAAGGGCTAAGAGAATATTAGAAAAGATCAAGTGGTGGTCAACAAGCATTGGAGAGAAGAATCGAGTTGTAGATTAGAGCAATTGAAGAATTCTTCAAAGGTATTTTTCTGAAACCTTAAATTTTGGAATTTTTTAACATGCATGATTTGATTCTAAAATTAATGTAGTTAGACTGTTTAAAATCCTAATTGCTTCTATAGTTGATTGTCAATACCGTCAATTGGTATCAGAGTATGATTTAATCACTCAATTTACATTAATTTTAGCTTGGTGTGTGTTTTACATAAGGTGTATCAAATGGGGTTGAAATGGATATATTACGGTCTTGACATCAAAATTCCTCTTCAATTATATAGTAATTGTTGTAATTGACTATTTGTTACAATTAGGTTGTAATTGAAGAAGATTCGAAGCAAGGTCAGCAGCAGATAACCAGATTTCAACACTGTCTTCGTAGCGTTACAACGCTGCTCTTAAAAAAAAACCATTATCTTCGCAGCGTTACAACATTGTCTTTCGTCCAATCCAAAATGCGCACGCGCGAACAAACCAACAGTTTAGGTGGGTTGATTCAGCCGGTTCAGCGCTATTTTGACCGATTCAGCTCTATTTTGACTGATTCAACCCTATTTTGACAAGTTCAACCCATTTTCTTGCCTTGAAGGTCTGGTTTGGGTCGGTTCGAACGATCTAGTAGTTGTTTAAACTTGGTTTTTAATTATTCTTGTAATCATTTCGTTTTTTGCTTGTTAAAGATGTCAAAACCAGTCCATTTCAATGTGTTTAATTAGTTATGTAACTAATGTATGTTATAATTAAATTAAATCTTGTATGTGCATAATGTATGCCACGTAGATTTAAAATTTCATCATAGGAAGCATGTAGTATGCATTGAAAGTATGTTATAAATAGTTATAATATATAGTATGCATGTGTTAGGGTTTCATATTTTTAATTAAAGTGTTATATTAAATTGTGAAATGGTCTGATGAATGTTATGGATTGGAAGCATGTCTATTCTTCTATAAAGTGTTATAAAATGAATTACACTTTAAAATCTATAACAAATATAAGATACATGCTCACCTAGGGTTAACAAATAACAACTTGTTTTTAATAGTTAAAATAGGTCATTATCTTGTAAAACTTTGGTTACAAACTCACTCGGACTAAAATCCTGTCTAAGTTAGAGGTACTTAAATTGACGATTTACGGAACACCTTCTGCCTAGGGACTTTTAGCTAGTTTTTGAGCATTGTTAACCCAATTTTATGAGCATGTGTGAGCAATGTGAGATAATAAATTGGTTTATTACTTAGACATCATAGGTTAAATCTTAATATAAATATTATAATTGGATAATCACCTAGACTTAGGTTGTTTATTAGTTGGAATATACCTAAGTAACCCAAAACAAATAGAAAACTTCAGTAGGAGATTAATGATATATACGATATATTGTTCTTAGCTCTCACGTCCTTAAGAGTTCAGATCGTAAGATTCATGCTCTGCTTTGAGTCACGCTGGGAGTGATCTCCATTCGGAAAGAGTTTACATTGGTCAATAGCAAAGTGAATACGGGAAGTAATTCATAGTAAGTGGATGAAGGATGTGTGTCAACATATCCGACAGTCTCTACCATTAGTTTGGACCGTGAGATTCCTATGTTGTACTTGCTTGTCATTTTTAGGCGGTATTAGCTAGTCGTCTTTTCAGTGACTATTCATTCGAAGGGTTGTAACATAAGATTCAAAACAAGTCAAACTCCAAAAATGGATAAGGTCTCTTAGATCATTCCCAACCTTGACTCTTAAATTTGATAGCATTGTTGGGGCCAACCTATGAAGTCTGAAAAGGGAGGGTTACACTTACAAGGATCCATTGACCTTTAAACGGGCAATGAAAAATGTGGATCGAAACCAATGGATAAAAGCCATGGACCTCGAAATGGAGTCTATGTATTTCAATTTAGTTTGAGAACTTGTAGATCAACCAGATGGGGTAAAACCTATTAGTGGAAAGTGGATCTACAAAAGAAAACAAGACCAAATTAGTAAGGTACAAACCTACTAAGCTAGACTCTAGGCAAAAAGGTTTATTCAACGAGAGGGGTTAGACTATGAAGAAACCTTTTCTTCGGTTGCCATGATTAAGTCTATTAGAATACTTTTACCTATTGCTGCTTTTTATGATTATGAAATATGACAAATGGATGTCAAGACAGCTTTTCTGAATGGCTATCTTGGAGAAAGTATCTATATTTCTCAACCAGAAGGGTTCATTGAACAAGGTCAAGAGTAAAAGGTTTGCAAGCTTAAAAGATCTATTTATGGGTTGAAACAAGCATCTCGATCGTGGAATATAAGGTTTGATACTGCGATCAAATCTTATGGTTTTGAATAAAACGTTGAGGAACCTTGTGTTTACAAGAAAATTGTTAACAATAATGTAACTTTTCTGGTATTATATGTTGATAATATTCTACTCATTAAAAATGAGATAGAATTTCTGGTTGGCGTTAAGAGATGGATGACATCATAATTCCAAATAAAGGATTTTGGTGATACTCAATATGTTCTTGGAATCCAAATTGTTCATAATCGCAATAACAAAATGTTGGGAATGTCTTAAAACTCGCAGTTCATAAATTTATTTATCAATAAAATATTATTGAGTATTTTATTCAATACAATTGTTGATATTGTATTCTATTATGAAAATCCAATAAACAAATACATGGCTATAGTATATATACTTTAACTTTATGTGGTGACATAAATAGGATCAAGTTATAGTATATAACCTAAATGGTCTATAAGTATATGAATGAAATTGGATATCTCATCTTGGTCACATTATTGGATGTGGATCCATTTTGTATGTTGATACAAATGATGTGATCCAAAAATCATTCATGTAGAGACATACGAGTAGGGGCATCCTACGTAATGAGTTTGCATAAGACTGGACCTCGAAATATTCACTTTTCCTTATAACGGCCATTTACTGTTAAAACTGACTATTTCAAAGTAAAATGACCTAGGATAACTCGATCTTAATCTAGAGCTAACTATAAACTCCTGTTTATTCGGGATTATCCTTTGATCTGCATAGGTGAGAGTAGTCCAACAACACTGCTTACTCCTCCTATTTTGAAGATAAGAACGGATAGATAGCTAGGGACATAGCCTTGCAAGAAGAAATTCACTCCTACCTGACTTAGGGTTAACAGATAGGTTTTTCTCTTAAGTGTTGATTCCTGGTTTTGAACAACGGGGCCTCACTCTTTTTTGGTAGAGAGGGACATGGTTCATAAGTGGTATTATGAACTAGTTGTTCAATAGAGGGTCAGTGGGAGCTTAAGAACCAAGATGTATTTACAAGGAGAAAACGTTAATTTTGACCCAACTGTAAATACGAATAGTCTGTGAAGGATCGATTTACCAATTATGATTAAAATGGACAGAAATACATCTACAATGAGGGGTGTGCAACTATCGAGCTATAGTGGTGTGTCTTGATAGTTAACAAATAGTAATTAATTTGGTTTAAAGAGTTTAACCAATTAATTACAAATCGTTGAAGCTCATTAGAGTTATGAATTTGAAATGTTCAAATTCAATTTAGGGTTTCAATTAATTGTATACGATACAACTGAAACGTTTAATTTTATCGAAATTAAACGAAATTGGAGAATAAATTCATATTTAAATTATGATTTAAATGTTAATTACATGAAACTGAATTCATAATAGTAGAATTGACATTTTATTAATTTAATATTAAGATATTAAATTAATAAATTAACTAAAAGGTTATTTAAAATTAATTAATTGAATTAATTTCATAAAAAACCAATATTTAAATAAATGAGTTTATTTAAATATAAATTTTTTTATTTAAAAATCAATTTTGATTGATTTATAAAACAATTTTAAATTGAGCAATTGGAAAAACCCACTATGGTGCCAAGCATCTAGCTCAATCACATTCCATTTTTATTCTCTCTTAATTATTGAAGTAGTAGCTGGCCTAAATGCATACCATCTCCATGCATGATCCGAGCTTATAAATTAAAGCTCAAGGCTGAGAAATGGAAGGCTATGCTGTGATCTTGAACCAAAATTTTGCTGAAGTGAAAACCCTCTTCCTTCTCTTAAATTCATCCAAGTCTAGCTCAATTTAAGTGTTTCCACCACACAATCTTCACTTGAGATTAGTAGAGAAGATCTTGATGGTAGTCTATTTGAAGATTCAATCTCAAATTTGTGGATATCTTATTGAATCCGTGGAGATTTCTTCAAAGGTAGTGAATAACTCAAACCCACTTGTAAACTTGTTATAAGTAACATGTTTTGAACTCAAATTAAAAATAGTTAGAGTGCTTATTGATTCTGAATTCTGCCGTTGTATGTTTTCTAACTCCTTTAATTGGTATTAGAGCATGATTTAAGCACTCAATTATCGTTAATTTGAGTTTGGTGGGTGAATTTCTAAGCATATTTGAGTTTGTGACTGATATGGTATAAATTCAAAGTTGGCATTAGTTTTCTCTTTGATCCCTTTGTTAAATTTGTAATTGACTCTAGGTTGATGAGCTTATATGTGTGCTCTAGAGTCTGTAATTTATTTGGAGTTATTTGAGTTGAAATTAAGCTGTAGTTTGGAAACTGAAGTGAGCAGGGTCGAGCAGCAAAACAGAGCTGAGGTTTCTGTCCAGGCAGCATTGCGACGCTGTTCATCGAGCATTGCAATGCCAAAGGCTCACTGATGAATAGTGTCGCAATGCTAGGGTGTAGCGTCACGACGCTGTTTATCTCATATCAGAATGGTTCACACGCTGCTAGTCTGGTTCGCGAGTTGAAGAAGTCCGGTTCGATTGGTTCTTCCTCAAACTGATCTGATTCAACCAATTAAGGAGTTTTGATGGTCTGATTCAGGCCATTCGGGTCTGGTTTAGGCGATTTGGGTTCGATTCGGGTCGATTTGAGCGATTCTTCCCCAAATTGAATCAATTTTTATTCAATTTTGTAATAATTTAGTTATTTTGATTACTTAGAATGCCAAAGTTGAACCATATTAGTATTATTTAATTATTTTATGCATGTGATGTGTATTATTTTTAAATTAAACATATTTGTGCACATAGTATGCCATTTAGATTTTAAATCTCA
Source organism: Benincasa hispida (assembly GCF_027475165.1). Taxonomy (NCBI): domain Eukaryota; kingdom Viridiplantae; phylum Streptophyta; class Magnoliopsida; order Cucurbitales; family Cucurbitaceae; genus Benincasa; species Benincasa hispida. The sequence continues at coordinate 55,800,062 of NC_143484.1, read as the reverse complement.
CCATAGGTAAACATGTTACATGCATTATTGTATGTTATAAATAAATTATAATATATAGTATGCATGTTTTTAGGGTTTTTTAAAATTGATGTAAGTATTATATTAATTTTGAATGCCTTTGAAGTATGTTATGGTTTGTTAAAGCATATATTTTTTTATAAGTTTGTTATAAAATGAAATTAGACTTTAAAACCCATAACAAAGATAAACAATATGCTCACTTAGGTTAACAACTTGTTTTAACAGTTAAAATAGATTGTTACCTTATAAAATTTGGTTACAAACTCAAATTGGTTCATAAACCTATCTAAGCCTGGGGGTACTTAAGTTGACAGTTTACGTAACACCTTCTACCTGGGGATTATGACTGAGCGTTGTTAACTGATTTTACGAGCTTGCGTGAGCAGTGTGAGGTTTAAAACTGGTTTAAACACCTAGACAACGTAGGTTAGTATCCAAATATAAGCGTTGTACTTGGATAAAAATCACATAGACTTAGGTTGTTTAAAAATTAGCCATATTAAACCTAAGTAAATGAATACCCAAGCATTGAAGAGCACTTCAATGGGAGATTAACAATATATTCAATATATAGTTATTAACTCTCACATCCCCAAGAGTTCACACCGTGAGATCCATGCTCGGCTTCGTGTCTCTTTTACCGCGACTACTCCATTCAAAAAGTGTTTGCATGGGTCAATTACAAGGTAAATTAGAAAGTGGTTCTAGTAAGTGGGTAAAGGAAATGTGTCAACATTGTCCTACGGTCTCCTCCATTAGTTTGAACCGTGAGATTTCTATGTTACGCCTGCTGTTGTTTTTAGGTTGCACTAGCTAGTCGTTAAACACGGTGATCCCTACGAACGGTTGTAACATAGGATTCAGAACAACATAAGCTTCAGAAATGAATAGGGTCTTATAGTTCCTTATTGGGTATTGTCTTCCAACTTGGGGGCGTATTCATACCATTCTATAAGATTTGATAATGGCGGGTAACACTTACAAGAATTACTAGTTGTTAATAAAGATCTTGAACGAAAACGGTAAAGAGTTATTCTGGATATAGTAATTGGTCAGGATTTTCTTGCTTCAGTGAAGGAATTTTTTGACTAACCCTTAGTAGTAAATGTTCTAAATCACTAAAGTATCGTTGCAAATAAATAAAGAAATATGGGTGCTTTATTACTTTTTGCTAAAATTGGATTTAGATGCATAAATTTATAGAATTTGTTTAATTTTTCCAACAATGTCGAATTCAATCATACAACTGCTCGCTTTTGATAAGTTTAATGGAGAAGGATATCCCAATATTAGTTTTGGATGATCTGAGGTTTGTGTTAAAGGAGGAATGTTCTCCGATTCCCAGTTCGATAGCAAACCGAAATGTTCAGGATACCTATGATCAGTGGGTTAGAGCTAATGAAAAAGCCAGGGTTTATATCTTAGCAAGTATATCTGATGTACTTAATAAGAAACATGAAGTCATGCCCACTGCTCATGAGATTATGGCATCGCTTCAGAAAGTCTTCAGGCAACCGTCATCTTTTGTTCGACACAAAGCCATTAATATGTTTATAATCCACACATGAAAGATGGTACTAATGTCAGAGAACATGTTCTTGATGGTGTTAGGATTGGTGTCCTAATTCTCTCGAAGTCTCGTTGTTTGTAATTATACACATTGTTTTATGAATAAAATAACTGTCATTTCATTCTGGCATTTACTCATATCCAATAAACAAAGCTCCATGGTTACCTTATGTAAACTTAAGCATGTATATGTGACATACAAGTGAATCATGCATTAAGTGATAACTGAAATAGGTATGTAGTATAAGGATTAAGGTGGGATAACTAATCCTAGTGACACTACGGATACGGCCCGCTTTGTAGAGGTTTGCAAGTGTTATAAACTACTACAGATGGTAGATCCTGAGCATTCATGTGGAGACATGTGAGCGGGGGTGTCCTATACAAAGAGTTTGTATAAGACCAAACCATGAGATGACTAGACTCTGTATATAACACCGTTGATACTGGAGACTTACATCTCACCTAAACGACCATAGGTGACACGACCTAAATCCTGAGTGTTTTGGGAACTCCTACCTTTGAGGGCGGTCCTTTGATTAGTATGGGTGAGAGTGGCCTGATTTTCAACTCAATATGCCTACCTTTTTGGGGACTTGTCTGATTTGGGAGCTAGGAACTCAATACACAAGATGGAATTCACTCATTCCTCGAAGTAGGGGTAAGTAGATAGATTGCTCCCTTAAAGGCTGATTTTGGGACTTGAACATGGTGGCTACAACTTCTCTTTGGAAGAGAGGGCTCAATCATAGTAGAACTACGACTTATGTTCATTAGAGGATTCAGTGGTACTTAAGGAGTTAGATATAACTACAGGGGCATTAGATGTAACTATAGGGGCATAACGGTTATTGGTCGAGCTATACTTACAAGCGATCTGTGAAGGGTTGTCACACTGTTGATTGGTTAAGATGGACACATAATATATCTGTGGTAAGGATAGTTCAGTTGTCGGTCTTTAGTGGAGTTCCTAACAGTTAATGAATAGTGGATCCCGTAACTAAAGAGTTTAGTCAGTTATTCATGTACCGTTGGAGCCTCGAGCTACAGGTCCATAAGGTCCCCTTGGTAGCTTAATGGATTCAAGTTCAGGATCAGTTCTTGGTGTTTATTTGAAATGTTCAAATTAACAAGAGGTAATTCGATTTTATATGATATGATCGGTATGATGTATGAGATACATCTAGTGGAGGGTTAATGTAAATGAGATTTACATTAAGTGCTATGGAATAGAAAAAGAGCTAGGGTTTATATATTTCATGAGATGAAATATTAAAACTATAGGTTATAAATATATTATGGTAAGTTAGTTATCATTTATATTTATAATAATATTAATTATTGGGTAATTATCTCTTTTTCTTTAATAACCAATTGAGTGAGAGGTTATTGGTGATTTTCATGGTAACTGTGAGATAAAAGGAAAAATGTTTTCCTAATTTTAGTAAGAAAAGAAAAAAAAGGGAAAGGATTTGCAAACGGAGAAGTTGTCAAGTAAATAAGATTTACTAAGCGACAACTTGGAGTTAGCTAAACGATCATGGAGTATTCTTATACAATAAACACTCAGCTAAACGATGAGCTAAACTATCGTATAGCTTTTGCTAGACAATCGCATAGCTTTCCCTAAACGATTGGGCATCGACTTATACAATAGGTTGTTCCATCTCCCACTTGCTCAATCGTTTACATGATTGTGGTTCCTCCAGTTTTTTGCCTCAAATCAAGTCCACACAGAGCCCACCCTTTGGATTCTCACACCGAAAATACCAAAGTAACCTTCTTGGTGGTGTCATACTCAACTCAATATAGTCGAGGTTCTGTGGAGGCCGTTTTCCGTGTTCGAACGGTCGTGTGTTGCTGTGATCGAGTGATCATGATCAAGGAACTTGAAGATGAGTCTACAAAAGTATGTTGATTCTTGTCCTTAATCTTTTGTATAGCAGGTTGTAATTTATGTATTTCGCATAACCGTATGTTTTCGTTTGTGATTGTAATTATAAAAATCATATACGATTGAAATTTGGAAAGATCATTCTACTGCTCATAGAAATCATCGTGTTTGATTTCCTTTAGATGGTCCATTTCAATATTGTTGAAGCTCACAGGGCGACCATAGATGAAACCAATCAAGTTAGTGTGATATTAGAATCTCTTCCAAAGAGTTATATGACTTTTCGTACCAATGTTGTGATGAATAAGATTAATTACAATTTGACAACATTGTTAAACAAACTATAGACTTACCAGTCAATGATGAAACTTAAAGAAAGTGAAGTTGATGTGAATTCAACCATTGAATCATTGCGTGTACCTAATGGAATAATTACAAGAAGCAAGGCAAAGAAGATTCAAGATGCATTCACACTATATCTTCAAAAACTAGCAAATTTACAAGAACCGACAAATAATTTTGAGACCAAAGTCTTATATAATGTTAGTTTAATGAGTCAAGAAGAGGATGGTATGAATATGGCACGAGAAAAGTCCTATAGTTTGGAAGATGACACAGTGGTAAAAAAAAGTGTGTAGATTTTGTGAAGAAAATGCTATCAAGTGTGCACTGTATGGGAAAATGTGATGTAGATTTTGTGAAGAAAATGCTATCAAGTGTGCACTGTATGGGAAAATGTGATGTCAAATCTTGTCAAACGTGCATATCTAATTTGTTGCCTTCTAGAAGAGATATTTAAGGCAATTTGAAGACTTTCTACATTCCTAGTTTTGCATTTTGAATTATAATTTTAGTATGCAATTAAGTTTCAAGTTTCTAGGTGTTATTTTCGACAATTTACAATTAATTGTATTTGAATAACTTTTGAGTTTCTTGGTCTATCCATGACCATTTGGCCTATAAAATGGCTTGTAATATTCTTCAAAACTCAGATTATCGATGTAAAAAGCTTGTGCTTATTCAACCATTTGGTGTTGTCTTTTCTTTCAAATCTTACTTTAGATTTGATATTTAAATCAATTCATTGTATTAGTTTTGATCAAGCTAATTCTGGAGTGAGTTGTCTTAGGATCTAAGAATGACCATTATAGATTCTAAGTTTGATCTAAGTTAGCTTTCTTTGTGAGTATTTGCAAGGATCCTAGAAGGACCTCTAGCTTTACATCCAACAAGCATCGCGGGCGCTTATCAGAAGTAAATGTTATTTCACGACAAAAAAAGATTCTCAAGGGTTCTTCATCAGGAATGAAACCTGTTGATAAAAAGAAGTCTATTCCGTCATCTTTAAAAGACAAAAGTGTGCAAATGAAGAAGGGAAAAGATAATAAAAACCCACTATGAAGAAAAATAAAACTCCCAAAGAAGAATGTTTTCATTGCAGAGAGGATGGTTACTGGAAGCGTAACTGCCTAAAGTATTTAGTTGAAAAGAAAGTAGAAAAGGCAAAGCAAGGTAAATCAAATTTACTAGTGGTTGAAACATGTCTAGTGGAAAATTCTCACTTAACCTGGATATTAGATTCAGGTACTGCTAATCATGTTTGCAGTTTTCTACAGGAAACTAGTTTTTGGAAACAACTTTCTGAATATGAAATGACTTTCAAAGTGGGAAAAGGATAAGTCATTTCGGCTGAAGCAGTGGGAGATGTCAAGCTATTTTTTGGAGAATCTTTTATCTTACTAAAGAATGTATATTATGTATCTAAGATGAAAAGAAACTTAATCTCCATTTCCTATCTTCTAGAAAATATGTACAAAATATCTTACGAAATTAATCAAGTGTTTATTTTTTCAAGAGGTGTTCATATTTGTTCTGCAAGACTTGAAAATAACTTGTACATATTAAAACCAACTGAAGTAAAAGCCATTCTAAATATAGAGATGTTTAAAATGGTCGAGACTCAAAGTAAAAGACGAAAAATTTCTCCTAATGCCTATCTTTGGCACCTTAAACTTGGTCACATTAATCTCAACATGATTGAGAGATTAGTTAAAAATGGTCATCTAAATCAGTTAGAAGATAGTTCTTTACCTCCATGTGAGTCATGTCTTGAAAGAAAAATAACTAAAAGATCTTTTTTTGAAAAAGATCTTCGTGCCAAAGAACCTCTTGAACTTATACATTTAGACCTCTGTGGTCCGATGAATGTAAAAGCTTAAGGTGGATATCAGTATTTTGTTAGTTTTACTGATGACTATTCTAGATATGGTTATATTTACTTAATGAGTCATAAGTTTGAAACTCTTGAAAAGTTCAAAGAATTTAAGATCGAAATATAAAACTTGTTAGGTAAAAGAATTAAAAAACTTCAATCCAATCAAGGTGGTGGGTATATGGATTTACAATTCCAAAACTATTTAGAAGATCATGACATTCAATTCCAACTCACAGCACTTGGAATACCACAACAAAATGGTGTTGCAGAAAGGAGAAATTGAACCTTATTGGACATGCTTCGATCAATGATAAGTTACGCTCAATTATCTCAATCCTTTTGGGATATGCAGTATAGACTGCAGTATATATTCTGAACATGGTTCCCTAAAAAAGTATTTCAGAAACACCGCATGAGTTATGGAAAGGCCGTAAAAGTAGCTTACATCATTTCGAAATTTGAGGATGTCTAGTATACGTGTTGGTACAAAATCCTAAGAAATTAGAAACACGTTCGAACTTGTTTTATGATCTCCAAGAAGATAAAGTATTTGTATTGAAAAACGCTACTTTCTTGGAAGAAGATCATATTAAAAATCATCAACCACGTAGTAAACTAATATTACAAGAAATGACCAAAGATATTATAGAAAAATTAGCAAGAGTTATTGATCAAATTGGTCCATCAACATCTGTTGTTGTCCTGTCACGTCCTTCTCAAGAGTTGAGTATGCCTCGACGGTTAGTGGGAGGGTTGTTCATCAACCTGAATGCTATATGGGTTTAACTGAAACTCAAGACATCATACATGATGATGGTCTAGAGGATCCATTATCCTTTAAACAAGCAATGGAAGATGTTGATAGGGAACAATGGATAAAAGCCATGGATGTAGAAATGGAGTCAATGTACTTCAATTTTGTTTGGAAACTTGTAGATCAACCATATGAGGTTAAACCTATAGGTTATAAATGGATCTACAAGAGGAAACGAGACTAAACTGGCAAGGTGTAAACCTATAAAGCTAGACTAGTGGCAAAAGGTTTTACTCAAAGAGGGGGGGGGGGGGGGGGGGGGGGGTGAGGAATTATGAAGAAACTTTTTCTCCTGTTGCCATGATAAAATCTACAAGAATACTTCTATCAATTGCTGCATATTATGACTATGAAATATGAAAAATGGATGTCAAGACAGCTTTCCTGAATGACCATCTTGATGAAAGTATCTTTATGTCTCAACCAGAAGGATTCATTGAACAGGGTCAGGAACAGAAAGTCTATAAGCTTAAATGATCCATTTATGGACTGAATCAAGCTTCTAGATCCTGGAATATAAGATTTGATACTGCAATCAAATCTTATGGCTTTGAACAAAATGTTGACAAACCTTATGTATACAAGAAAATAGTCAACAAAACTGTAGTATTTCTGATGCTTTATGTTGATGATATCTTGTTCATTGGGAATGAGATAAGTTTCCTTGCTACATAAAGAGATGGTTAGCATCACAATTCCAAATAAAAGATTTGGGGGATGCTCAATATGTCCTAAGGATTTAAAATTTTCAAAATTGAAAGAACAGAACCTTAGCACTATCTCAAGCATCTTATATTGACAAGATGTTGTCAAGATATAATATGCAAAATTCCAAAAAGGGTATGTTGCCTTTTAGACATGGAATTCATTTTTCAAAGGAACAGTGTCCTAAGACATCTGAAGAAGTTGAGGAGATGCAAAGAATTCTATATGCATCTGCAGTTGGGAGTTTGATGTACGCCATGTTATGTACACATCCTGACATATGCTTTGCAGTTGGAATCACCAGCGGGTTCCAATCCAACCAGGACACAGTCATTGGATTGCTGTAAAAAACAACCTCAAGTATCTAAGGAGAACGAGGGACTATATGTTTGTGTATGGACCTAAGGATTTGATCATTACCGGATACACTGATTCTAATTTTTAGACTAATGTAGATTCTAGGAAATCTACTTCGGGATCAGTTTTCACTCTCAATGGATGAGCTATAGTTTGGAGAAGCATTAAATAGAGTTGTATCGCTGACTCCACGATGGAAGCAGAATACGTAGCTACATGTGAAGCCGTAGAAGCAGTATGGCTATGCAAATTCTTGGCAGATTTGGAAGTAGTTCCAGATATGCACCTGCCCATCACTTTGTATTGCGACAATAGTGGTGCAGTTGCCAACTCGAAAGAACCAAGGAGTCACAAACGTCAAAAACACATCGAAAGAAAGTACCATCTCATTAGGGAGATAGTACACCGAGGAGACGTGATCGTCACGAAGATAGCCTCCAAAGACAACCTTGCTGATCTATTTATGAAGGCCCTCTTAGTTAAAGTATTCAAGGATCACCTAGTCAGACTAAGACTGCGAGCAACATAATCTAAGGAAAGTGGGAGAATGTCTATGGTATTTTAGATGTCTTAGTTTATTATATTTTCCCTCTATTTTTCTCAACATTATAAACATTGTGTATAGATATTGTTTATTCTCATTGGAGGTTTAGTCTAAGTGGGAGATTGTTTGGAATGCCCTAAAACTCGCAGTTCATAAAGTTTATGTTAAATATTCTATTTATTAATAAAATATTATTGAGTATTTTATTCAATAAAATTATTGATATTGCATTCTATTATGAAAATCCAATAAACAAATCCATGGCTATAGTATATATTCTTTAACTTTATATGGTGACATAAATAGGATCAAGTTATAGTATATAGCCTAAATGGTCTATAAGTATATAGATGAAATTAGATATCTCAACCTGGTAAGACCATTGGATGCGGCCCATTTTGTATGTTGATACAAATGATGTGATCCATAGATCATTCATGTAGAGACATGTAAGTGGAGGCATCCTATGCAATGAGTTTGCATAATACTGGACCTCGAAATAGTCACTTTTTCTTATAACAATCGTTTACTGTTAAAACTGACTATTTCAAAGTAAAATAACCTAGGAAAACTCGATCTTAATCCCGAGCTAACTATGAACTCCTGTTTATTCGAGATTATCCTTTGATCTGCATAGGTGAGAGTAGTCCAACAACACTGCTTAAGAAGCCTCCCATTTTGGAGATAAGACTGGATAGATAGCTAGAGACATAGGCTTGCAAGAAGGAATTTACTCATACGTGTCTTAGGGTTAGCAGATAGATTATTCTCTTAAGTGTTGATTCCTGATCTTGAACAACGGGGTCCCGCCCTCTCTTGATAGAGAGGGACATGATTCATAAGTGGTATTATGAATCAGTAGTTCAATAGAGGGTCAGTGGGAGTTTAAGGTGCAAGATGTATTTACAGGGGAGGTTAAAATGGACAGAAATATATCTACAGTGAGAAGAGTGCATCTATCGAGCTATAGTGGTGTGTCTTAATAGTTAACGAATAGTAATTAATTCAGTTTAAAGAGTTTAACCAATTAATTACAAATCATTGGAGCTTATGATCTGTTGGTTCATTAGGTCGATCTACTAGCTCGTAAATTGGATTAATAAATTGAGTATGATTTGATGAAATTTGAGATTAGAGTAATGAATTTGAAATGTTCAAATTCAATTTAGAGATTCAATAGTATGTGATATAGTTGAAATGTTTAATTTTATTGAAATTAAACGAAATTAGAGAATCCATTAATATTAAAATTATGATTTAAATGTTAATTACATGAAATTGAATTCATAATAGTGGAATTGACATTTTGTTAATTTAATATTAAAAGTTTAAATTAATAAATTAATTAAAAGGTTTAATTAAAATTAATTAATTGAATTAATTTTATAAAAAACCAATATTTAAATAAATGAGTTTATTTAAATGTAATTTTTTTTATTTAAAAATCAAATTTTGATTGATTTATACAATTTTAAATTGACTTGGGAAAACCCACTATGGTGCCAAACACCTAGCTCAATCACATTCCATTTTGATTCTCTCTTAATTATTGAAGTGGTAGCTGGCCTACATGCAAACCATCTCCATGCATGATCTGAGCTTATAAATTAAAGCTCAAGGTTGAGAAATGGAAGGTTATGCTGTGATCTTGAACCAAAATTCTACTGAAGTGAAAATCATCTTCCCTCTCTCAAATTCATCCAAGTCCAGCTCAAGTTGAGTGTTTCCACCACACAATCCTCACTAGAGAAGATCTTGGTGGTGGTCTACTTGAAGATTCAAGCTTAAATTTTTGGATTTCTTGTTGAATGCGTGGAGATTTCTTCAAAGGTAGTGAATAACTCAAACCCTCTTGTAAAGTTGTTATGAGTAGCATATTTTGAACTCAAGTTAAGAGTAGTTAGAGTGCTTATTGATTCTAAATTCTTCCGTTGCATATTATCTAAGTTCTTTACAAAACGCTAGCCTTATCTCAAGCATCTTATATTGACAAAATGTTGTCTAGATATAAGATGCAAAATTTCAAGAGAGGTCTGTTACCTTTTAGGCATGGAATTCATTTGTCTAAGAAAGAATGTCCTAAGACACCTCAAGAGGTTGAGGTTATGAAACGAATTCCTTATGCAACAGCAGTTGGTAGTTTAATGTATGTCATGTTGTGTACACGACCAGACATTTGTTATGATGTTGGAATAGTCAGTAGGTTTCAGTTCAATCTTGGATATGATCATTGGACTGTTGTTAAGAACATCCTCAGATATCTTTGGAGAACAAGGGACTGTATGCTCATGTATGGTGCTAAGGATCTGATCCTTACAGGATATACTGATTCTGATTTTCAAACTGATGTGGGTTCTAGAAAATCTACTTCAGGATCAATATTCACTCTAAATGGAGGAGTTATAGTATGGAGAAGTATAAAGTAAAGTTATATTGTTGATTCCACCATGGAAGTGCAATATGTAGTTTCATGTGAAGCATCAAATGTAGCAATATGGCTAAGAAAGTTCTTGATTGATTTGGAAATAGTTCCAAATATGCATCTGCCTATTACCCTCTATTGTGATAACAGCAGAGCAGTTGCAAATTCAAAGGAATCTAGAAACCATGAGCACGGTAAGCACATTGAGTGCAAGTACCATTTCATCAAGAAGATAGTACACCGAGGAGATGTAATTGTCATGCAGATAGCCTCAGAAGTCAATTTAGTTTATCCATTTACAAAGGCTCTCACGGCTAAAGTGTTCAAGGGTCACCTAGTCGGACTAGGACTACGAGATAGATAGGGCAAGTGGAAGAATTCATGGGTATCTGCTGACTTAGTTTATTGTATTTATATTTATTCTCACATACTCAACATGGTATATATTTGTATATATGTAAATCCACTAGAGTTTTAGTCTAAGTAGAAATTTGTCGGTATTGGGGTGGTGCCCTAAAGTCTCATGTCCTGTAGTTTGTAAATAGTTTGCACGAACACTTGTGTTGTTAATATATGATATTTACTTCACATCTTGTATTTTTGCTCAGTTGCTTGTTTAATTTGCTTTACCACAAACCAATAAACATAAAATCCCTAGTTATTTGTATGTGACTCAAGTATGTATGTGGTGACATACAAGTGGATCATGTCTTGAGTGATAACCAAAATGGTCTGTAGTATATGGATATAGGAGGGAAATCTTTTCCTGGTAATGCTACGGATGCGACCCGCTTTGTGGAATGGTCACAAGTGTTGTGATTTATCAAAAATGGTCTGATCCTAATCATTTGTGTTGGGGACATGAGAGCGGGGGCATCCTATACAAAGAGTTTGTATAAGACCTGACCACAAAGTGTTAACGTCTCGTTATATAACACCGTTCATGACAAAGACTTCACTTCACTAGGATGACCATAGGTAACATGACCTCAATCCTGAGTGAGTTGGGAACTCCTGCCATTGAGGGTGGTCCTTTGATTTGTATGGGTGCGAGTGGCTAGGTCGCCGATTCAAACCTACCATTTTGGGAATTCGTCTAATTTGGGAGTTGGGAACTCAGCTACACAAGATGGAATTCACTCATTCCCCGAGGCAGGGGTAAGTAGATAGATGGCTCCCTTAAGGAATGATTTTGGGGCTTAAACAATGTGGTGCCACACACCTTCTCTTGGCCCGAGAGTTGTTCACACATAGTTGGACTATGTTGTATTGTTCACTAGAGGAATCAGTGGTACTTAAGCAGTGAGATGTAACTACAGGGGCAAAATGGTAATATGGCCCAGCTATACTTACGAGCATCTGTGAAGAGCCATCGTACTCATGATTGGTTATATCCGATAGACACAGAAATATATTTGTGGCAAGAAGAGTTCAGCTATTGGTCTTTAGTAGAATGCTTGATAGTTAACGGTTGGTGGATCTCGTGGCTAAAGAGTTTAGTCAACTATTCACATAATGTTGGAGCTTCGAGTCACAGGTCCATTAGGTCCCCTGGGTAGCTTGGATAAAGTTGAGAACTAGTATTTGGGTTAATTTGAATGTTCAAATTGACAAAAAGAAGTTCGATTATATATGATATAATTGGACTGGTTAATTATATATGATATAATTGGCCAAATGTATGAGATACATTTTTTTTTTGGAGGAAATTAGATATAAATATGATTTATATCAAGTAGAGGAGAAAAGATATGTGATATCAAACTAAAGGATAAAAATTAAATATGATTATATTTATTAATTAATTAGTTGATTAATTATATGATAATTAATCCAAATTTCACGTTTGGACGTGGGTTAGTGGGGAACATCGGTTAATGTAACCGATGAATTAAAATGAAAAAGGTTTTCATTTTGATCGTCCATCGTCAGATCGTCTGAAGAGATTTCGGAAGCGCGCATTGGTGAAAGTAAACGATCGCTCGAGTGCCTATACGATAGTCGCCTCTCCGCCTAAACGATCATCTACCTTGCACCTAAACAATTGCACGCTATTTCTTACACGATCGGATAGCTTCTTTAAACGATCGTATAGTGTGCCGGTTTTACTAAATGATCGTGTACCTTTTCCTAAATGATCATTCAAAAAATCCTACACGATCGTGTGGCTCCTCCTAAATGATCAGCACTTCTGCTATGCAATAGCATCGTTTTCCCTCCCACTTGCTAATCGCCTACACGATTCATGTTTCCTCCTTCCTCTACCAAATTCACCAAAGCCCGCCCTTTGGGTTTTCACTCTAAGAATACCCGAGGCTCTTTAGTGATGGTGTCGTCCCCACGGTGTTCGTGTTCTCGATTGTTCATGTTGCTGCAGTCGACGCTTCCGTTGGGCGTTAGTAGATCGCGAGGAGGTTTTTCGCTGCGTTGGAGTTCTGAAGTGTGAAAACTGTCTTCAACTGGTATGGAACTCTCTCCCTTGTTATTTATCTTTTCTTAGTATGCCATTAATTAAGTTTTGTTTGCATAACTATTTGTATTGAATATATATTGTTGTATTTCGGTCACGGTGAGATCCGAACGCAGTCATGGAACTCTACGAAATGAGATCCTTCAATTAGTATGTTCTGATACTCCGATTTCATCTGTTGCAACGAAATGAGATTTACATTCATGGTGGGTGCATTTCTAAACTGATTTAATGGTTCTTTGTTATGGATGTGTGGATTAATGGATGTTTTCGGGATGATAAGCCTCAGTTTGATTTAGATCCTTTTACATTTGCGATTGTTTGTAAAGGCCCCTGCGTTTATGGGTAGTAATAATCGTTATCAAGTCTATATTCAAAGTTTGTTTAAAGTTTTGAGTCGTTTGTCGGAGAAGCAGATCTGTGCAAGTGTTGCATAAGAGTGGTACGGGATCTGAGCAAGTGTTGTAGTTCTTCAAAGAAGGATGCGATCGTTGTTGATCACATCGTGCAGAAGATGTTCTACGTGAACGCTATTGATCGCATCGTAAAGATGAAGGTGTACGCGATCGCTGATGGACGCATCGATTAAACGATGGGGTATGTGATCAAAAGTTGATCGTATCGTTTTGACGATTAAGTACGCGATCGTTGAGTATCGCTTAACACGCGGGCGCACTAAACGATCGTTTAGGTCAGTAAGCATCATCGCTTAGTTACTGACTAAACGATCACTTAGCATCGTAAGGTAAATTGTTTACCTGGTTGCACGCATCGTGTAGACGATGAGATGTTAACGAATCGCTTAACGCGCGGGCGTGCTAGACAATCATTTAGGTCAGTAAGCTTCATCGCTTAGTAACTGACTAAACGATCACTTAGTATCGCAAGGTAAATCGTTTACCTGGTTGCACGCATCGTGTATACGATGAGAGCTCGCGTATCATTTAAAGCGCACGCGCTAGACGATCGTTTAGGTCAGCAAGCTTCATCGCTTAGTAACTGACTAAACGATCACTTAGTAATGCAAGGTAAATCGTTTACCTATCGTCGTGCTACACGATCGCATAGATGATCAAGCTTCGCAGCCTCGTCGTCGTCTACGCGATCGTATACTTATGCTTCTATCGTCTAGTGTGCGCTGCATGATCATCTACCTACTGGCGTTTGCTACACGATGAAGACCTTCTAGGGGTTCAAGACCCGGTTCGCCTATGAACCGGTTTGCTCGATGAAAAATGTAATAGATAGGATTTTTTTCATTCCGGTTTTTGTAAAGGCTCATCCCAATCCATTAATCTTTTATATATTACATGCAACGTATGTTTTTTATATGTCATATGGTATGCACATATAGTAAATCCCACCTTAGCTTATGCAATGGTCATGCATCATCTCTTTATTGTAATTGTTATAATTTAGAGAAGCATGATTTTAATTATGTAAAAGCATGCTCATGCATCATATAATATAAGAGTTATATTTATGCATGCATAAAAAGTATTGACATGCATCGTCTTTATATTATAATTGTTATAGTATAAGGGTGAATGATAACATGTTTGCTAGGTTGTTATGCATTATATATAAAAGTTATATATAGTAATGACCGGACATTGCATGAAGCATGACACATAGGTTCATTTTATAAATGTTATAAATGTCTCGTTGTGCGTAATGGTTTTAGTTGTTTCTTTTTAAAAGTTAAAGAGAAATTAGAACTAAAAGAAATAAAAAAGACATGCATGCTCACTTAGGTTTAATTCATGGTTTTAAAATGTTTAAAACTTGGAGCACATAGACCTAAGATCACGGTTCTAATATGATTAGCAACCCTAAGGCTTTAATCTTTTAATCAGTTTAATAGGATTAAATTGGCTAATAAAAGGTTAAAGTGTAGTAAATCTATCTACAAGGGACCTTTTGTCTAAGACGGATTCTGTCTAGGTTGGGGTATTTAAGTTGATGGAAACGTAACACCCCTACCTGGGAACTTACCTGGAAAGGTGAATTAAATAGATTTGATGCATGCATATAAGTTAAGGACAGTCCATTAAAGTGTTTAAATGTGATTACTTAAACTTGTTCATATGTCATAGACAAACGTTGTTTATGAGCAGAGTTTAAAAAGACGACTTAGACTAAAATCAGTAGTTGGATTGTCTAGGTTAATGAATCCCTGGGTAGAACATTCAGTGGGAGGTACTTGAGGCATAAGATACTTCACTTAAACCTTTCATGTTTCTCCTAAATAGTCCACACCGTGAGATCTATCCTCGGCCTTACGGCACCTTTGGCATGTCCCCCCAACAGATGATGTTTGGGTAGGTTAATATCAAGGTGGATGGAGAGAGTATTCATAGTAAGTGGAAGCGGGAAGTGCGACAGCATATCCCTCGGTCTCCCTCGTTAGGTTGAATAAAGTTACTGTGCATCGCCTCGAGGCACTCTGGAAGTGTCCCCCTAAAGGATGGAAGTTTTGCACGTTTCTTTATTTGATCTCCTGTAAGAGGATAAGGTAACTTAGTCTCATTAGGGCGGGACTCTGGCACCGAAAGCGAGGGGTTACATGGAATAGTTAAAGGTTAACAATTCTGGACCGAAAAATGGTGGCTGTTAGGTTCAATTCCAAGAGTTGGTTCTGCCTAATGGTTGAGAATATCTCATCCTAGCGAAGGGACAACTGATCACCCCACCGGTGGCGTTTGTCCTGCCTCACTCGGGCGTCATTGCAAAATAGAAGTCTATAACTTAGGGTACTTGAAACTGTTTTGCAAAACAAATTGGTTTAAAAGTGGTTTAGCAAAATCTAATAAATTTTTTTTTTCATATTTTCAGCAAAATTTCAAATGGCAATAGCCACGTTAGCTTTGTTAAGCGCCGAAAAACTTACTGGCGATAATTTCACAACATGGAAACACATGATCACGACGATCCTGATCATCGAGGATCTCATGTTCGCTCTCACGGAGGCTTGTCCTCCTATTCCAGCTTCGAATGTCGCTCGAAATGTTTAGGAGGCATACGAGCGATGGACAAGGAAGAATGAGAAGGCCTAACCCTACATCTTGGCAAGTCTTTCTGAAGTCTTAACCAAGAAACATGAGTTTATGGTCTCAGCGCATGAGATCATGGAGTCCCTGCGGGGCATGTTTGGACAACCGTCTGAACAACTTATGCATGAGGCTCTTAAATACATAATCGACTCCAAAATGGAAGAAGACACCTCTGTTCATGAACATGTGCTAAACATGATGGTCCACTTCAATGTGACGGCGTTGAATGGGTTTACCATCGATGAGGGCAACCAGGTTAGCATAATCCTGTATTCTTTGCCGGAGAGCTTCCTGCACTTTGTTAGCAATGTGATTCTTAACAAAGTGAAATATAACCTTACAACTTTCCTCCACGAATTGCAGATATACCAATCTTTACTGAAAAGTAAGGAGAGGCAAAAGGGTGAGGCAAATGTTGCTTCATCCTCCAAGACGTTCCATAGAGGTTCGACCTTAGGAACAAAGTCTACACCTTCTGCTTATAACTCTGGAAAGGGGAAAAAGAAGAAGGGTGGTAAGGGAAAAGGGAAGGCACCTGCTAACCCACTGCCTGTCGCCCCAAGTAGACGTCCATAGGGAAAGTGTTTCCACTGCAACCAAGATGGACACTAGAAGAAGAACTGTCCTCGATATCTGAAATAGAAGAAAGTAGCCAAGGCTAAGGCCAAGGCCGAAAAAGGTAAATGTGATTTACTTGTGCTTGAAACTTGTTTAGTGAAGAATGATGATTCTGCCTAGATAATTGATTCGGGCCCTACTAATCATTTTTTTTCTTTTTTTTAGGGGATTAGATCTTGGTGACAGCTGAAGGCTGGTGAGATGACAATGCGAGTAGGCACCAGGCATCGTCTCAGTTGTGGCAGCGGGAGGACTTCAGTTAGTTTTACAGAATAGGTTTCTTGTTTTACATGATGTATATATTGTTCTTGAACTAAAGAGGAACCTCATTTCTGTAAAGTGTTTATTGCAATGTAAATATACTATCTCTTTTAATGTGAATAAAGCATTTATTCATGAAGATGGTGTATTTATTTGCACAGCAAATCTGGAACCGAATTTATATGTGCTAAGGCCGTTAGCCATTAATTCCCTCCATAATACTGAATTGTTCAAAACTGTCGTAACTCAATCAAAACATCGACGTATTTCTCCAAAAGAAAATATCCAACTTTGGCATCTTCGTTTAGGGCACATCAATCTCAATAGGATTGAGAGATTGATGAAGAATGGACTTTTAAGTGAGTTAGAAGAAAATTCATTACCAGTGTGCGAATCTTGCCTTGAGGGTAAGATGACTAAACGACCTTTTACAAGAAAAGGTTATAGAGCCAAGGAGCCTCTTGAGTTAGTACAATCTAACATTTGTGGTCCTATGAATGTACGAGCCCAAGGTGGCTATGAGTATTTTATCAGTTTTACTGATGATTACTCAAGGTACGAGTATGTTTATCTTATGCAACGGAAGTCTGAATCCTTTGAAAAGTTCAAAGAGTTCAAGGCTGAAGTTGAAAATGCATTGGATAGACGGAGTAAATCACTTCGATCGAATCGAGGTGGAGAGTTGTTGGATTCTATATTCCAGAACTATTTGATAGAACATAGAATCGTTTCCCAATTCTCAGCGTTGGGTATACCTCAGCAGAATGGTGTAGCGGAGAGAAGAAATAGGACCTTGTTAAACATGGTTTGCTCGATGATGAGTTACGCTTTCTTACTGGACTCGTTTTGAGGTTTCGCAGTGGAAACTGCGGTATACATACTCAACTGTGTTCCCTCCAAGAGTGTTGCAAGAATAGCTCTAAAGTTTTGGAACGGGTGTAAAGCTAGTTTATGTCACTTCTGTATTTGGGGTTGCCCTGCACACGTGCTTCATGCTAATCCAAAGAAGTTGAAACCACGGTCGAGGTTATGCCTCTTTGTAGGCTACCCCAAAGGTACACAAAGGGTTTTTTTTTATGATCCGATGGAAAATAGGGTGTTTGTCTCAACAAACGCTACTTTCCTAGAGGAAGATCATATAAGGGAGCACTGTCCACGAAGCAAAGTCATGTTGTGTGAGCTTTCCAATGAAACTACTGAAACTTCAACAAGAGTTGTTGAAGAGCTTGCTACATTAGCAAGAGTTGTTGATGGGAGTTCATCTAATAGGTCGGTTCCACCTCAAGAGTTTAGGGAACCTTGACATAGTAGAAAGGTTGCGAACCCACCCATTCGCTATCTGGGTTTCACGAAAATCCTTGCTATGGTAGCAGATGGCAACATTGAGGATCCGTTGGGAATGATGAACCTTGTGTCTACAAGAAGAAGATAATTGTATCAATGCTTCAGTAGTTTTCTTAGTGTTGAGGTCATCCTACTCATTGGGAATGATGTAGGTCTACTGACTGCAGTTAAGAACTAGCTAGCGACCCAATTCCATATGAAAGATTTGGGAGAGGCTCAGTTTGTTCTAGGTATATAGATCTTTTGAGATCGTAAGAACAAAGTGCTAGCACTGTCTTAGGCATCGTGCATTGACAAGTTGTTGTTCAAGTACTCGATGCAAGACTCCATGAGGGGCCTATTGCCATTTAGGCAAGGAGTCATTTTGTCTAAGGAAATGTGTCCTAAGACGCCTCAAGAGATTGAGGAGATGAGACGAATCAGTCTAAACAGGCCATTTTAATGTTGCTGACCCGTTTACAAAGGTTTTCACGGCTACAATGTTTGAGGGTCACCTATGGAGCATGGGTCTACAGGATAGCCCGCGGTTGGACTAGGGCAAGTGGGAGATTCTCTTGTACTGGGCTTTTATGCCCTAGTTTATTGTTTTGTACTAAGTTTTTTTTTACACCTCACTTCGCTTTAGGACAAGTGGGAGATTATTGAGGTTGGTGCCCTAAAGTCACGTGTCCTATAATTTGTACGAACGTTTGTGTTGTTAATATATGATATTTACTTCACATCTTGTATTTTTGCTCAGTTGCTTGTTTTATTTGTCTTGCAAGATGGAATTTACTCCTACCCGCTTTACGGATAGTAGATAGGTTGTTCCTTTAAGTACTAACTCTTAGTCTTGAACAATGGGCCTTGCCCTCTCTATGACTAAGAGAGACTCGGTTTATTAGTAGGACTATAGACCAATTATTCATTACTGGATCAGTGGAAACTTAAGAAGGAAGATGTATTATAAGGGTAAAATGGTTTTTTTTTTTTTTTACCCAGTTGTTAATACGAACAACCTGTGAAGGATCGACCTATTGATCATGGTTAAATCAAATAGACATAAATATATCTACAGTGAGAAGAGTGCAACTATTGGGCTTTAATGGAGTGACCCGATAGTTAATAAATGTTGGATAATTCGGTTAAAAGAGTTTAGCCAATTAATCTTGAATCATTGGAGCTCATAATATATAGGTCCATTAGGTCCCCCGACTAACTCTAAACAGACTAAACCTTAGAATAGCGTAATGAGAAAACTTGAAATGTTAAAATTCGATTTAAGGAAATTATTAATTATATGTGATATAATTAAACACTTGATTATCGAATTAAACGAAATTGGAGAATTGGAGAATTTGAGAGTATTTAAATATGATTTAAATATTAATTACATAAATAGGGATCCGTGTTGGAATATGTGTTATATTAATTTAATATTTGATATTAAACTAATTTAATTAATTATTGAAAATTAATTTTATTTAAAATTAATCATAGAATTAATTTTTTGTTTAACATTAATGAATTTTATTTAATATTAATATTTTATAAAATTATATTTTCATTTTTTGAAATCTTGAAAATTCAAAATTTAAGAATTTTATAGACAATTCTTTAAAAAAATGAAATTTTGAGAAAGTGGGTTATTCCCACTTTCTCCACCTCCAATTCCACTTTAATTATTGATATTTTGGTGTCACATTTTCATGCAATCTAATTGCATATTAATCTCCATAAAAGGAGGGTGAATTCTCAACTGAAAGAGGATGATGAAACTTTGAAAATTTGATGAGAATTGGTTCTCTCAAGTCTAGACACCAAAATTGATGTTCTATACAAAATTTCTTTAGATACCTTCTCATTTTAGTTCTCACAATCCAATCTAAGGGCCAAGAGAATAGTAGAAAAGATTAAGTGGTGGTCAACAAGCATTGGAGAGAAGAATCGAGCTCTAGATTGGATTAATTGAAGAGTTCTTCAAAAGTTTTTTTTTTTTAAATCCTAAATTCTGGAATTTCTGAACATGCATGCTTTGATTCTAAAATTAATGTAGTTATAGTGCTTAAAATTCTAATTGTTTCTATATGTTGATTGTCAACACCATCAACATGTTGATGACTCATAATAGAAATAGGAGAGTAATATCTTGAAGTATGATCTATCTATCTCCCTCTTTGAGTTTCCTATATCATGAGCACATAGTCACTTCAATTTAGAAAGTTAACTAGAATCACGTTTAATGTCTTTGGTTGTCACCTTAAAAGGCCCCACCGTTTAGAGAGTTGATGTGCATGATGGTTTGTAATATTATACTAAGAGGAAAGATGTTTTGTAAACTTGTAATGTGTATGCATGGATGGGGGTAAAAAGAGCTACGTTCTCGTGATCAGTTAGGACAACTAAGAATTGACTAGGTATGGTTTCCTGCAGTGAGTGTGTAAAAGCCAGTACCCTAGGTAAAATGATGTAAGTTTAGAACCATTTGTTGTTAATATTAAGGTACCTTAGTGGACGTATTACTTTCTTGAAATGTGTGGATACTTGATTATTGGTGCATGAGCCAGAATAGGAAAAAACTGGAGAACTTTCTTGAACCTAATTTTAGCTTCTGAGTTTTAAATTGAATGTGACTTGCACACACATACATGGGAGATGATTAAATTTGGTCATAGATGGCTATAACGATAAACTTGCTTGAATGTTTCTGTTTGAGTTCTCAACTAAGGCATGAATCACTAGCACACTTATTTTGAAATTTTCTCTTTTATTGTTTCTTCTTTGTTTGGGACTAGCAAAATCTTAAGTTGGGGTAGTGAAACGCACACAAAATGTGTATTATTTATTCTAGATTTAGTATTATTTTTAGTGTGTTTTTATCAGATTTAATGTGTTTGCTAGTAATTTCCAAGATTTATGATCGAGATGTGAATTATACTCAAAATAAGTCAAAAAGGATTAGATTAGGCTTAAAGGAATCAAATCAAGCAATAGACCAAATGAAGTGAAGAAGAGAGATGGAAAATGCAGTGTTCCAAATGAAGGAACTCTTAAACAAGAGAACTATTGAGCGGAAGCATATCGTTTCAAATCTCATTGTGAAAGAATAAGATATTTACAATCAAACAACAATAGTTACGCATCAACAAGTAAATTATAGCATGCTTTGAGGAATAAACATAAAGGGATCCAGTAAGAAAAACCTTTTGAAGAACTTTTCTTCTACCTTCGATCAATCAGCCAAGTGTCCAAGCAAACTCGATCAAGCGCAGAAATGCAATGAACAAACCCAGTAAACTCGAACGGGTAGATACTCGAACACAATCGAGTAAAACTCGATCCTCGATCCTCGAATAGCAAACTTGACACTACCAAGAGGCTACATTGGTATTCTCGGTGTGAGAATCTAGGAGGTGTATCCTCTATATGAATTTAGTAGAGGAAAGGAGAAACTATACGATCGAGTAAGTGGGAGAATGAGAAAGTCTATCGTATAGACTTGGATACTCGATCGTTGAGTAGCGAGGAGCTATCGTCTAGCAAACTCGATGCTTGATCGTTTACTCTCTCAAAGCTATTCTATAGTTTTTTTCTTTACGCGATTAGAATGCGTTTTTTAAATGAAAATTATTTTCATTTTATCCATCAGATATCAAAACTAAATAAAACTACCCACTAATTCAGTTATTAGGAGATAAAATCGAAAATCAATTATCTTAATAATAAATAAATATAATAACTAATTTATCATATTATATTTATAACATATAGTTTTAATATCGCATCATATGCAACATATAAACTACAGTTCCTTTCTCCTTTATTGAATTTAATATAAATTATATTTATATTAATTCTTCCAATTAATGTATCTAATACATCAAATCAATAATATCACATATAATTGAATCAGTTTAATTATATCATATATAATCAAATTCCCTCTTGTTAATTTGAACACTACAAACTAACCCAAAAAACTTATTCTCAACATGAATCCATTGAGCTATCAAGGGGATCTTATAGATCTGTAGCTTGAAGCTCCAACAGTACATGAATAACTGATTAAACTCTTTAATCACGATATCCACCATTCGTTAACTGTCGGGCATTCCACTAAAGACCGACAGCTGCACTCTACAAATATATTTTTGTGTCCATTGGATATAACTAATCAAAAATACAATGACCATTCACAAATCACTCTTAAGTACAATTTGACCAATTTACCTTTTTGCCCCTGTAGTTACATCTAACTCCTTAAGTACTACTGATTCCTCTAATAAACAATACATCATAGTCTCACTATGAGTAAACACTTCTTGGGCTATGAGAAGGTGTGGTGCCACATTGTTCAAGCTCTGGAATCAGTCTTTAAGGGAACAATTTATCTAATTACCCCTACTTTCGGGAAGGAGTGAATTCCGTCTTGTGTAGCTGAGTTCCCAACTCTCCAATCAGACGAAACCTCAAAGTGGTAAGTTTGAGTCAGCGATCTGGCCACTCACACCCATGCAAATCAAAGGATCACCCTCATAAATA
Source organism: Benincasa hispida (assembly GCF_027475165.1). Classification (NCBI taxonomy): domain Eukaryota; kingdom Viridiplantae; phylum Streptophyta; class Magnoliopsida; order Cucurbitales; family Cucurbitaceae; genus Benincasa; species Benincasa hispida. The sequence goes on along the minus strand of NC_143484.1, from coordinate 55,777,254 downwards.
GGAGTCCACAACTCACTCAGGATTAAAGTCATGTTACCTATGGTCATCTTGGTGAAATAAATGTCCCAGCTATGAACGACGTTATATAACGAGACTAAATATTTCGTGGTCCGGTCTTATACAAACTCCTTTGTATAGATCATCCCCGCTCGCATGTCTAATACACGAATGGTCAGGATAAGACCATTTGTAGTACTTTACAACACTTGTAATACCTACAAAGTGGGCCACACTTGTAGCGTCACCAGGATAAGATTTCCCTCCTTTATCCATATACTATAGACCATTTAGGTTATCACTTAAAGCACGATCCACTTGTATGTCTCCACATACATGCTTAAGTTACAACGACAACCAGGGATCCTAGTTTATTGGTTTGTGGTTAATACAACTAAAATATCTCATGTTTCATAGACTGAAGTAAATAAAATATTTCATATTATTACATAGCAAATGTTTGCTCATACATGTGTTTACAAACTACAGAATCCTATGAGATTTAGGGAATTAACCCCAACACCAAAGAATATGGGAGCGTTGCAATGGTGGTTGTAGCGTTGTAATGCTATGACATGAAGCTGAAGGAACTCTTATCCAAGGGTACCTATGAGTGGAAGCAAGATCATTCCAAACTCATTGTGATAGAATTACTGCATTCGCAATCAAAAATACTAGTTATGAATTTAACAATAAATTGCAGCATGCTTTGAACTTTATACAACATAGAGTACAAGATACATACCAGTTGAAAACTTTTCTTCTCAGAAATCTCGCTCTCGTCTAGGAAGCAAATCTCACTATCGTTGAGATCGTCCGAGCAATCGTCCACCAAATCACTGTCGTCTACCCACAAACAAACTCCTCACGAACAAGGCAGCAAGGAAGACACCACCACTCGGAACCCTCGGTATTCTCGGAGTGAGAATCTAGGAGGTGTGGGCTCTGTTGGATTTGGTAGAGGGAATGAGGAAGAAACGATCGTTTACCACGACAAGCAAATGGGAGATATCGGGTGTCTATCGTATAGACAGATGTTTGATCGTTTAGATAAAGGTGCACGATCGTGTAGTAATAGGGGCTTGATCGTACAGACGATCGTTTAGTAAAACACTCAGGTGTGCAATCGCGTAGGAAAAAGCTAGACATTCGTTTAGTAAATTATATGTGATCGTTTAGGAAAAGACGTGCGTGTACACGATCGTTTAGTAAACGTTGAGTTGTCGTATATGCTTTCGGTTTGCTATGTGATAGGCAGTGTACTAATCAGTGAGCGAATATCTGATCCGTGCAAAAATGAAAACAATTTTCATTTTATCCTTCAGTTAACATAACTGGATGCAACCTCCCACTAACTCATTGGGTTAGAGAAAAAACCGGCAACAATTATCCCATAATCGTTTAATTAAAAAAATAAATATAATCTTATTATATTTATAACCTATAGTTTAATATTACATCATATGCAACATATGAATCATAGTCCTTTTCTCCTTCACTAGATTTAAATTATATTTATATCATTTTCCTCCAATTAATATATCTCATACATCATGTCAACCATATCATATATAATTGACCAGTTCAATCATGATTGAACTGCTCTTGTCAATTTGAACACTTTAAATTGACCCAAAAACTGATTTTCAACGTGAATTCATTGGGCTACCAAGAGGACCTTCCCTATGGCTCGAAGATCCAACGGTACGTGAATAGCTGATAAAACTCTTTAGCCACGAGATCCACCATCCGTTAACTGCTAGACATTCCACTAAAGACCGACAGCTACACTCTTCTCACCACAGATATATTTCTGTGTCCATCGGATATAACCAATCAATAGTACAATAACCCTTCACAAATATTCGTAAGTACAGCTGGGCCAATTTACCATTTTGCCCCTATAATTACATCTAATTCCTTAAGTACCACTGATCCCTCTAATGAATAATACAACATAGTCCTAATATGTGTGGACACCTCTTGGACCATGAGAAGATGTGTGGCGCCACATCATTCAAGCCCCGGAACCTTTAAGGGAGCAATCTATCTACTTACCCATGCTTTGGAGAAAAAGTAAATTCCATCTTGTGTAGTTGAGTTCCCAGCTCCTAAATCAGATGAATCTCCAAAGTGGTAGGTTTGAGTTGGCGATTTGGCCACTCGCACACATGCAAATCAAAGGAACGCCCTTAAAGGCAAGAGTTCTCAACTCATTCAGGATTAAGGTCATGTTACCATGGTCATCCTAGTGAAGTGAAGTCTCTATCATGAACGACATTGTATAATGAGACTATAACACTTTGTGGTCCGATCTTATACAAACTCCTTTATATAGGATACCCCCGCTCGTATGTCTCCACATGAATGATCAGGACCAGACTATCTATAGCAAGTCACAACACTTGTAACTATTCTACAAAGCGGGTCGCATCCGTAGCATTATCAGGATAAGGTTTTCCTCTTATATCCATATACTACAGACCATTTTGGTTATCATTTAAGACATGATTCACCTGTATGTCTCCACATACATGCTTAAGTTACAATGACAACCAAGGATCTTAGTTTATTGGTATGTGGTAAAGCAATTAAAACATCCAATTTTCCATAGACAAAAATGAAGAAAATATCATATATTATTACATCACAAGTGTTTGTTTAATACTATGTTTACAAACTACAGGACCCAACGAGAGTTTAGGACATCATCCCTAATAGAAGCGAGGTTTGATGCAAAAAGACAGTAGCTACAATTTTAGATGCAGCATTGCAACGTTATGATTAAGTGTTGCAACACTACGACAGATCTGAAGCAACATTGCAACACTGTTGTCGAGGCATCGCAACGTTGTAGTTCCTTATTTGTGCCAAGTTTCACATCTTCTATATAATTGGACGTCATTCTGACTTAATGAAGGGAGAATTTTGACCAAATTGAGTGCTAAAGATTGAAATTTGAGACCTAAAAGAGAGTTTATACCTAAAAGTTAGAGAGTTTGAGAGATATTTTGAAGGTCATTCAAGTTCATGAGGTGACGATCGAGGCAAGCTTGGAGGATTCTTCGGTTTCCTTTTCTTTCTCTGAATCGTATGCTTGAATTGATGTATGAAAATATGTGTTTGCAAGCTATGAGTGGCTATACTTGTTGTTAGGGTATTGATGAAGTTGTTATGAATTTAGATTAAATTTAGTTCTTTTCATGGATATATTGAATACTTTGCATTTTAATGGTATCATGCTTGATTCTTATTGATTGACCATTGATATTTGCTAGGTTGAATGTTTAATTGAGAGATTAAATGCTTTACCAGATATACACCATTAAATAGTTACTAATCTATCATGATCATAGTTAGGTTAATAGTGAAAGTTGTTAATGACAATTCCTAATGCCTCGTGTCTTAATTTGATTTCATGAGATTAGGTATCAATTAAGTTGCATGAGGGGCTATTTTTTTAGAGAAAGTAATCTTGAATTAAGTTTCTAGACTTAGGCATAATGTTTATACATGATTCCATGAATTGGCTAGAAGAGATTTAATGAAGTAATTAACAAATTCAATACCCTAGAACGCTTTTACTCTCAGATTTTCAAACAATTCTTTTGCTGTCTTTTATTTTCCAAAACCACAAATTCAACTCGATTTCAATTTGTTAGCTAAGATTGACACAATTTTGAAATAGCTAAACAATAACTTGTAAATGTTATCCCTAAGGATGATACTCGGCTTTACAAGTCTTTTTAATATTATAACTTGACCACGTACATTTGTATGCAACATGAAATATTCACATCATCTATCATTGTCTATCAGTGATATACAATGATAGACTACTATCAATTGCCGATCAAAGATAATCATTTTGTTGTTGCTAGTTGTCAATAGCTTTTTTACTTTTAGTTAGTTTATGATACATACACTAGACATTGTTATTGAAATTTTTGTTTCTTTTAGATAGTTGTAAAGACATTGTTATCAATGTCTATTACAGATAGATATTAATAGAAGTGATTGAAACTTATACAAGTCTATCACTAATAGACGCTGATAGAAGTCTACCAGTGTCTACCAGTGATAGAAACAAATAGAAGTTTGTCATTGATAGAGGCTGATAGAACATCAATGTCTATCAATGTCTATCAGTGATAAAAATTAATAAAAGTCTATCATTGATACTATCGGTGATAGAAACTAATACAAGTCTATCATTGATAGAGGTTGATAGAAGTCTATTAGTGTCTATCATTTTTTTTTTTTTTTACTATTTTTGTAAATAGTTTGCCATTTTTTTGTATATGTGAAAGTTTCTCTTAATTTTATTATATTTTATTTTAGTTTAATAATGCAAAGAGGGAGATTTAAACTCTAACTTTTTGTCAAAAGTACATATGTTATATCAGTTGAACTATACTTGTGATAGACATTAATTTCATTCATTACTCATTAAAAGAAACTGTAAATTTTATGTTTTAAATATACTATTTATATATACTAATACATACTCTTGCTGCTAGTATGTACTTCACATATATTATAGTTGCTTTGAGTTGATATACATTTGTCACTAGGTATACATCTTCATATATATACTTATGTATACACAAATATCTAATTTTTTTTATTGGTTATATTATACGTGAGAGTTTAAAAGTAATTGAATTGATCTTTCTTTGTGATAAAAAAAACAAAAATAGGAGACATTTGTGTAAAATTTGGATAGAAATTCAAAATAATAATAATAAATTTTTTTTTAAAAAAAAATAAGAGTCTTTTATATGAAGCCTCTTTAATGTAATTATCTGCAGTTCAACCCAACTTGCACCATTTGGGTTAGAGATTGAGTCCATTTTCTTTTTCTAAACTTTAGTGGGTTGATTCAATCTTGGATCCATTGGGTTGAACCAACCCAAACATATAACAATATATATTTTCATAATTTTTATACATTTATTATTAACCTAAATTTATTTTCACTTTTAGCTCGTTTTCTTTCTAATCTAAATTTAGTTCTTTAAACTCAAACTCAAATTTTACAGATTTGGTTAATTGAAATCTAATAGAACCAAATTAATCTATCAATAAATTTAAAGTTGATATCAACTTGATAATTATTATTTAAAACTTGATAATTGTTCAAGTTTAGTTTTTTTTTTTTTTTTTTTTGAAAAAAATTAGAATTTTTATCCCTATAATTTATTATTAACTCTTATGGTTTGATTAAATTCTCATAAATGGCCTCTACGATGAGACTATTTATGAGAATTTTATCGAACTATTAAGACTATTTATGATGTTTTATTAAATTATAAGGACTAAATCTTAGTTTTTAAAATTGTAATGACTAAATTCTAACTTTTTCCGAATTATAAAGATCAAATATATAATTTAACTTTAAAATAAATTGCAAAAATCAACTATGAAATATGCATTTTTTTTTAATAAGCTTATAAATATCTCTTATTTTATCTATTTTTTACCCATATTTTCAAAACTCAAGTCAAAAATTGAAAACTAAAAAAATAGTTTTTAAAACTTTATTTGTTTTTTTAATTTGGCTAAATTCTACTTAAGATTGATATACATCATGGTAAGAAATGAAAGGAAATTAATTTATTTTTTTTATAAAAAAGTTACCAAATAGACCATAGTTTTTTTAAATTGTGTTTGTTTTATCATAATTTCTTAATTATAATTTTCATCTTCTTTCAAGTAAACAACTGAATTTTTAACTAAATTCTTAAAATAAAGAGAGTTTAAATTTAAAAAAAAAAAAGTTTTTAAAATTTGGCTTTAAATTTTAAAAATATTTGTAAAATGTACAACATGGTAGAGAAATCAATAGGTGCAAATAATATTTATAGGCTTAATTTTAAAAAATCAAATGGTTATCACCTTCATACTTTTAAGACCGTAAAAATTATACCTTAAATTTTTAATTATAAAAATTAAACCTCAAATTATGATAAAAGGTAAAAATTATACCTCAAACTATTGGATTCATTATATTTTAAAAAAGAAAATTGAATTCATTTTAATTATTAATAATGGCCCAGTTTTTTTTATTTAGAAGAAAAAAGTCGATTTAATAAGTCGGGGCTAAATATGAAGACAAGTCCTTCAAGACCAAATCCAATTAAGGATGTTATATGACCAATCAATATAAAAGCCATTTTTACCAAGCACATTACGCTAACTTATCAACTACTTTATTTCCATCTCGATGGCAATAGGAAAAATCGATTGAAACGAAACCCTGGACCAAATTCCGTATATCGTCAACCCAACAATTAGTAGCTCTTCCACCACAAGTTTCTTTTGAAATTGAGTTTAATGCATGTATACAATCCTTTTCCACAATTACACTTGAGCAATGATGATTCACATCAAATCTTAAGCCTTCACGAATAGCTAAAAATTCAGCAAGAGGTGGTTTGAAATCTAGAAATTCCAAGAGTTTTTCCTTTAGAATCTCTAATTATAGCATCAATTCCTATTGAAGATGTCCCAAATTTTCATGCAGTATCAACATTGAGTTTGAAAGAACTTGGAGGAGGAGCCTTCCATTTACGCTAATGAGTTTGTCGGTTTATTGAGGTGACCTTACTGTTATTTTAGACTCAGCTTGAGAATGAAAGTATTGTTCATAATATTTCAGAATCAAGTTTTTCTTGAAACAACATCTAGAATTGATTTATTCAACCTTAGACTATTATGATCATTCCAAATAGTCCAACAAGCTGATGCAATAATACTCATTTGCTTATTGTTGAAAAAAGAACTTATGGCTAACCATCTCTCATGTACATAGTTATGAAAATTGTCGAGAAGGAGAGGAGATGGATTAATCATGAGCCAAAGATGTTTAAGGCTAGAGCAACTAAATAAGGCATGGTCAGTGGATTCTTCAAAGGAGTTGTATTTTGGACAAAAAGTGAAATATTAACACCTCTTCTAGGTAGATCGATATTTGTTGGGATTATTTCTTGAACTGCTCTCCAACAAAAAAGGTTTAATTTTCCTTGGTACTGATAGATCCATATTGATCTCCAAAACGATTCCTTGTTATTATTATTAAAGAAAGAGAAGAACACGTCAGTAGCACACATGGACAAACAGTCAGCACCCTCAATCCATGTCATCATTCTTCTAGAAGGAAAAGTTGTTAGAGGGAATATTTTACTCAGCCAATCAAAAGTGTACAAACATATTTGTTATTCATTTATTACAAAATTGTATAAGACTATTTAAGCCACTGTATACCGACACAGAAAACAAGAGAAAATAAATATACAAAAAACCAATTCTACAAGGAAACATTTTCATCTCACTGCCGCTTCGTCTTCTTCCTTGCCTTTTCATTTTCCTTGCTCCTTTATTTCTCTAACTTGGTATCAGAGCCGTATTAATGGCCAATGCCTCTTCAAACATTTCATCTTCCTCAACCACCGCCATTTTCACCAACCTACCTCTGAATCAATTATTGAACCAAATCACCTCGGTGAAACTTGACCGAAACAACTATCTACTGTGGAAAACCCTCGCATTACCCATCCTAAGAAGCCATAAACTAGAAGGCCATCTCACAGGTGAAAAATCCTGTCCTCCGAAGTTCATCTCAGCATTAACTAAAGATTCTGGTCTCTTTCAATGTGGGGATGTTGCCGAAAGCACCGATGAAGCCTCGTCGAGCTCCGCTCGCTCCAGAACAGTAAATTCTCTGTTCGAACAATGGGTCACAGTCGATCTTCTACTACTCGAATGGCTCTATAACTCGATGACTCCTAAAGTAGCCTTGTAGCTGTTAGGCTTCAACAACGCTAAGGATTTGTGGGAAGCTACCCAAGATCTCTTTGGTGTATAATCAAGAGCAGAAGAAGATTTTCTTCACCATATTTTTTCAGACTACTAAGAAAGGTAACTCTAAAATGGAGGACTACTTACGCACTATGAAAACTAATACTGATAATTTAGGACAGGCTGGAAGTCCTGTACCTAGAAGATGTTTAATATCTCAGATTCTTCTCAGTCCGGAAGAAGTCTACAATCCGGTCATTGCTGTCATTCAAGGCAAACCGGATATCTCCTAGTTGGATATGCAATCCGAGCTCCTCATCTATGAGAAACGGTTGGAGCACCAAAATGCTCAAAGAAACCTTGGTAACATTGTCCCTGCTGTAAACATGGTTCAAAGTCGAAACTCTAATGAATCCAAACAGATGAACAGCTACCATCATACCAGCTCTCGACCCTCATTTAATCAACAACGTGGAGGAGGCAGTGGCAACTCCAACACTGGTCGAGGACGAGGTCGTGGTTGTGGCAACAAACCTACATGCCAAGTTTGCGGTAAATATGGGCATTCAGCCCTTGTGTGCTATAATCATTTTAACAAAGAATTTGTTGGGAATTTTGGACAGAACAGGGGAGGACAGAGCTCAAATCCTGGTAATAATGGCCTACCCAAACCCACTGCATTCATAGCTGCCCAAAGCTCTAATCCTTTTGCTGGTCCAGAAACAGTGGTTGATCCGAATTGGTATGTGGACAGTGGAGCTACAAACCATGTCACGGCTGATTTTGCAAACTTGAACAATCCAGGTGAATACTCAAGTAATGAGAAGGTTATAGTTGGAAATGGAAATAAACTACAAATATCCTGTGTTGGTGATACCTTGTTATCTGATGGAAAGAATACTGTCATACTTGAGAATGTATTATGTGTTCTTGAAATCACAAAAAATTTGGTTAGTATATCTAAGTTAGCCCAAGATAATAACATCTACTTTGAATTTAATGATGTGCATTGCTTTGTTAAGGACAAGCATACGGGTCAAACACCACTGAAAGGAAACCTTAAGGATGAGTTGTATCACCTGAACCAAGTAGCTACTGAAAGGAAAGAAGGATGGAAGAACCAGAACATTGAGGACAGAAAGCCTTTGAACATAAATAAGAACAAGTCTGCATTAGTTTTGTCTGGAAAAACAGCAAGAATAAATGTAGCTATCTCTAAAGCCATATGGTATAGACGTCTAGGTCATCCCTCAATGAAAATTTTGAATTCTATCATTAATGAATGTAGTCTGAAAGTTCAAAGCAATGAAGAGAATTTTTTTTGTGAATCATGTCATTAGGGTAAAGCTCACTGTCTACCATTTTCTAAGTCTGAAAGCCATGCTACTAAACCCTTTGAACTGATCCACTCCGACCTATCGGGACCTGCCCCTATTGTTTCATCAGATGGTTTTAGATACTACATACTGTTTATTGATTATTATTGTAGATATACTTGGATTTATCCCTTGAGACAAAAAAGTGGTGCTCTGGAAGCGTTTCGGCATTTTCTTATCTATGTTAAGAATCAATTCAACAAAACAATTAAAGCTCTACAGTTTGATAATAGAGGTAAGTATGTTAAGATTTATCAGTTATGCAACTCAAGTAGAATCCTAGTCCAGCTATCATGCCCTTACACCTCTGCTTAAAATGGCCGATCAGAAACAAAACATAGACATGTGGTAGAAACCGGCCTCACACTACTAGCACAGGCCAGCCTACCCTTGAGTTTTTGGTGGGATGCCTTCCTCACTGCCACCATGCTAATTAATGGACTCCCAATAGAGGTACTACAAGATAAATCCCCTGTTTCTATTCTATTTAACAAGAGCTTAAATTTTGTAGAGCTAAAGGCCTTCGGTTGTGCCTGCTTTCTATACCTTCGGCCATTTCAACACAACAAATTCAACTTTCATTCAGAAAAATGTGTGTATCTAGGCCCCAGTCAACAGCACAAAGGATTCAAATGTTTAACCAAGTATGGCCAGATCATCATCTTTCGACATGTCACCTTCAATAAGGGTGAGTTTCCCTTCACCCATCTATCTCAGTCCAATACCAAAAACCAGCTCAATCCCTCACCCATACTCACTCTATCCATCATTCAAACCAATAATCCATGCCCACAAGTAGACGATCGTTCACTTATTGCTCATCGCCCACAAAATCCAACTGATCGTTTACCTATCACCAATCGTCTACCCGATCATTTACCACTTACCACATGATCTTCTACCCCACATCTACACGATCATTTACCTATTGCCCATCGCCCATACAATCCAACTGATCGCTTATCCATTACCAATCGTCTATCCAATCGTGTATCAAACCAGTTACTACACAATTGCTCACAAAATGCTCATCGCTTACCAAATTTATCACCTGATCGCATACCTACTACCCATCACTCACCTTTTCAAAATTTCTTACCCGATCGTCTACCAAATTCCTTGTCACACGATCATTCACCAAATACACATCGTCTACACGATCATTTGCCAAATCCTTTACTATATGATCATTCAACCAATCGCCCACCCCTACCAGGTCATCTACCCGATCTTTACACGATCTATCTCTAAACGTCGTTCACCTCTTGACGATCACTCACCTACCACCCAATCGTCTACATGATCGTTTACCAACAACATCTTTACACAATCATCTATCAACATCAATTTAACTCGATCGCTCACCTCTCTCATCCTTAAACGATCGTTTACCCACACCTGATTACCTACACGATCGTTTATCTACATCCAATGATCGTCTACCTGTCCCTTCCTCACCCGGTCGTCTATTAAATTCTTTTCTAAATGATCGTTCACCTATACCTGATCATCTACCAACATCATCACCACCCGATCGTGTACCCCCTGTCTCCTCCACCCAATACCTTCAACTTGACCTTACCAATACCTCATCAGCCAAACCTATTCCCTTACCTACTCATCCTATGATAACCCGAGGGAAAGTTGGTATATTCAAACAAAAAATCCTTACTACTTCATCCTTTGTTGACTGGTTGGCCACCGAACCTATCCGAACTCAAGATGCCTTAGCTTCCCCTCCATGGAAGCAGGCCATGGATGTCGAGTATGCTGCACTGATGAAAAACCAAACCTGGCAGCTTGTACCTCCTACACCAGACATGAATATAGTGGGACACAAGTGGGTGTTCAGAACTAAGCGCAACTCTGATGGTTCAGTACAACGTTACAAAGCACGACTTGTAGCTAAAGGTTTTTAGCAGAATCCAGGCATAGACTTCTTTGAAACATTCAGTCCGGTTGTCAAGGCTTCAACAATTCGAGTGATTCTTAGCATTGTTGCTTCTCATGGTTGGAGTCCAAGGCAACTAGATTTTGACAGTGCATTTTTTAGTGGAACTCTAGAAGAAAATGTGTATATGCCACAGCCCTCCGGGTATGTAAATCAATCCTATCCACATCACGTCTGCAAGCTTGACAAAGCCCTTTACGGCCTAAAACAGGCACCTCGAGTCTAGAATGCTGCTCTCACAAGGGAGCTTCTTCGATGGGGATTCACAAACTCACCTATTTTCTGGGCCTTCAAGTTCACTACCTTGATTCTGGCTTCATTATAAATCAAGAAAAATATGTTGATGATCTTCTACATCGCTTACAACTCACCCCATCCCCCAGTGTTCTTGGAAAGCACCTATCAATCACTGATGGCACTCCTCTTGAGGATCCATTTACTTACAGAAGCACCATTGGAGCCTTGCAGTACCTCACCACAACCCGGCTGAATATCTCCTATATTGTTAATCACCTAAGTCAGTTTTTCAGAAACCAACAGATGTCCACTAGCAAGCTGTAAAATGCATCCTTCGTTACATTAGTGCAACCAAACACTTTGGTCTATTGTTTCAACCAAGCTTTAACCTATCACTCTCTGCCTACTCGAATGCAGATTGGGCCTCTAATATTGATGATCGAAAATTCGTGGTAGCCTACTGTGTATTTATTGGAAACAACTTAGTGTCTTGGTTATCTAAGAAACAAACAACCGTAGCCTGATCTAGTACTGAATCTGAATATCGGGCCTTAGCACACACTGCATCTAAAGTCATATGGCTAACTCAACTAATGTCAGAACTTGGGATGTTGTCCTCTGTCAAACCAATTATCTGGTGTGACAACTTAAGCGTTGCTGCCATAGCCACCAATCCAGTGTTCCATACTAGAACCAAACATATTGAGATCGATGCTCACTTTGTACGAGATCATGTCCATCGTGGAGCCTTGGAAATTCAATACGTTCATTCAGCAAGTCAGCTTGTTGATTGCCTTACAAAACCTCTCACACGTTCTCACTTCCAGTCTCTTCGTTCCAAACTCGGTGTACTTGATGTACCCTCTCATTTGAGGGGGGATGTTAGAGAAAGAGAAGAACATGTCAGCAGCACGCAAGGATAAACAGTCAGCACCCTCAATCCATGTCATCATTCTTCTAGAAGGAAAAGTTGTTAGAGGGAATATTTTATTCAGCCAATCAAAAGTGTACAAATATATTTGTTATTCATTTATTACAAAATTGTATAAGACTATTTAAGCCTCTGTATACCTACACAGAAAACAAGATAAAATAAATACACAAAAAACAAATTCTGCAAGGAAACCTTTTCATCTCACTGTCGCTTCGTCTTCTTCCTTGCCTTTTCATTTTTCTTGCTCCTTTATTTCTCTAACTATTATTACTTGGTGTTGCTACTATTATATTAGAATTTAAGTAAACTTTGTAACCACTGCGAACTATGTAGTTACTCTTCTTGTCAAAGTGTCAAGTCCATTTATCTTGGACTCTAATATTTGTTGGTAACATTTGAATTATCTCAACATCCTCCTCAGGAAGAATCTTCTTTAATTTAATCACTTGCCATCGACCTTTCTCATTTAAGAAATCTGAAACAAGTACATCACTTGATTCTTCAATAATACAAGAATGTTTAAAAGTGGAATATCTTAGAATCCATGAATCCTTGAAATATCTAGATGGATTTATCATTTCCAACACGATATCTAAGGCTTTTATGAATTAATTCTCTCCCCCAAATAAATTTTTTTCCAAAGATACAAACGGTTAGGTCCTAATTCAATCTCCATAATGGACTAATTTTGGAAGTAAATGTTGGGTTTTATGTCCAAAAACTCGTGGTTTGTAAACATTAGAACTTATTCTGAGAATTCAATAAAGTTGTTGTTGAATATATTTTTTTTTAGAAATCTAATAAACCAAAGTCCCTTGACTATTATATGAGTACTTGAACTTTATGTGGAGACATACAAGTGGATCAGATTCGGGTAAATAGTCAAAATGATCTATAGTATATGAAAAGGTTGGGTACCTTATTCAAATATCAGGTATGAGATACTAAATGGCAAAAACCATGGGTATGGGATGCCCTAGTTTATTGTATTTCCCTACAAAACTCAGAAACTCAGTCTTATATATCAGATATATAAGTTACCACTGAAGTTTTAGTCCAAGTGGGAGTTTGTTGGGTTTTATGTCCGAAAACTCGTGGTTTGTAAATATTAGAACTTATTCTGATAATTCAATAAAGTTTTTGTTGAATATATTTTTTTTAGAAATCCAATAAACCAAAGTCCCTTGACTATTATATGAGTACTTGAACTTTATGTGGAGACATATAAGTAGATCAGGTTCGGGTAAATAGTCAAAATGATCTATAGTATATGAAAAGGTTGGGTACCTTATTCTGGTAACACTGTTGGATGCGACATACTCTGTAGTTATTACAAAGAGTTGTAAAGTACTACATACGAGGTGATCCTAATTCGTGCATGTGAAGACATGAGGAGTAGGGGTGTCCTGTGCAAGATCGGACCACGAAACTTGTCACTCTTACTATATAACGTTGTTTACTGTTTAAGACTGACAATTTCAAAGCGATAACCTAGGTAACTTAACCTTAATCCTGAGCTAACTATGAACTCCTGTTTGTTTGGGGTTATCCTTTGATCTGCAAACGGTGAGAGTAGACCAATTGCCTCTGCTCAATAAGCATACCATTTTGGGAATAAGACCGAATGAATAGCCGGGAGCATAGGGTGTAAGAGGGAATTCACTTCTAACCGATTAGGGTTAGTAGAGAGGTTGTTCCCTTTAAGTGCTGATTCTGGGTCTTGAACAAGAGGTCTCACCCTCTCATTGACCTGATAAGGATTCAATTTGTTGGTTGGATCACAAATCAATTGTTCATTAGGGGATCAGTAGTACTTAAGGAATAAGAGGTAATTTTAGGGGTAAAACAGAGATTCAACCCAGTCGTTATTACGAGCAACCTGTCAAGGGTTAACTTACTAATCATGGTTATATCGAGTGGACATAATATATCTACAGTGAGGGGAGTTCGGCTATGGGCTTTAGTGGAATCACCCATTAGTTAACGAATGAGGGTTAGATCGGTCCAATGAGTTTAGCCGATTAATCTCGGATCGTTGGAGCCCATGATCTGTAGGTCTGCGAGGTTCCCCTACCAGCTCGTAAATAGGTACGCTTTAGGGTAGCTTGAGAAATTAATTTGAAATGTTCAAATTAAACGGAACAAGAGAAAAAATATTTAAATATGATTTAAATATATAAAGATGATTATTGTGCAAAAATGAATTTATGAAAATATTTTAAGAAAATCAAATTTTAAATTAAAATGATTTAAAAGTCATTTTGTATTTTAAAAATGAAATGGAAAAATCGTTTTTGCATGGCACATAATGGAAAAAGAGTATCTTCCATTATCATCATCTTTTATGCTCACACACAAACCATGATCTTCTCTACCTTGATTCTTCAAGCATGAGCTGCAATCCATGCACTCCATCTCTTTGCATGTTCATCTTGATATATAAAGAAGTTTGGAGTTGTTGGAGAAAGGAGAGAGAAAGAAAAAATGAGCTTAATACAGAATTTTGAGAGAAAAATCGTGGTGAAGAAGAAGTTGTCTTCTTCAACATACTATTGTGAGCTTCCCTTGTTTCTCCACATCTATAAGCTGTTCTTGAGTCCTACAACTCTGCCTAAAGCTCCAAGAATATAGTAGGGAAGGCTTTAAGGTGGTTCACGTTGATATTAAATGAAAACAATAGTTGAACAATGATTTTCTTGAAGAGTTCTTCAAAGGTATGTTCTGAAAACCCTTTTTTATGAACAGCATGCTTTAGTTTTTGCCAAAATTAGTGAATTAGAATGCTTATGGATCCTTAATTCTTCTGTTGCATGTTGTTTAACTCTAACAGTAAATACATTTCAAAACTTTGGCCATTAATGAGTTAGGATTTATAAGCAACCTCTACACTTGTTTGGTTATAAGTGCCTGATTGAACCCGATTAAGTCTCTAAAATTTAAGCCTTTTAAAGCCTTTGAAAGGCATAGATTTTCCCGTTTCTTCCAATGTATTTTCCTTTTCTCTTCTGTAGATCCCTACCAAAATTTTGGAAAATGCCTTGTAATTTCCTCGCATAATTTCTTAGGAAGTTGAAATAAACTCATTGCATAAGTTGGCAATGCTTTCCCCACACTTTTGCAAAGAAAAATTGACAAAAATGACCTATTTGGAATATGGTTTTGTATTTTTGACATACTTTTGAAAAACAAGTTTTTTTTACCCCCTTGATGATGAAAATGATGTAAGCATGGAAAAGAATAGTTGTACAATTACTCTTATGCCCCTTACTAAATTCTCACTTTCAATTTCAACAACCAACCTACCAAATTAATACAAAAAAAAATTCTCCACCTCAAAGATTTATTCACAAAAAAAATTATTTTATCCACACATTCCAACACTAAAAATTCCTCCATCAAATTTAATTTGTTTACAACCCCACAAAAAGTTATCTACATCAAATTATTTCCAAAATGATATTTTATATAAAAAATATGAAAAAAATAGTTAGACGATCGTCTTCATGGGGAGAAAAGTTAGACGAATATTCACCGAAGCTGAGCGATTATTGGGACTGGGTATGGGGAGGGCACTGGGTAGAGAGAGGGCGCGCAGAGAGGGGGCGGGTATGGGACTAAACGATCGCTTAGTAGTACTAAACGTTCGCTTAGTAGTACTAAACGATCGCTTAGCGATGGGAACGGGAAGGCATCGGGTAGAGAGGGGGCGCGCAGAGAGGAGGCGGGTATGGCACTAAACGATCACTTAGTAGTACTAAACGATTGCTTAGCGATGGGAACGGGAGGGCACCGGGTAGAGAGGGGACGCGTAGAGAGGGGGCGGGTATGGGACTAAACGATCGCTTAGTAGTACTAAACGATCGCTTAACGATGGGAACGGGAGGGCACCGGGTAGAGTAGGGGCGGTTATGGGACTAAACGATCACTTAGCTATGATCAATGGGAACTAAACGATACGTTGGCTTTTCTAAACGATGGAACTACACGATCACGCTAAGCGATGCAATGAAGTGCTACGCGATAGAACTGAGCGACCGTTTGTAGACTTAAGCGATCGTGGCGTGGGAACTAAATGATACGTTGGATTTTCTAAACAATGACACTACACGATCGCTTAGCTACGACGCGCGCTAAGTGATGCGATGAAGGTGCTACGCGATACAACTGAGCAATCATTTAGATGTAGACCTAAGCGATCGTGGCGTGGGAACTAAACGATACGTTGTATTTTCTAAACGATGGAGCTAAGCGACCGGTTTTCTCAAGGTGCAATCCGGCTCAGACCCTTATTAAATGCCCACTTTCAATTTCAACCACCCACCTAACAAATTAATTCATATTCCACCTAAAATTAATTTATCCAAAAACCATTGCTAGACTTGTATCTCTTCATCAAATTGTTTCTCTCCACTAAGAAGTTCTCTTCATCAAAAGTCCAAAACTTGAATCTCACGAAGTTGTAATTTTGTACACTCCGTCATAAGAAGGTATGTAGTTCATTTTTATATGTATTCTCAATAGTTCACTAATTATTAGGAAAATTGACAATGTCCTTCATTTGATATTTATTTATAAATTTTTGGAGGTTGATTTTTGGAGTTTGAGTTATGGTTGCTTTGTTAATTGTATGTTTTTTTTTTTTTTGTTATGCCTTGCATTTGATATTTATTTATCAATTTATTAGAAAAACATTAAAAAAATATATTATTTTTTGATACCTGGTCGGGCTTCACCGAGTAAGAAGCAAAATTTTGATTCCCGGTCGTGCTTCACCGGGTTACCCGACTGGACGCACACAAAGACCATGTTTCTGTTTTTTGGCCCGGTGTTCTGAGTGGACTACCGGCCCAAAAAACATAATCATGTTTTTTTTTTAATTTTAATTTGTTTTATTGTATTATATTAATACATTTTCTATATAAAATGTAGGAGAATGCCTCGTGTTTGGATTTGTTTCGGTGGCATTTGGAATGAAAGGGAAAAGGATTACGATGGAGAAGAGTTGCGGCGGTTTGACATTGAGTTGGCCACGACCTATAATAAATTCCTGACCGAAGTTTATAGGATAAATGGTATAATGTCGGATGAGTATGATCTTGTAATAAGATGTATACTTCAATTGAGATCCAAAGCCCCTATATTTGTAATTCGTAATGATGAAGATCTACACACATTCCTTACATGGGAAGAGGTCTCAGTAATACCTCTTTACGTATCCACGCTTCCAAAGTGTTCAACAAATCAAGGATTTCATCCAAATAATTCATATGTCTGACGAACTGAAGAAATCTCTTCAACATCTAGACCAGTATTGTAGAAGATGGAGTCGGATAGTCAATTTTCTCCTACATATTTTAACCCATGACTTACTTCGTCGCCTAGTAATTTGGCGACTCATAACTTAGGGGATGATGCAGACCAAGGTCAATATTTCAATGATTGGTCTTGGAGGGAGAATGACGATGAAGAGGAGCCCAAGATTAACACCCACCAAACACATCATGCAGAAGAACAAATAATCGAAGACTACGGAGGCTCGTCACATGCAACAGGTCGTGACTTGTCACATCCTTCTAGTAGCACAATCACCATGCCAGGTCAATATTCTTCTAAAGATGTGCAAGTTGGTGACATATTTATATCTAAGAAGGATTTAAAGATGCGGTTATCTATGTTAGCAATTAAAGGTAACTTTCAGTTTAGGGTGAAGAAGTCGACCACAACATTATACAAAGTTATATGTTTAGTTGAAGAATGAAAATGGAGACTTCGAGCCGTTAAATTGAAAAATTGTGAAATATTTAAGATCTCTAAGTATGACAATGTCCACACATATAGAAACGAAATATTGATTAACGATCATAGACAAGCTTCTAGTTGGGTTCTCAAACATCTAATTTCGTCGAAGTTTGAAGATGTTAGTCATTCATATAGACCGAAAGACATTCTCAAGGATATAAAACAAGAGTATGGTGTGAGTTTAAGTTATGACAAGGCATGGAGGACAAGGGAAGAAGCGTTAGTGCTTGTTTGGGGTAACCAGAAGAATCGTACAAGAAGTTACCTAAATTTGGTAAAGCCTTACAAATTGAAAATCCTGGTTCAACCTTTAACTATGCTCTGTAAGAAGATAAATATTTCAAGCACATCTTTATGGCTCTTGGTGCTTCCATAAGGGGGTTTCTGAACTGCATTTGCCCTGTTTTAATTGTAGATGGAACACATTTAAAGGGTAAATACAGTGGTAAACTCCTATTTGCGACTAGGGTTGATGGAAATAATAAAAAATACCCAGCCGCATTCGGTATATCTGGTGGAAAAACTGATGAATCTTGGGTATGGTTTCTTCAGTAATTAAGATGTGCAATTGGGCAAGTTCATGATTTGGTTATAGTATCAAATAGACACCCTAGCATAAGAAAGAAAATTATCACGGTCTTCCTAGAAGCATTTCATGGTATCTGTATCCATCATTTGAAAGCTAATTTATTAATGAATTTTAAGAATAAAGATATTTTCGATATTTTCGATAAAGCAGCGAAGGCAAGTCGTGAGTCTGTGTTCAAGTACCATTGGAGTCAATTTGCAGGGTATCCAGGTGCACGCAAATACCTAGAGGATATCGGTCTTGAGCGGTGGGCTAGGGAGTACCAATGTAATAGAAGATACAATCAGATGACAACAAATTTCGCCAAGTGCATAAATGGAGTGTTAAAAGATGCACGACAGTTACCAATCACTTCATTTCTACACCATATTAGATGTTGGTTATCGAATTTATATTACAGGCGTCGAACGGAAGCATCAAACAGTACATCAAGACTGTCGGACTACGCGATGACAATAATTCGTGACGCGGCGGACAAAGCGAGCAGATATAAAGTTCGGCCAATTGACCAACATGAGTTTGAGGTGATAGATAAAGGATTGGAAGGTCGTGTAAATATTCACGCAAGAACATGCACTTGTCGTAAGTTTGATTATTATGAAATCCCTTGTTCACACGCCATTGCTGCATGCAGGGTTCGGAATATTGATCCTACCTCTCTTTGTTCACGAGTATACTCTATTGATGCAGTATTGACTGTGTATGCTGAACCCCTACGACCACTTGGACACTTTTCGGAGTGGAAACAATCATCGGCCTTCGTCGATGTTGAAATATCGCCTCCAAAAAGAGTTCCAAGAGTAGGTCGCCCACGAACAACAAGATTTCCTTCTACATGTGAATTTCGTCAAGTCCACAGGTGTTCTAGATGTGGTCAATGGGATCACAACAAACGACATGCAATCAACCTCTTAATACTATCGAGTGAAGTATAGATTTTTTTTGTGAACTTGGATGATATTCTTTTGAACTTGAATGATATTTTTGTGGATTTGGATGAGATTCTTGTGAACTTGAATGATATTTTTGTGAATTTGGATGAGATTATTGTTTTTTTTTTTTCATTCTTGCATGTGCCCGCTCGGGAATTGGCGCCAACTTGCATGCGTCCGGCCAGGAAATTGTTTTTTTTTCATTCTTGCATGCGCCCGGTTGGGAATTGGCGCTAACTTGCATGCGTCTGGCCGCGAATTTGTATATTTTTTTCATTCTTGCATGCGCCCGACCAGGAATTGGCACCAACTTGTATATGTCCGGCTGGGAATTTGTATATTTTTTTCATTCTTACATGCGCCCGACCGTTTTCAATTCTGAATGACAATATTACATCAACAGTTTTGGTCGTTAACTTCTCAACGAGGTTATACCTCGTCCTTCTATCCATCAATGGCGGACCCTTCATCTACAACATCGTCACCTGGAACCACCACAGGTACAATATCACCAACTACAACACCTTCAGCTCCGAAAGAATGACCATTCCTATCACCATCGTTGGCCACAGCATGATTACTCGTACCTCCATGGTCCCCACCTCTAGTGCAGTCAAAGTCTTTTCCCTGTATGCATAGTTATTAATGTTTTTTAGGTATATCCTTGCATGCTTAGTTATGAAGATAACATATAAGAAGCATCATAATGGTATATCCTTACTTTTGATAATCGTCGAAAGTACTTTTTAATGCTTTTTAGATCACATTCCACACTTTCCACGCAACGATCAAGATGTTTGACTAGCTTAACCAATTTGTGGTACTTCTTCCGTTTCGTATGTGACTTCTCGTTATGTCTTTATTGATTGTCACAGTCATCGACCTCCTTAATGTTCGAAGGTCTAGCAACATCGCCATCATTTTGTGGGTTTTGGTTGTACAGGTGGTGCAGATGGTGCAATTAGTGTAAATGGAGGGATGGGTAGCTCCATAACACGATTCATAAACTGGATCTCTTCCTCAGAAGGAACGAGTTCCAATGTAATTCACACCTACAAAAAATTATAATCATGACTAAATAAACTAAGAAGCTATAAGTATCAAGATAATTCTAACCCAAAAAAATTAAGAAGAAACATACTGCATCTGGCCCGAAGACTTCGTCTCTAATCACTCCATATGGAGGAGAATGTGAGCACGACCATCTCAAAATGTGTGGTATCGCATTGTCATTCAATCTGTTTGCAATATGTCCAGATAATGATGAAATCGTTTCTTATGCCCATACCTATATGAAATGTAAATGTATATCAGTGGTGTACTTTTATGAATATTCAAACAAATGTAAGTGTAATTCGAACAAATTAAGTTACCTGAAAAGTATGGGGAAATTCGTAAAGACTGTACATCTGTTGTTTTTCATCTGCATTGCCTTTATAAGCCAGTGCTTTATCTTTCAATCCTTGTTTGAATCGTTTAATTGTATTGACAAAAAATTTCTTGCTCTAATCCTTGTTACAAAATCTATTCCAATCGTCTATGATCGCTAAATTTTCAAAATCTATTTGCTTTTTCCTCTCTCTACCCATCATAGCAAACTCAATAAAATAAAACAATCCAATTTTCACTGCATCAAAATCATTTTCAAACTCAAGGGTTGGAAAAATAAATTCCAACTCTATGCCTTCATGCCCTTATTGTCGTTCAAATACTTGGCTATAAGTCTAACAAAAGAATTTTCTCCCCTCACATTTCTAGTTTGATGTTTTAGTCCTGTGATAAGGTTAAATTTTGCTTGATTGAAGGATACTTTATTCCCCATAAGATTAAAGCTAATCACATCTCTCCTAGGTTCCTCTACTTCCTGAAGACAAATATAATGAATTAGTGGTCCATTGAATATGATGTTTGTGTCAAAGAGATGACCAAAAGATGTTTGTCTAAACATGGCTAATTATGTCGGAGATAGTTTTTTCTTAATTTTAGGGATAGCCTTTCCTATGTGGGAACAACATGAAAAGGCTGCAGGAAAATGGTTATTAGGATGTACCTTCATATCTAGTTCCATTATAACCTACATTTTTTATGAAATGGATAAATTAGAAGACAACACATAATGATCATCAATGCATACATAAAAAAAATAAAAAAGTATATATAAATATAAATAAAAAAAAATAGAATACCCTACCCGGCCGGGCCGGACCGGGCCAAACTCCAGAAGTACCCCCACGGCCCGCCCCTTTCTACCCAGTCCAATACCCGACCGAGCGATCGTGCAGTGCCATCGTTTAGAAAATCCAACGTATCGTTTAGTTCCCACGCCACGATCGCTTAGGTCTACATCTAAACGATCGTTTAGTTCTATCGCGTAGCACTTCATCGCATCGCTTAGCGCTCGTCGTAGCTAAGCGATCGTGTAGTGCCATCGTTTAGAAAATCCAACGTATCGTTTAGTTCCCACGCCACGATCGCTTAGGTCTACATCTAAACGATCGCTCAATTCTATCGCGTAGCACTTCATCGCATCGCTTAGCATGCGTCGTAGCTAAGCGATCGTATAGTGCCATCATTTAGAAAATCCAACGTATTGTTTAGTTTCCACGCCACAATCGCTTAGGTCTGCATCTAAACGATCGCTCAATTCTATCGCATAGCACTTCATCGCATCGCTTAGCGCAATCGTGTAGTGTCATCATTTAGAAAATCCAACGTATCGTTTAATTCCCATCGATCATAGCTAAGCGATCGTTTAGTACTAGGCGATGGTACTAAGCGATTGTTTAGTCCCAATACCTGCCCCCTCTCTACCCGGTGCCCTCCCGTTCCCATCAATCATAGCTAAGCGATCGTTTAGAACTACTAAGTGATCGTTTATACTACTAAGTGATCGTTTAGTCCCATACCCACCCCTTCTCTACCCGGTGCCCTCCCGTTCCCATCGATCATAGCTAAGTGATCGTTTAGTAGTGTTAAGCGATCATTTAGTCCCATACCCACCCCCTCTCTACGTGCCCCCTCTCTACCCGGTGTCCTCCCCCTACCCAGTCCAATACCTGGTCGGGCCGAGACCGGGTGCCACTTACTACTACCTGATTTTGCCTTCTTCTCCTTCGTCCTTTCCTATCTTTCCCACCCATACTCAGTCGAAATCACTTATGGCTCGGTCGGTCTACCACCGAGCACATCCCTCTTCCCCAAATCTATCCTCAAGCAACCTCAAACTTGCCCACCCGGTCACATACCTGGTCACAATGTTATGAAGCCCGACCGGGTAAGACCGATTTCCGGAAACGCATTTTAGGCTCACTTATTCAGAAAATGTCGAACATGATGTTTTTAGGGAAAAAAAAATAACATTCAACATATCTAACATAGATTTCAAATATTCACACAAGAACACCTAACATAAACTAACACATTGAGGGAAACAAAATGAAAATCCATACCTTAATTGAAAAATCCCAATGATCTTTAATGAAAAGGAGAATGACAAGGAAATGTGGAATGGGAAGAGTGAAATGGAGTGAGATTGAGCTTTTGAAATGGTGAAGAGTGAAAATGAAAAAGAAAAGTTAGGGTTTGGAGGGTTTAAGTGAGTTTTGAAATGTGAAGGGTATTAGGATAATTTTCATTCATTTTCAAAATTGTGAGGTCAAAAAAACTTATTTTTTAAAAAGGGTCCACAAATCAAAATGAAAACTTGAAAAAGGTCATTTTTGTCAATTTTCCTTTTTACAAGTACTTCCTTGCCAACCGTCGAAAAATATGATTGCTTCCAGCCTTGAACAATTGTTCAGAATTTGTCTAAAATATGTTGAAAAATTTTGGTTTTACTTCTGGAAAATGAAGATGATAGTCCTAAATATAATCCCAAATCCTTAGTATTTTTTATTCCTAAGATGTTGTTGAGATAGATTTCATGATTTAAATCCATATTTGATGAGAATATGATTGTGAACTTTGCATAATTTATGCTCTCACCAGAAGCCGCTTCAAAAAGACGTACGACCTTTTTTAGGTTGAAATTGTTTTCCTCAACTTTGCAAAAAACTAAGTTGTCATATACAAGTAATAAGTGAGAAACTCTAGGGCTCTGAGGAGAGAATTCAATTCTAGAAAGTGCTCTAATATTGTTAGCATCCTGTAAAAGTGAAAATAAACTTTCGGTTATTAACAAAAATAAGTAAGGAGATAAAGGATCTCATTGTCTAAGCCTTCTACTTGAGACATAGATTCTTTAGCATCTCCATTTGTGAGTATAGAAAAATTAACAATAGTAATTCAATCCACACGAAGAGAAATCCATTGATCAAATCCAAGTTTACTCATAATGTCCTTTAAGAAGGACCATTCAACTCTATCATAAGTTTTGCTGATATCTAGTTTGATTGTTGCCAATCCATCTTTTTTGGACTTCTTGTTCTTTAAAAGGTTTAAACATTCATGACCAATGATTATATTATCAGTTACTGCTCTACCTGGGATAAAAGTCAACTGTGCTGGAGAGATAATCTTATCAAGGATGATTTTCAGACGATTTGTTAAAGTTTTAATCACGATCTTGTATTTGACATTATACAAATTGATAGGTCTTTCCGTACTGTTATAGAATTTTTATTGTTGGGCTTCAGACAATATTTGTATCATTCCATTCTTTGATACTGACTTTTTTGTTTAATATATCAAAGAAGCATTTAACTATATTTGGGCCAATCACATCCTAAAAACATTGAAAAAATAGGACAGGAAAACCATCGAGATTAGGAGCTTTAGTAGGAAACATTTCTTTAATTGCCTTTTCAATGTCCTGATGAGTGAAAGGAGCTAGAAGGATGACATTCGTCTTAGTATCAACTCTAGGATTGGCAAACTGAAGAATATCATTGATGCATGTTTGTTACACATTAGAAGTAGTAAACAGATTATGAAAATAAGAAATGAATGTTTCAGCAATAAAATTTGGGTCATTTGACCAATTACCATTTTCATCATAAATTCCTGGTAGCTTTCTTGTAGAAGCATTTGGAATTTTAATCTCCCCAGCGAAGCCATTTTTTCTCTAGATCTTTGCTTCAAATAAATTTCTTCTTCCTTTAGAAGCCTATCAAGTTCAAACTCGATTTCATGAATTTTGTTGAAGTCAATATTTGAAATATTTTTATTAGCATCTTTAAGAAGACTTTTACATTTTGAAATACCATTCTTCATCTCCAAATTAATAGTTTTACCCCAATCGTCGAGAGCAAAAGCACATGAATTTAAATTTTGGTTCAAAGAATAGGAGGTTTTATTCTATTTTCAATACTCAAGAATAATATTTTTGCGTTCAGGGTGGAGGGTCCAACTTTCCACAAATCTAAAAGTTTTTTACTTTCCTGTCTTGATAAAATAGTTGAAAATTCAATAGGTCTATGGTCAAAATTAGTCCAATCCAGATGCTCTGAAATCTATAACAATATTATCAAAAGAATTGTTACAAAGGAAACGATCGAGTTTTTTCCAAGTACAATTAATTTTCCTTCTACTATACCAAGTAAATTTAGGATCATGAAAATCACTATCTCTTAAGCCGCAATCATCCAAGGTTTTTCCAAATTTTTAAGGAAATATTGGTCCTTTTGAGGACCACCATATTTTTCATTATGCCTAAGGATTTCATTCATGTCTCCTCCACTAGTCAAGGAGAATTATTCGAATTATGTAGAAGCATCAACCCACATTTGAAAGGTAATAAATGTCTCCTATGATTTATTTATTTATTTATTTATAGATAAAATGTCTCCTATGATTAACACCCAACAAATATATAAGTTGTATAACACACTATTTTGTTGGCGATGGTGAGCTATTGGTAATTGCGAATAAATAAATGTCAGTGTAAGTATTAAATATTAATTAATGAAGGAAGACTACACCGCTTAAGTTGGAAATTAATACAAAGCGATGGTGGGAAAGGTAATTTCAAATCGGTTTAATAATCTTAATTAAAGCCGGTCATGATTTAGTTTAATGGCAACCGATTTTGGTTATACTTCCTCCTTCCAGACTTCAATTTCTATTTTAAAATACAAATAATTGAGTTGGTCCAATAAAATACGGCTATAAATTTCACAATGCATAAAGGCCCCTTTCCCATTAAAAAAATTAAATAATAGGAGTGATTTCAAATATAACAAAATTAATAAAAATATTTATTTGATATAATAAAGTTTCATTGTGATCACCATGA
The DNA here is from genome assembly GCF_027475165.1 of Benincasa hispida. Taxonomy (NCBI): domain Eukaryota; kingdom Viridiplantae; phylum Streptophyta; class Magnoliopsida; order Cucurbitales; family Cucurbitaceae; genus Benincasa; species Benincasa hispida. The sequence continues at coordinate 55,751,407 of NC_143484.1, read as the reverse complement.
TAAATTATTATTTATGTTTATATGTGTCATAATAGATACAAATACTAATATATCATAGTTCATCGTAGATAGACTGTGATATTTTATTATTATTTTTAAATATTTTTAATAATTTTATTATTTAAAATAATTTTTATAACTAATGATTTTTTTAATAAAAGTAATTCAATTTAATAGTCGTAAAATTTCATGTCATTGACTCTTGAAAGCTTCATAATAAAAACAAAAAAGAAACATCTGTTTAAATAATTTTCAATTGACCAATGTGATTTAAAATGTTTCAAATTGATCTCATTACCACTCCAACAAGATTCATGAAACCAAACTCGATAACGTAAAAATTAAATTAAAATTAAATGTGTGCTTAGTTTAATTTTTAATTTTGAAAATAAGTTCTTTAAAAACATTGAAATATTTAATAGCCACTCGATAATTTTTAAAACACTTAAAAAAGTGTACTAAAATAGTTTTTATCAAATGAGTTTGAATAAAAATAATTGTTTACAATAAATAAATATATATATATATATATTTACGGGCTCTAAGTCGCACAACCACACAAGCTATGAGGATGGAATTAAAATTCCTTAAATATAGTAAGTGAATACCACAAACCTCTTGGTCTACTACACAAATACATGCCCGTTGAGCCAAAATCTCGTCGGTATTTTAGGTTTAGTTAGTTATATATCGCATTTAGTTGTAAACTATAGATAATCACTGTAAAAATGTAATATAAAGTATTGTAAATCATTTTTGAATAACATTTTAAGTTATATTTTTTTAAAAAAATAAAGCTAAGAATTTTAAGACAAGATCGACCAAATTGACAAATTCAAATTAACCCTAAACTAGATAAGCTAAAATTACATCTAAATTGAAAAAGATCAAATCAAAACTTTTTATGACACATGGACCTATTCATTACAAAATTGAAAGATAATGGTCCTATCATTTATTTATGACGCAATAAATATTCACATTTTGAAAAATGCTTCATAGGTAAACGGCTGCAAAATGATAGAAAGTTTAATATTAATTTAGTTACAAAATTGGAAGCCGACAACTAATGAATGATATAAAATTAAAAGTTATTTCCATTTAAAAGAAATTAAAAGTTATTAAAATTAATTATAAACTAAATTGCTAGTTTAACAAAACCAATTTGTTACATAGAAACCAAATTGGTAATTTAACTAAAAATGATCATTAGTAATCAAATTACATTTTAAAAATAGTTAAAATATTAACGGTGAAAATTCAACTAATATATTCCTCTAAATTATATATTTTAGTTTAGTTTTTATTTGATCTCTCATTTCAATATTTTACACTTTTGTCTTTTTATTAATGTTTATCTTGGTGTTAACGTTTGATTAATTAATTTAAAATAACTACAATATGATTTTCTTATTCATTTTAATAATGACGAACAATGAGGGAAACTAATTTATTTTTTAAAATTAATTAATAAATATTAACATTATGGTTGAAAGTGGAGATTTAATGAAAAATAAAAGATGAAAGTACAAATCTTAAAGCTCTAAGAATTAAGTTGAAACAAAACTCAAAATTTAATAATACAAATGTGACATATTGAAATATAGAGATCGACTAAAGATAAATTTAAAACTATGGTAAAAGTATAATATTTCAGAATCTATGGTGTTCAAATGACCCGACAGTCCGAACAATCCCTACCCAATACATTAGTTTTGTTTTTGGGTTGGGTTGAGTTGAATTTGATATATTTTTCTTGGACTGGGTTGGATCTATGGTTGAATAAAAAAATTTGGGTTGACCCAATCCATCACGAATTACACACACGTGTATATATATATATTAAAATTGATGAATTTGTGAATTCTTTATGTTTTTCTTTTAAGAATGTTTGTTTTTGTATAAAGTTTGTAATAGATATCATAGAATTTTGATAAATAAGAATTTAGTTTTATGAGATTTTCACTATTAGATATGAGTTGTAGATAAATTTAAGTATTTTAAATTAAGAAAATGATAATAATAAACCGACAACCTAACCCAACTCAACTCAACTCAACTCAACCTAAAATTTGAGGGTTGGGTTGGAGACCATATTTTGGTCATTTGAGTTACCAAGTTGACCAACCAAAATTATTGAGTTAGTCTAAAAAAACAACACAACCCAACCTAAACCAACCCATATACACCTCTATCAGAATCTATATATCAAATAAAAACTTTGAGAAAGTTAGAGCTCATTTGGTTTGCGATCCGGATTTTGTTTAAGTTTTCAGATTCATTGAATTTGGTGAATATATGCTCGACAGACAACTTGATTTCTGTTTATAAAAACTGTTATTAAATTATGTGATCCAAATAGTATAAAATCAGAACACAACCTTTTTTTATGTTTTCTTTGTATCCTGAATTTGAATTTTAACATTTAAAATACAAAGTTATATTAAATAAAGATAAAACGTTTAAAAATATAATATGTCATATTATGAATCTAATTTATTTTTTAAAGAAATTTAAATATGTATTGTGTAATGTATTATAAATTAAATTAAGTTTTCTAAATTTTGTCCTTGTGGTTTGGATAAAGTTAGTTATATTAAAATTTATAATTTAGTTTCTATTGTTTAATTGAACTTTATATAATTTCTATGGTTTGTTAAATTCGAATTATAAATCATAAGACATAAATGTTAACTTACTCCAAATCATAGAGACTAAAATTTCAATGTTCCCTATAAATTATATAATATTACAAAACAATACTTATACAATATTTTTAATATAAAACATATTCATAATTAAATTGATAATAATTTATTATCAACTAATATCTAATGGATAATAATCATTAATTTATAATTATTTAAATTAGAATTAAATTTGTGAATTCTACCCTCCTTCAAACATGAAATATAACTATAATTATTTTCAGAAATTCTCAGATTATCTACCAAATAAAGCCTTGTTTTTTCAAAACAAAAGTTAAAAAAGGGCAATACGTCATTGCTTTGCATGTATGCAATATATTTTCATAGATCTGAAAAAATGGGAGAATGTATGACCATCGGATGTTTTGACTTTTGACCAAATCGATAATTCTTCAGGTTGACGCATTTATGCAACGGAAACAATTTCATTTTTCTTTATTCAAAATTTATGAATGCTTGGGGACACGTGTCATCCATCCGAACCCCAACCTGCCATCCTTTTTTTCTTCTTTTATGGAAACCTGTCAGAAACTGACGTGTTCAAAAGTTTTAAATTCTTACACCTATCCTCTAAAACCCCCCGATCACCGTCCACAAGTATAAATCCTTAAACACCAAGCTTTCTCTAAAATCCATTTTCAACACATATCACCACATTAATCAACCGACTATATACTAAAATAATTGATTCATAATTTCTCCATCAAATATGTCTAAGTTTTTACCTATATATAAGGTTGGAGGAGGGTCTTTTATACAAGTTTAATTATTTTCAATTTAATAATATTTTTTTTCATTCCATTTATAAAACCAACCGTTTGAATCTTCAACTTTTTTAATTCAGAGTGTATATTTTTGTAGGGACGGTAAGATTTAATATTTGAATAATCACTTTAGTGTCCTTTTGATATAATTTTATTTATTTTTTTTTTCATTTTTAAAAATTAACTTATTTCATCTACGATAATTTACATTCTCTGAAGTACAATAGTTGAATATTAGTTTTAAAAATATATTTTTTTTAGTTTTCAAATTTTGGCTTAATTTTTTAAATCATTGTTAAAAAGATCGATAACAAAAGAATAACTTTAGAAGTGAAAGTAGTATTTATAGGTTTAATTTTTAAAAACAAAAAATCAAAAGCTAAATGATTACTTAATGGGACATTTGTTTTTTATTTTTGGTTTTTGGTTTTTGAAAATCAAGCCTACAAATACTTCTTCTACTTTTAAATTTGTTGTTTTGTTATCTGTTTTTTTACTCATGTTTCTAAAAGTCAATCCAAAATTTGAAATTTAAGTTCCATTTGGTAACTATTTCGTTTTATATTTTTGGTTTTTGAAAATTTAACGTATAGACATTACTTCTACATCCAAAATTTATTCAATTGTTAACTATGTTTACTAATGATTTAAGAACAGTTTTAAAAAACTTGTTTTTGTTTTTTGAAATTTGGTTAAGGATCCAACTTTTGTATCTAAAAATGTAAACCATAGTAAAAAGATGAGAGAAAATAAACATAATCTTCAAAAACTTAAAACAAAAAATGAAATGATTACTAAAAAGTGTCTTAATTATTGAGTATTGGTTTGTTTTGATTTATGACTATTTAATCTCTATACTTTCAAATTTGTAACAATGCAATCCCTTGACTTTAGTATATAATATTTAAATCACTATACTTCATATTTATAACAATTGAATCCTAAATATAAAAAAAAACTCATTGCAGTTAGACGTCAATTTCTATTATTTTTATGATGTCGATTTGTACTTTATAAAAAATAGAACATATAATTATTTTATCAATTTTGTATAAAAAAAAATTTCTGAAGATACTAATTTTTACCACAAAAATTTAAACATAATAAATAATTACAAATTTAGGGATACAAATGAAAAAAAAAAAAAAAAAAAAAAAAGAAGAATGCAATAATATATGTTTTGAAAATGGGCACAACCAAACACGTCCTAAGGGAGGCGCACCACCAAAGGTTCAGCAGAGGTGGGATGAGGTGTGCTTCCCCACCACCACTTGCCTTTTTCCATTTATTAAATTTTAATAAATTTATATAAAAAAAAGGAATATTAACTAATTGATAATTAAAAGAGGTAATAATAATAAATTAAGGGTATATATTGGATTATAACATGTTTGTGACAGGTTGATAATGCAAGGCGTGCAGAAATCATGCCATGTGAGCTCTACAACACGCTGTCGTTTTCATCGTCTTTCCTTTCTAGCAATTCTTTCTAATTCTAAGTTTCTAACAGACCTCAATCCCAATTTTTTTTTCCTATAAATGTAATGTAATGTAATATATATCTCTATTTTATTATTGTTGTAATGTGAGGAATAAATATTACGGGAACGGAATTTTCTAACGGGGTGGTGTTGTTTTCGAGCTCAGTTTTCCAGAGCTTGAATTCATTTCCATTTACTGGGGATGGAACTAGGGTTAGGGTCGAAGGGAAATCTGGGATTTGTACAAAGGGGGAGTTAAACTTGTTTCCTTTAAAAAAAAACCCCCCCACATTTTTTTCTCTTCTTTACAGCTGATTTCTTCTTCGTTTTTTTCTTTATAGTTAACCTTTTGGGGGGAGAAGGTGAGGATGAAACGGGGGAAATTTGATGGAATGGTATCAAGAAATCGAATCAGGTTGCTTCAAATTTTGATGGGTTTGGTGTTTTTGTATCTACTTTTCATGAGTTTTGAAATCCCGTTGGTGTATCGAACCGGATATGGGTCGGTGGCTAGTGATGGAACATTTGGATTCACCAGCGACGCTTTGCCGAGGCCGTTTCTGCTTGAAAGTGAACAGGAAATGGCGGATAAAGATGCCCCTCGTAGACCTTCTGATGATCCCTTACGGGTTTCTCATGGCTCACCGCATCGGACACCTGAGAGACGAATGGGTGAGTTCAGGAAAGTTTCGGGTTTAGTGTTTGATGAAAGCACATTTGATCGTAATGCTAGTAAGGGAGAGTTCTCTGAGCTTCAAAAAGCGGCTAAACAAGCTTGGGTTGTGGGGAAAAAGCTCTGGGAGGAGTTAGAGTCTGGGAAGATTGAGCTCAAACCTAAAATGAAGACAGAGAATCAGTCGGAGTCATGTCCACATTCGATTACGCTTTCTGGATCCGAATTTCAGGCACAGAGTCAGATTATGGAGCTCCCCTGTGGTTTGACGCTTTGGTCGCATATTACTGTGGTGGGAACACCTCGTTGGGCTCACTCGGAACAGGATCCCAAGATTTCAATCTTGAAGGAAGGGGATGATTCAGTGATGGTATCGCAGTTTATGATGGAGTTGCAAGGGCTGAAGACTGTGGATGGTGAAGACCCACCAAGAATACTTCATTTTAATCCAAGGTTGAAGGGAGATTGGAGTGGTAAGCCTGTAATCGAACAGAACACTTGTTATAGGATGCAATGGGGCACTGCGTTGAGATGTGAGGGATGGAAATCCAGGGCGGATGAAGAAACTGGTAAGTCGTGTTTCATGGTGTTTGAAAATACTTTATTTTCCTTGTCTTTTGATAAGAATTTTGTATTGAAATGAACTAGCTTTGTTATGTCTTAGAGATTCAAGATGATTGATATAATGAACTGAATTCTTTACTAGCAAGTTCTCCATTGTCTTATTAAGTTTTTGTGCAATGTGATATGAAAACTTGTCATACTAATTTATTGTTATCAAGATTTTGAAGCTTATATTTGAAGGATGTAGATTTTGCTATGCACTTTCTTCTTTTCTAAAGATTTCTCCAAGTGAGACGTTACTTAACTTACTATTGGGATTGAATGAAGTTGACGGGCAGGTAAAATGTGAGAAGTGGATTCGTGATGATGACAGCCGTTCTGAAGAATCAAAGGTAATATGGTGGTTAAACAGGTTAATTGGACGAACAAAAAAGGTGTCAATCGATTGGCCATATCCTTTTGTGGAGGGCAGACTATTTGTTCTAACTGTGAGTGCTGGGCTGGAAGGTTACCATATAAATGTTGATGGAAGGCATGTCACGTCTTTTCCATATCGCACTGTAAGTACACTTCCTATATTTTTTGTTTCAAATTTTGTTGGTACTCTGTAATTTGGTACACTGTGGAGACGTTTAAAATCAGGTGATGATGACAGGGGTTTGTTTTGGAGGATTCCACTGGGTTGTCTGTAAATGGCGATATTGACGTGCACTCTGTATTTGCTGCTTCCTTACCCACTGCACATCCTAGCTTTGCACCACAGAAGCATATTGAGATGTTAACACAATGGAAAGCCCCTGCACTTCCCAAAACAAATGTGGAACTTTTCATTGGCATCCTTTCTGCTGGCAATCATTTTGCAGAGCGAATGGCAGTTAGGAAGTCTTGGATGCAACATAAGTTGATCAGATCTTCACTAGTCGTTGCTAGGTTTTTTGTGGCAATGGTAAGGGATGGTGTGCTACTCAGCTATATTTCATCATTTATATCATGGTACTGATAATAACTTGATCCTATGTATATTCTGATAGCATGGAAGAAAGGAAGTAAATATTGAGTTAAAGAAAGAAGCAGAGTACTTTGGGGATATTGTCATCGTTCCTTACATGGATAACTATGACCTTGTTGTACTGAAGACAATTGCAATCTGTGAATATGGGGTGAGTTGTGAAAAAAAGATACAAACCTTGTGAATTGCACATTTTGTTGTTGGAAATATCATTCCATGTTGATCTTGCAGGTTCGCACGGTGGCTGCAAAATATATCATGAAGTGTGATGATGATACATTTGTCAGGGTGGATGCAGTGATGAATGAAGCTCACAAGGTCCAAGCTGGCAGGAGCCTTTATGTTGGAAATATGAACTATCACCATAAACCTCTTCGCCATGGGAAATGGGCAGTGACGTACGAGGTATGACTGTAAGAATACCTACGGGGTGATATCATTTTGCAGTCTGCGTCCTTATTAGCATGATGATTCAAATATGATGACAGTTGTGCATGTGGTTGTGTTTGATATTGTGATTAAGCAACTTAATCCTTCTTGGCGACCATAGTAAATGTCTTGTGGCTTTGTTTACGTTATCCTTTTTCTCTGTGTTTCATAATGTGTTCCTGTGTGCATTTGTTTTAGATACATGGTATGACGGGCTTTTCATCCTGAACAACATATATAATTGCTTGCAGAATGGATCTTTAGTCTATACCAATCTTTCTGTGATGATTATTGATCAAGTTTTCCTTATCACATTTTTTTCATTAGGTGCATTGCCTTGCATTCCCATCATTCCACAAATGGATGTTCCATTTTTAGGGGGGAGCATTATACATTACCATCTTACCCAGATGCCGTTGGTTTTGATTTTGAAGCATTATATTGGTTCATTGGCATTTACTTATTATTTCAATCTATTCCAGGAATGGCCAGAAGAAGATTACCCAGCTTACGCAAATGGACCGGGTTACATTTTATCATCCGACATTGCAGAGTATATTGTATCTGAATTTGAGAAGCACAAATTAAGGGTAGGTTTGAAACAGTTCTCTTTCTTCTCCCCTTCCCCAAGTAAGAAAAATAAAGATAATGTTTTGATGAGATGAGCTAATAATAGTGTCATTAAATGCACAATAACACACACAGTTATTCAAGATGGAAGATGTGAGCATGGGAATGTGGGTGGAGCAGTTCAACAGTTCAAGACCAGTGAAATTTCTTCACAGTCTAAGGTTTTGCCAATTTGGTTGCATTGAAGATTATTTAACTGCACATTACCAATCCCCTAGACAAATGACGTGCTTGTGGGAAAAGTTGATGCAACAAAGAAAGCCTCAGTGCTGCAACATGAGATGATATTTACCCAATTTCAGATTGCTAGTTGGAGATTTCAGAACAAAGGAGCACAGAAGATGAAGAAGAACAAACAAGTTTTGCAGCCTTAGTCCAATTCTGTAAATATTATATTATAACTTATAAGTTGGTTAAATTTAATCAGGAAGGTTCTTTTACCTTATAAATTCATTCATTTTTTACCCTTTCTTTTTACTTCCAGCTTATGTTATCCCATTTATCCCATTTATCCCATTTATTCTATAAATGGGTTTATCAGGTGAGATTATCTCAATGCTGTTGCTCAACTTTCAAGTTCACTCTGTAAAAATTTCTTATCAAATCAAATACTTTCAAGATTAATTTTAGAGATTACACACATTATAGAGCAGAGAGTATTACCAAGATGAAGGCACCAACATTTAATTGAGTTCATTCCGATCTTTTTTTTCATATAAACAAATTTGTCAAAAGATTCATAGTTCAGCTTAACTACAAATTTAGTGGTCTGTCTCTTTTTAGATCTAAAGCTTCGACAAGATTTTCTTTAGTTTTCTGTATTATTTTTCTTTAAATCTTGAGTTTAACAACTGTTAGAACAGTGCCATTTATGATTTTACATGGAAGTATTGAAAAACAAATTTATTTTGCTGCTTGTTGCCTCCAAACATACCTCTCAAGTTTTTTTTTTTTTAATTTTCAAATTTCTTTTAGTCCACAAATTTTATATGACATTTTGAATTTAAAAAGTTAAAATAAGTTAACAGAATTAAAAAAAAAAAAAAAAAAAGTTAAAATAAGTTACTTTTGGGACCTTTTAAATTTATTTTTAGAAATTGAAGGATCAAAATCCAAAAAAGAAGTCACATTTTAGGAATTTAGGGGGTACATTTGAAAATATTATATGTCAATAAAAAACATTTAGAATAAAGAAATATGAAGCACCAGTGGTCTAGTGGTAGAATAGTACCCTGCCACGGTACAGACCCGGGTTCGATTCCCGGCTGGTGCATCCTTTTTTGTTTGGTGTTCATTTGCACTTGTGTGTGTGATTTTCTCTCTTTCTGCATTTCTCTTACATCCCGTTTTCTTTTCTCCTTCCTGATATTTGTTTGGTTTGTTTAAATAAAGTACGTGATATAATGAATACAAAACATGTATACAATTAAAGCGAGCATTTGTAATGATTAGGTGTACTTAACCATCATGTTGATTAGGGGCATCTAGCTATTATGCTTTCCTCCTCTCAAATCAAATCATTACAGAGACTTGAATAATATTTAAACCTTTGTATTACTATTATCTGAAAATCTTAAGATACATAATAAAAAAAAGGAAAAAAGGAAAAAGAAGAAGCATTTAATATTTGCTTAAAACAGTTTTTAAGAAACAGTAGTTGTGGGCTTAGCTTAATGGGCACACTAATAAACAGTATTAAATCTTTTAACTTTAATGAGGCAGATTGAATTGCTTAGAAAAATGTGTGGATGAGGTGATGCCGCCGCCGCCGCCATAGATTTGGCTTCTACAAAACTCCAGTGGCCGTCTCTCAGAAATCGGAAAGCAAGCGATGAGCAAAGGAACTCCTCACAAACGACAAACCTTTTTGTTTTTTGTTTGGTGTTCAATTGGCAACTTGCTCTTCTTCCAAATAGAGTGCTATTTTTTCACGTGATTTTTCTCTCTTTTGTTTGTTTATTACATTCACCTCTTTTTTTTTTTCCTTTGTCCTTTTCTTTAAAATTACTTTGATCCCTTTATTTATTATTATTATTGTTTTTATTTTGATGCATTTTAGTCTATATACTATCTCAATTTCTATTTTGATTTTTTATTTCTTATTTTGTTTAATTGTAATTTATAAGGTGTTGTTTGATAATTTTTTTTTTTGAAAATTAAACTTATTTTCTTTCTCTCATCAAACATAGAAAATGGAACGTGAATTGAAATAAGATCAAGAAGAGTTAGACCAAGAAAGCAGAGGAAGAATTTCAAGGAAAAAATGTTGCAGAACTGAAAAAAAAAATAGAATTATAGAACAAAGAGAAAAAATAAAAGGTGTTACATGTAGAACGAAGGAAAAAATCAAAAAAAGAAATTGTAGATTTGATAAGATTTTTTTTTTAAGAAACGAGATCCGCATTCACTCTTAAGACTATCAAGCATGTTCGTGGGTTGAATAGATAATTTCATAGTACGCTTGTTACGTTAACAACAAGCTAAATTTCATTTGATTTCAAACCGTTTATCCTTACTAAAATCCCTTAAAATTTTAGGTTAGGTTTGGAACCATTTAGGTCTCATTTAATAATCATGTCATTTTTGTTTTTTTTTTTAAAAAAATTAAGCATATTTTCTTTCTATTTCTTACAATAATTTATATATTTCTTAAGTAGAATAGTTGAATTCTCAACTAAATCTCAAAAACAAATTCTAAAAGCTACTTTTTTAGTTTTTAAATTTTGACTTAGTTTTTAAACTATTGATAAAAAATAGATAACAACGAAAATGAAAATAATGTTTATAGACTTAATTTTAAAAAATAAAAATGAAAAAATTAAGACTCGCAAATTATTATACTTATTATAATTCTTATTGAATTTAGCTAAAAGTTTAAACATTGTACTAACAAGAAAAATCATTAAGAAAAAATGGCCGTGGACAGTGAATATGGAAGAGCATTAAGAAAAATGTGTAACAACATAAATCCTTCCTGAATTAAGAAAAGTATTTGTAAAGGTAAATATGGAAGAGCATTATGAATGGTGGGTCCCTCGCCAAATATAGTAACCATATTTCAAAAAATTAAAAAATAAAATGGCCTTATTTCAAAACGGCACTCGTGTTTTGGCCATGTAACACAATTTTCTAATTTTAAATTTATGTTAAAATGGACTAAATTGTTGTAAGTTTGCTGAAAACAGTTTTGAAGAAACAGTTAAGCAGCCAAAATTGAGTTGTTTAGAAAAATGCGGTGATGTCGCCGCCAGAGATTTGGCTTCTACAAAAGCCCAAGTCGCTCTCTCTCAGTAAATCTGAAAGCAAGCAATTATCGAATGCTATTTTATGGAAAAGAACTGCTCGAAAACGATAATCCTTGTCATTGTCGCACACTCTTTTCCTTCATAATATATAAATATGCGATTTGGACCGACATTGGCTTCTTCCATTTTCGTTGGCTTTCGGCTTCAATCTCAATCAGACCCACGTCGTAAGTAACAATGGATATCGACTTAAACTAGAATCCGCTTCTATCCGCCTCTTCTGACAAATTCTGTCGGTTTTCCTTTAAATTGCAGGGGATTTGGGGATTAATCTTCTGCGCCGGGAACCATGGAAGGCGGAGTGAAATTGACCAAATGGGGTTATCAAATTAGAACATCATCCGACGCTTGCATCTCCGCCATTAATGCGTTCTATGATCAGGTTCTTCTTCTTCTTCTTCCTTGATTTTCCACCATTTGGGGTTCTTTAATTTTCGATAATCTGAAATGGGGTTTTCGGGGTTTTTGTAATTCGTGTACTGTGATTGAGTGAAGGTGCTTAGTTACGGGAGGAAGAGGTCTGTGATTCTGGACGCTACTGTCCATGACAAAGACTGTGTGCTTGCAAATGTTTTGGCTGTTCATTTTCTTTCATCCTCAGATCCTTCGCGAGTTCATCATCATCTCCAAGCAGCCAAGGCCGGTCTGGTTAGTTTTTATTTTTATTTTATTTGAAGATGTTCATTTTGGTGATTTTTGTTGACAAATTGCTTGTATTGTTTTGATAAGGATCGTGCGACCCCATATGAGAAAGCCGTTTTCGATGCTATCAGTTGTTTAATGTCCAATAACAGAGACGATAATGTTGCCGTTGAGCTGCATAGTGAGGTATTTGAAGACTGATCTTTTGAACTTTTTTGAACCCGTGGACTTGCTCTGTCTCTTTTTCTGTCTTGAGAACTCGTCTGTCGAAAACCAATTCGGCTTTCCTTTTAAACAAGAATAAGGTGAACATATTGCGTTTAAATAGTAATGATGTTAAAAATTCGGATAGTTTGTAGTTACAGTGGTGATACAGTTCACATGGAAATTCAATTGCCAACTTTCTATTAAGAGCTATCCTCAGAGGTACAGTCTTATTTCTTGATTTTTTTCCCCCTATTTGATTCCGCAGCTGCTTAAAAAGTTCCCAAAGGATCTATTGTCTTTGAAAAGGGCTCAACTGCTATGCTTTTACATGGGAAATGCTGATCTATCTTTAGCTTTGGTTCAACAGGTGCCTTTTCTACCTAAGAATGTACTTCTCCTACCTATCAGTTTATAAGTGTTTTTTTTTTAAAGAGAAAATTGTAAACCTGCTTGAGATAAAATGAAGAATACAAAAGGGCATAAAAAGCTGCCCAACAAAATGAAATGCTCAGACTCGATCAGTTTACAAAGTGATGAATGCATGAATTTGAATGATAGCTTCTTTCAAATATTCACTTATTGAATAGATGAAGACTGGATAAAATTCTAAGCCTTGAAAAATTTCCATCCTCTCTTTATATATTGAGGCTTAGCAACAGATGAATTTTACAGGTTTTACCCCAAAATCAAGAAGAAGGTTTCATTTATGGCATGCTTGCTTTTTCTTTGTTGGAACTTGGCTACATGGAAGAAGCTGAAAAGGCTGCAAGAAGAGGACTTGATATCAACAAGAAAGATGGTTGGGCACAGCATGCGGTGAGTGTCATTCGAAAGCCACATAATCTTCTTTATTTGATGAAAAAAATGTAAGAAAACAACATTAGTTAACAATGTTTCGATTTACATCCTGGTTAGCATTATGACCTTACTTGAACAGGATCTGTTCTATAGGTTGTACATCTGTGTCCTTGAGTAATACATCCTGGTTAGTATTTTAATATTTGAATCTTTGCAGTTATGCCATGTTCTTCAATATCGGTGTCATTTTAAAGAAGCGGTTGAGTTTATGGAAGCATGCTCGCCTTCATGGAGTGACTGTTTATCCTTCATGTATGTACATTAAGCTTTGTGAATTGGAGTCTTTATCAAATGGATTTGTCTGTTTGATATATTATACGTTTGGAAAATATCAATTTTCAGGGTGACACATAATTGGTGGCATGTGGCTCTGTGTTACCTGGAAGCCAATTCTCGGTTGAGTAGAATCCTTGAAATATATGACAACTATATATGGAAGGAGTTGGAAAAACCCGATGCTATGGGACCAGATGTACTCTTAGTTTTAATATTACTGTGTATGCAGTTGATTATTCTATAGTTTCAGGTCTTAAATTTCAGTCATTTCAGGTATACTTGAATGCCCTTGGTTTGATGTTGCGGTTGTTTGTGCGTGGTGAATATGATCCATGTGAGGGTCGTCTGAAGATCTTGGCCAAAGTTTTAACTGATAAAGTGAGTTGCAATCCTCCCCTCCCGTCCACACAACCAACCAAGCTACGAAACACTAATAATAATGATGGTGTGAAAAATAAACACCACAATAGGGTTCTCTGACTTTTCTTTTTTAAGTACAATAGGGGTAAGAGGATTTGAACCACAGCGCTCTTGGTCGCTATCACATATGTTTGCTTGTTGAGCTGCTCACTTTGGCCAGAATTCTCTAGCTATTGGTCTAAAATATATATGTTTTTTCCTACTCAATCTTTCATTGTTAGCAGAGAGATGAACGATATCCTTATATACATCTGGAATTCTGCTTGCATACTTCCTCCTGCTAAACGGCACAAGTTTATTGTTTTTTGCTTTTTCCCCCTTTGATGGGATACAAAAGTTTCATTGATGAGAGATGGTATTACAAAAGGGAATTATAAGCATGTAAAACTTATGCCAAATGACATAAGTTTTACATGCTTGGTATTCTATACTATACTTTTATGAAACTTGTTTACAGGATTTATGCATGATAATGAAAAGCCTTTTTCATTCCTCCTTACTCTACTAAAAAGCTTGTCTATGTTGTCAAGTTTAGAGTAGCATGGTTGATTGTAGAAATCCAAGGCTTGGATTCAATCAACTAGCTGATTGATTCTCATTCTTTTCCAGATTATCTTATTAGATCTCATAAGTGAAATTGAAATATTCATCTCACCTGAGGTATTCTTGAATAACCAAGAGTTAACCACTATTTCCAGGCTAACTGGCATCTAGAGTGGCACTTTGACGTACTGACGTCATGGGCTTTGGCTAAGGCTGGACAGATTTTTGCAGCAGAAGAGTTACTTGGGAGCTTGAAGTCCCGGTCATGCAGCATTCTCTTATTAGTTAGTTATTTACATGTGTGTGGCTTTATGGCTCAATATTATCTGTTGTTTTTGCGTAGATTGTTGAAAATGACACCAAAGAGACGAGAAAAGATGCAAAGAGGAATGCTGGTTTGTTTTCTTTTTCTAGTCTCCTGTACTCTTTAAGCTGTCTATTTATAACACCTGTTGTGTTCTTTGTTTGTAACGTATGATTGTGACACCTTTTGCTCCTTTCCTATTATTGTAACTACTTTAGATAGAGCTAACCTTCCTTCAGTTTGGGTTCACGTTGCAAGCTCAACTTGTTATTCCATTATAGTAGGGATTTGACCTTCAGAAGTTCGAAAATGTTTTCTTCTTTTTAGCAAAAATTTCCTTGC
Organism: Benincasa hispida; assembly: GCF_027475165.1. Classification (NCBI taxonomy): domain Eukaryota; kingdom Viridiplantae; phylum Streptophyta; class Magnoliopsida; order Cucurbitales; family Cucurbitaceae; genus Benincasa; species Benincasa hispida. The sequence goes on along the minus strand of NC_143484.1, from coordinate 55,736,252 downwards.
CAAATTTAGCATGTTGATATGATCATTTTCAATTTTCAACTATGTTATGCCGGCACAAATCTGTTGAATCCATCTTGTCAACTGCTTTAGTGAACAGGACCTCAAGACAAATTTATTTTTCCTTTTCAATTTTGTGGCCTTATTTGTGTATTCCCAGCTTGCAGAAGCTCTCTACAAGTACGGGAGAGGAGATTACGAATGTGCATTAGACTTGCTTGGTCTGGATTTTGATGCAAATGACTACAAGGTATCAATATCAAACACTGCTATATAAATTCTTCATCCCTATTTACTTTAATAGTCACCCTGGTCATGACCAAGATATAATCTTCTGGCTATGTTCTAGATGATTGGTGCATCAAACGAACAACTTGACGTATTTAATGAAGTCTGGTATGATATTTTGATGAACACAGGACACGCTGCAAAGGGTAAGAAAGTTCACTTTTCATTTTCCTTCTCCAAATATAGGGTTCTTCAAAACATGACTTCTACAGTTGCATAATATAGCGATCGAAGTAATTGAGAAACAGATCAAGAAAAGAGAAAAAGTTCCATATCTGTGGCGCCTTCTGGTACAAATGCTTCTCTCATGTTCTGCTGTTATCGATCACAATTACAAGTTTTTCAATGAACATATGGTTCATTTCAATTCCTGCAGGAGAGAGGGTTCGGCAAAATTGGAAGGCCGGAGGAAGCTGCCATTGCCAGAGACAAAGCCAGGAGCTTGGAGAAGGCACATTTCAAGTAAAACCCATGAAGTTGCAAGTCTTCATGATCTTGTATTGTATGAAAGATGATGTGTGTTTCTTTGGACAACATATTTAACCCACGTATGTTACAGATTACTGCCTGTGTAATCTGCTGTGTAAATATGTCTCGAACAAGACAGAACTTTCCTTTTCCACGTCAAACCAGTGGTTTTGAAGAATAAGGACGAGGAAAAGGGATGGGATTCGGCCATGTAATTTATCTCTAAAAGTGGAATTATAAAATTGGTCAAAGAACACTTTGATCCCTCAACCGTTAAGGAGTAATAATTTAATTCTTGAACTCTTCAGTCGGTAGTCATCTAGGCCATGTATCAAATTACGATGAAAATTGGTGTAGTCGAATTGAAATTTTATTGATGAATGAATGTAATAAGTCAATCGCAAATACAATTAAATTACTTTTTGATTGCGTTTACTTAAAATTATGAATCTGTTCTATTTTATTATTACCATTATTGTTTGACCTTTACTGTAACGGAAATATAACAATAAATGTGGTAAATTTATAATTTTCATATTATTACAGTAACAATAAGGGTAGTAGGTCCCACGTAATTTTCAACATGATCAAATTGAAATCTTTTATTCCTCGCTCAGATTGCACGATTTGATTATCAATTTCAAAGTGGATTCCACATCTCATTACGATAATAGCATGTAAACAACAACGAAACTAATCAACTATTACAGTAACTTTGTAATGGTAATTGTAAAGGTAGTAGATCCTACATAATTTTCAATCATAATCAGATTAAACGTCTTTTATTCCTTGCTCCGATTACACGATTTGATTATAAATTTCAAGGCGGGCTCCACATCTCATTACGATAACAAAAAGCAAGCATTGATGGACTACTTTTCAATCGGTGTAAATGTGGTTTTAGTCAAAATTTGTAACAATTTGTTCTCTATACTAACACTAGCCTCATTGTACTTTTTAACTTCCAACAAACCTTAAATTTAGTCTCATTGCTAGTCTATTGTTGATTTTTGTTTTTTTTATTTATTAGTATTTTTACTGTAAATTTTAAAAAATATATACACATTATTATTATTTAATCAATTTCAATAAAAATTAACTTTAAGAGACTAAATTTAATATTTATTTGAAAGTACATAGACTAAAATTGAACAATTGAACATGTGTGAACTAAAATTGAATCAAGTGGAATGAAATGATATTTTAACCTAATTTTTTATATTACTTTTTTTATAAAATTATAAATAATAAATTATTACTTAATAGAAATTGACACTTAATTTTGATAAAATTTTTATGATAGAGACTAAATTGTTACAAATTTCAAATAATTAATTATTCATTTAAAGTTTATGAATTAAATGATTATAAATTTAAAAATACAATTGAGTTCACCTATATAATTTACCTACTAAAGGTGAGGAAGTAAATCTTTATTTCGCCTATATAATTTCTTCAAACGCATCATTATTGTATGGACTCAGAATGGATAAGGTTGGGATTGAGAGATCTTTTAAGGGGAAAAAAGATGTAAAATTGAGAAAATAGAAGAAAAAACAAAAAAGATTTTACATTTTACAGTCACCTCTCGGCTCTCAGCCGATTCAGCTGAGCTGAGTCCACGTGGATATTTGACATTTACAAAGCAAGCATCCAAAAATATGTCCTATCGCTGTTCTGTGGACTGGTCAAACCCCCCACGTTCGCAAGTGGGCCCCACGCAAATCGTCCCATCGACCAATCAACTTCTAGCCACGTCAGCACTCCCGTTTGAAATCGACGACCGGACCCCTCCACGTGTGCCGTTCCGAATTCGCCGGAGCTCCTCCACGATTTCTTTGGCGTCGGGGCGGTCGTCTTTGTCCGCCGCGACGCATCGGAAAGCCAGCTCCGCCACGGCCTCAACGCCGTCGATTACCTCGCCGTCGACGCCCAAATCAGAGTCGACCACCTGATGAAGCTGACCCATTTGGATCTTGGACACTACCAGATCCGCCAACGCCATTTCTCTTCTCTCTCGACTCTGATCCACCGCTTTCAGACCAGAAATCAGCTCCAATAACACTACTCCGAAGCTATAAACGTCACTTTTCTCCGTCAACCGGAAGGACCGGTGGTAATCCGGATCCAAGTAGCCGGGTGTTCCCTGGGGTCCGGTGCAGACATACCCAGATGAAGACGACGTCGTATCTGAGAAAACCAACAGCCTTGAAAGCCCAAAATCCCCAACTTTGATTCTCATATCTTTCTCCACAAAAATATTGGAAGAGGTAATGTCTCTGTGAACAATCGGCGGTACCACAGAGAAATGCAAATACTCCATAGCCATGGCGATTTGCAGAGCAATGTCAATCCTCACTTGCCAGGACAGAGATCCCTTCCGGTATGAGCATTTAGGGCCATGGAGATGATCGGCAAGTGTCCCATTTGGGACATAATCATAGACTAGAATAAGCCCTCTTGGATCACTACAATACCCATGTAACCTAACGAGATTTGGGTGATTAATTGAAGAAAGAATTAAGATTTCGTTACAGAACGATTTGGTGAAGAAAGCCTTGCCGGAGGGGGCGGTGGCGGCGGCGTGGTGCTTGTGAAGGTACTTGACGGCCACTAATCGACCATCGTTGAGCTGACCCAAATAAACAGACCCAAACCCGCCGTCGCCCAGTTTTCTCTTTGGGTCGAATCGATTAGTTGAGGATTCAAGTTCTTCGTAGGGGAAAACTGGTGGGAGAAGATTAGGTGAACGATGACGACTAAGGAACTGAGCTGTTGGGTCTACTTCAATGGCGAGGGATCTCAGCCATCTCGACCTAAAAAAAGCCAACATTACCGCAATAACCAATAACAAGCACATCAACGCAAAAACAGAGGACAAAATCGCGATTCTATTAGGGTATGAGTATCGAGTTCGAGTATAATAGCAAATGAATTGCCTATCTGGGTCTGAAGAATTGAACCCACAAACACCTTTTTTAGCTTCACAATCATTACATTTCATAAAGTAAGGGTCCTGATCTTTATCCCACTCAACTTCAAACCCCAATCTAAGAATTCTGTCCAAGTACTCCAAAACCTCCTCCTGACAACCTTGCTCCGACACAGACTGACGTTCGACGCCGCATCCATGGAGCAAATTAACTGGTTTCTTGATGAGATTACACTCCCAAGGACAATGGCTGCAATTGGGTAGATGCGGAGGCGAACAGGGGCGAAGAAGAGAGAGTCTAGAACAATACCCATCTGAGATTCGAAACGGGGAGCCAGAGAAATCAATGGAACGGCTGGGAATAGAGGAGGAGCGAAGAGAAAAACAGGAGTGATTGGATTCTTCAACATTGAGCGAAAGAGGGGAAAGAAGGAGAGTGGTGGAGGTGATATTGAAACTCAAGAGAGAAAAAGAAAGGCCATTAATGGAAATAACAGAGTGAGGAGAAGAGCAACGGACCTGAAAAGAAGGATGGCCATGACCAGAAACAGAGGAAAAAGGGAAACGAAGTTGGGAAGAGAAAGGCGGACAAGAAGAGCTCAAAGACTGAACCTGAAAGAGAAGGAAGAAGAGAACAATGGCGGAAAGAGTAAAAGAAGGAGATGGAGAAGGCATGGGAAGATGAAAATGGAAGAGATCGAAATCTGAAATCAAAAGAAAGAAAGAAAGAAAGAAAGGAGATTCCTTTAGGAATGGTTGTTTGAAATCAGAAAGGAGTGGAAATGGGGTCAGTGTGGGAGTGAAAGGACGACAAACAAGAAAGGCTCACGTGAAGGGCCAAAACCTCAAAGCAAATTTTGATTTTGGAATGTGAAGACAAAAACAAAACAAAGCAAAAAAATAAAAAACTTAAAAAAAACAGCTCTCTGCTCTGAGCACTGCGCCTCCAAAGCCCAAAGTGTGCTGCTTCTTTTATTTCTTTTCTTTTATCAATTTTGCTTTTGCTTTTGCTTTTGCTTTTGCTTTTGCTTTTTGGTGTGTGTGTGTCTCTCTATAATTTCTCAATTTGACCTAAGTAGTTTTTCTTCTTGTAACATGTGGTGGAGCCTTTTTGAATTTTTGTAAGCATTTGTGTGGAAATCCCTTTTTCTTTTCTTGACTTTTATGTCTATATTTCAAATGCAAGTTTAACTTCTTCCACTTCCTCAATCTCAATGCTAAATTATTGGTTATATTTCCATATTTTCATTTCATGCTTCTTCTTAGGTTTTTCTTATAACATTTGGATAATTTCAACTAGAGTGTTCGAATCATCCGATAATCCTAATAATCCAAACTATTCAACCCAAGTTATAAATGTTAGTTTAGGTTAGTTTTAATTTCAAGTTAGATTGGATTGATTTTTTTTAGTTGGGTTGGGTTCAAGTTACACTTTTGAAAATTCTGGTTGACCAAATCTAACTCAAATTTCTAATATATATATCTAACTCATATATTTTTATGATGCTTAGTTTGAAATTTATAATAGATATCTTGGATTTTGATATTTAATATTTGAGTTTTATGAAATTTGAGTTATTAATATGTGTTGTACAAATTTAAATAATTTAAGTTAATAAAAAAAAGAAAAATAAATTAATAACCGATAACCCAACTAATCTAACTCGAAATTTAAGGGTTGGGTTGGAGACCCTATCTAGATTATCAAGGTAACCAACTTGATGAGTCCGAAATTTTATGTTAATCCAAAACATCGTCCAACTTAACTCAGGTAAATCCCAACTTTGGGAGGGGAAAATAAAGTCATATAAAAAATAATAATAAAAGAAGATCGTTCTGTAAACTGAAAATTTGGAATCATGTGAAGGGGAATTATAATTATTTCTAGAAGGGGTGAAATATGAGCTCATTTACTTAAGCTATGGATTTGCTCTTTCTTTCTTGAGAAAATATGAGCTCATTTTTGGTCTTTTGAGACCTTTTGTTTTGTCTTTATTGTTTTAGCTATATCGTAAAAGAAATTATTAGGACTTCATATTTCGGTATTTTGGGGAGGGATTATGATGTTTTAATAAATTGTGTTGTACTTAAATTTACTATTTTTTTTTAATTATAATAACAATTAAATGAGAATGATCTCTAGAAAGGAAGATCATGCTAGTTATCGTTGAGTTAAATTCATTTTATTTTAAATTTATAAAATTTAAAGAATAAACTTAAACTCATTTTCAAAACTTTGATAATTAATTTGCATCAAGAAGACATTAATGACGTATTTTAAATTAAACTTAATCTATACTATATATAAAAAAGAGTGATGGGAGGATAACATTTGCATTCCTATTTTTTCTTTACAACTTTTTAATAATACACAATGAAGTGGTGTATCTTTTCGTGTACAAGTACGATCTAGATTATAGATATACAACATTATGATCTAATGGTGAAAATATACTTGAATAAATAGGCATGTCATTTTCCTCGCTACAATTGTACGAGTCGAAATTGTTATACGACGAAATAGTATATTTTTTTGTGTATGGGTATAATCTAAAATATAAAATATGAAAAATTAAGACCTAAGAAAAGTCACGTTCTTTACCTTGTTACGACTATTTCATATTATTGGTTACACGATAAAGTGATGTATCTTTTTTTATATGAGTTGGGTATGATAGAGACAACAAATATGAGACATTACAATATAACAGTAGAGACATACTTAAAAGAAGATTCACGTCTTTTATACGTTAAAATGTCTTAAAGACATTAATTTTGTATTTATTAGGATACGAAAAAGTATCAATGGATATCCAAAAAAGTTGGACAATGTTGCTTAACATTTTGGTGTATATACATTATTGATGATGTGATAACAACCAACTTTCATGAAAATATAATGGATAACATGGAAGATGAACAATAATGTACTGAAATTCCAGGAATATAAATTAATTCAACCTAACAACACACATGAATTTTGACCTCTCGCATTTAAAAGCATCTAACTAATATCTTGTGAGTAAGATAGTTTAAGAGTCCTTCCGCTTTGGCATCCTGTGGTACTTTGATCTAGGTTTTTTTTATTTGGAAATAATGTTTGAGAGTCTCTTTCATGGCTTGATTTACTGTTCGAAATCAAATACAAACCCATGTTCGTATCGATAGATAGTGTCCTAATATCCTTAGTATTTTGTATTCTTTGTATTAATGATGTTAAGCCGAACTATTTGCAGGGATGAATTCCCCTAGGATTTTTCATTGGGACACTAAGCATGATTAGATTTGTCATATGAGTGCAGGTAATTGGTTGTACGCGTAAGGCTTGGAGAGTAGTATGGTGTGCTACTATTTATCATATTTTTTGAAAGAGCATCATCTTTGTGTTCATGAAGCTACTTTACGACCTCCCTAGATGGTGAGTCATATTGTGTGATCTGATATTTTTTTTAGTTGTTCTGAGTGGTTTGGAGCTTCTATTTAGGGGATTCATGTGGGCTCTTCCCGAGAAATTTTTCCTTGAGTTGTGTGGTCTTTCTTGTATAGTTGTATTCCTTGTCTTTTTTTCTTATTGTATGATTTTACTTTGATTGTGCCTTGATCTCAGATTGTGAAATCTCTTATATTTTATTGCGATACCTTTGTCAAAAAAAAAAAAAAAGTTAATTGAAAAATGGACATGTAACTCCATTTTGTGGTTGTGAATGATATGAAATATTGTACTTGAAAAAAAGGTAGAATTACCTTATTTTTTTGTTAGAGTATTAGATACCAATGTTTTAATTTGTTAGTATTTAATATTAATGTGATATCATTTTGTTTTATGTTAATTAGTTGTAGGTAAAAGTCTATTGGCCCATTTTAATTCTCGTATTAAGTCTCTTTCTCTTATTGTAATTATTGAAAAACCTTAATGATATTTCATCTCTCTAAAATCGTTCACTTTTTCTAGTACAATAAGTTAAAAATACTGTAATTTGAACCTTCGATCTTACATGTAAGACTAGATATTAATCATCACTTAGCTTTGTGGAATTTAGAAGAATTATATTTCTTCAATGAATATACTTTTAGAAAATGTTACAACATTTAATAAGCAACCTGACATTGAACTATGTATATATAAACAACCCTCCATTAAATTGGACATGTACATTTGGGGGCTATTCAATGTGCAAGCCCGATAACAAGAGTCAGAATTTTGTCACGCCCCAATGTATAATAATGTGAATGTACCGATTGGCTAAAGCAAGCATTAAAATCTGTCCTTTAATCTTTTCAGAAACAAGAAGAAAAAAATATCTGTCCTTAAAAAATAAAAATAAAAATCTGCCATTCATCTACGAGCCTATAAGCTCAAAATTTTAGTAGGCCAAAATTTTCGATTTTTACTCCTTTCTTAAAATTTCCTTTTTTTTAAGCAATTAACTACGGAAATTCAATGGTAGACTTTTCTCTTTTACCTTAAAAATATTTATTTTTAAAAACTACATATTTTTATTCAAATATTTTTCATTGAATTTTTATTTTATTTCATCTCAAACTTAAATTGATGTGAGTTCTCTAATATTCCTCTCATTTTTTTCAAGCTCTATTTATTTCTAAAAATTTCTTCTTTCTCTTCCATTATCTTGTGTTATATTTAATGCTTCTTTTTATGTCACTCTTATGTTTAATGTTATAATTTTTCTATCTTTATCATATTATGTTATGTTAGTTTATTTATTTATTATTTATTATTTATTTTTGTATCTACTTCATTTATAATAAACAATTTACAATAATTCATATGCAAATATTTCATGTTGTTTAATTTTGATATTTGATACTATTTTGTAGTTATTTTTCCTTTACTATTCTAAATCTCTACTCCCGCATTGACATTTGCACAAATATTTTACAATATATGTCTAAATGTTGTCTTTGCACAAATATTTTACAATATACATCTAAATGTTGTTTTACTCTATAGGAATGATGATTAAAAATAGTCAATTGTAGTCTAGATCAGTCACAATCAAAGTTTCATTAACTAATTATAATAATATTCATCAATTTCCTTAAAGTTTCCCGAAATTTTTATCGATATCGATATTTTCATTGACATTAATATTTCGAAGCTTGTCTGTGAGAAGGAAAAAAAAAAAAAGGAAACGTGATTAGTTTAGAAAGCATCTTAAAAATTTCGGGCTTTGAAAAGAAAAACATTCACAAATATAGGTTAATGCTTGAATTTTGAAAACGTCATGGCCAATCACAAATTGACATGTATCCCAAATTAAAACCGAAGACATAAGTTAACAAATCCCGATAATGTCACGTGTTTTCATCGTGACTGTTGGATCGAATAAAATAATTTAATCCAATTTTATATTACTATTTGAGCTAAAATCCAATTGAGCCAAAAAAATATTTAATTTGGCCAAACGACCAACTAAGACTCAAATCAAATTAGTTGAGCACAAAGATCATATTCATAGATCAACCAAACCCAAACTACAAAGCCCACAAGATAAATCAACATCGAGAACAAGCTATAAAGCCCTCGAGATAAATCAACATCGAGAACAAGCTACAAAATCCTCGAGATAAATACACGTTCGAGAACAAGCTGTAAAGCCCTCAAGATAAATCCACATTTGATAACAAGTTGCAAAGCCCTCGAGATAAAGCAACTTTGAAAATAAACTGTAAAGCCCTCAAGTTAGATTCACTTTTTGAGAGGAAACATCACATAGTCATTTATTAGAGATTGTATTCACTAAGAGTGAAATTAATACAAATATAAAGTTCAAATTCAACTAATCAAATTTCTTTGGAAATCTTGTCCAACAACCTCCAACAAAATACAACAAAACAAAGAAATTAAAGTATAAAAATATTATTTTAATAAGATTCATTAAAAAATAAATAAGTACCATATGTCAAACAATTAGGTTCAGACATGAGAATATCTCACTCTATCTAAGGCCTTGTTTGATAACTATTTTGTTTTTTATTTTTATTTTTTTAAAAAATTAAGCTTATAAGCATTACTTTTCCTTCTAAATTTCTTATTAGTTATCTACTTTTTAGCAATAGCTTAAAAAACCAAATCAAAATTAAAAAAAAAAAAAGTAACTTTTAAAAATTTGTTTTTGTTTTATGGAATTCGGCTAAAAATTCAATCATTGTATTTGATAAATATGCAAATTATTGTAAGAAATAGAGAGAAAATATGGTTAATTTAAAAAAATAAAAAACAAAGTAGTTACCAAACGAGGCTTTAATAATTTGTGATGTCTATTTTATTACTAAGAAGTAGTGCAACCATTATTTTCTAGTATATCCTTAGTTATTTTCTAGTATATCCTTCTATTATAAAACATCTCAATTGAAATGTTGTGGAGCTTATGTTCTATTATATAGTGAAATAGTGACTTGCGTTTGCATTATCTCAAATAATATACTGGTTTGATACCATGGGAAAAAAAACTTTGAAATACAAATTTTAAAACCAGAAAGCCAAGTTTTTTTTCCCCTTTCAGAATACTTGATAATTAGGGATTCCTAGAAGATGTGAATTTATGTAATTGTTCATATCAGTAATTGCAGCCAAATTTAGGAAACTTTTTTTTGTATATTGACATTCATGGAAAAAGTTGCAAGTTCTTGAATTTCCATATGATGGGATAAGACTCTTGCAACTCCAACTTTTTAATAGAGTTTAGAGGTGTTTGTTTGAAAGGTTGGGATTGGATGAATAAGGCATCTTAAGTCCAATCCTTATTTTGAACATGGATTAGCTTGACTTCCTACGTCATTTTTTCATATTCAAACCACGAGTTACCATTTTTTTTCCTTTCTAATTTAATTTAGGAAGTTGGTCGGCCAACATCCGACCACCACCTTCGGTGACCATTGTGGCAAACTTCGGTGAATGCCATCAGTTAACTTCGGCACCACCTCCGACGACTGCCACCAACCAACTCTAGTCGCCACCTCCGGCGACCGCCACCGACCAACTCCGGTCGCCACCTCCTGCGATCGCCGCCACCTTGGTGATCGTCGTTAGCCAACCTCAAGTCATCACTGGCCAACTCCAACCACCATCGACCAATCTCTGGCAACCCCTTCCCCCACACTAGCAAAATTCCGGCCACCAACTCTGTTGCCTTCGACTGCCACCTCCGACGACCACCAACCTTGAAAAACATCAATAAAAATACTCTTAATATATAACAAACTAGACAAATTTGTATATAAAAACACTTTTAAGAAATAATTGCAATGCATGTATGTTTTTTTTTATTATTATTATTTTAATGAGTTTTTATCGAAAGTGTTTAATTAAAAATGAATTTTTAAAGATATTTTTTTTTCTAAATCATTCCAAACACGTCAGTTTAGGTTATATGTGTAAAACTATGTATGTCTGCAAGCTCTAATTTAATTTAATAACATTTAATTTTTTTTGTTGGTCAATTTAACTAGCTCTAGAATCATTTTTCTAAACGTAAAGATTTAAAATGTTTAAAACAACTTAACGACCAAATAAAAACTAAAACTCAAAATTTATTATGTTTTATTCTCAAATGTAATTTGATAGGAAAAGAAAGTATAGTTTTTCAACCATTGAATTTAATATTAAAATATTAGTTTATTTCAATTTTCAGCGTATTATAGTAAAAAACATTGATTATTTTCAAGTTAGCTAAAGTGATAAAAGTCCTTATGAAATTTTATTTCAAAATCGAGTAAAATGAAAATATGAATATATTAAAATAATAGATTAAATAAAATTATAATTTTAGTCAAAATCTCTATTTAATTTTTTTTAAAAAAAATATTATTCTAAATTTTTTAGTTCATTTTAAACTTAACTATAATACAATAATTAAGATGACAAATTTAAACTAATCTAAAATTTAACCGAGGATTAAATACAAAAAAATATTTCATAAATTAAATATTTATAAATCTACACTTCATTCTGGCTAATGCACTCCAAACCCAATTTTCTTAAACCCAAACTATCTAGGTCTCCCAATCTAATCTCCACGCTCTACATTTTATTTCTAACCTACGTGCCAAACGCCTGTTAGGGTTTATGCACAGTGGTATGAATTTCGGAAAGGTTCCACCTTCCGTTAGTTCACGTGGGTTTGGCATATTAGTAGTTTATACTTTCATTTCCTTTTTATACAATTGCATATAACTTTAATGGTTGATCTACAAAGAAATTACCAGAAGTCCATGCAGGAACACATTCCACTCTTAAAATGATGAAACCTATTACGATCTCTCATGATAATCTCTACGTTGAAGATTTGAGAAATCAACTTGGTGACCTGGTGGCAATCGTTGCATACTTTAAGATTCTTAAATATTCGCATCGGCACACCAGGTTTCAAGTTTAGTAACCCAAAAGCAATGGCAAGTCTCTCACTATGCAACTTAAGCGATTGTCGTTTGATGACATCGGGCTCGTCTACCATGGTTGCCTGTGAACAGTCAGGTGAGTAACCATGTTTCTCTAATTTTTCCTCAATCAAATCAATAACGCCGTAGATCTCTTTTATCTTGGGGTGAGATGTGTCTCCTGCAAAAAACTCATGGTTAATGCCGTCAATTTCTATCGAACTACAGCCGGGCTCTTTTGTCACACCCTTATCGACCATCGCCTTCCTTACGAGCCCGACATCATTCCACTGGCGTGCTGAAGCATAGACTCTTGACAACAACACATAAACACCACTGGAAGCTGTTTTTTCAGATTGAAGGATCTCCAATGCCACTTCTTCGCTCAGTTCAACACCAGCATTCTGCTTGTAGCAAGCGTCAAGAAGACTCCTCCAGATCACTGCATCTGGTTTTATATGCATATTTGTTACTAACTCCAAAGCTTCATCAATGAAACCAGAGCGAGATAAAAGATCAACAAGGCATCCATAATGCTCCAACCGAGGTTCAATCTTGTACTCATTAACCATCATATCAAAATATTTCCGACCATCTGCAACCATGCCTCTGTGGTTACATGCACTAAGAACACCGACAAACGTAACAGAGTTGGGCTGAAACTTCTCCATTTCAACCAACCGAGAGAAACACTGCAAGGCAGCCTCCCCCCGTCCGTGCATGGCGTGTGCTAAAATCATTGAATTCCATGAATTCAAGTCATGTTTAGGCATTGTGTCAAAGACCTGCTGGGCCATTCTCAAAGAAGCACACTTGCTGTACATATCTATCAGTGAAGAGTTGATCAGGACATCATTCGCCATAGCGCCATTGGCCTTCCTCAACACATAAGCATGAGCCCACATCCCTACAGATAAAGCTCCAATACCAGCACAAGCACCAATTATACTCTGCATTGTATACCCATCGGGCTCAAAACTGTTTTGCATATCAACAAATAGCTTGAGAGCATTCTCGAAATCCCCACATTGAACATATGCATCAATCATCACATTCCACGACACCAAACTTCTAAGAGGCATTTTCTCGAACACCTTCAATGCTATACTCAAACATCCACAAGAAGCATATAAATGAATCAAGCTATTGCCAACATAAACATCTGAATCTAACCCAAGTTTAACGATATGAGCATGCGCCTGTCTCCCTTCAGATAAAGCAAATACGTAAGCACAAGCTTTAAGAAGAAAAGGAAAAGTATGTTTATCTGGTTCAACTGAGCCTTCTTCTAACATTCCGTAAAAGAGTTCAATCGCCTGCTCTTTCCTGTCCAAGCTCCGTGCACAGGCTCCGATCAGAGTGTTCCACATGAATGAATTGGGGTTACCGATTTGATAAAAAACACGGCAGGCATAATCAAAATCAGTTAAAGACGAAACGTGGAGAATTCGGCTGTAGAGAAAGAGAGAGGATTTGTGGGTTGAGAAGTTACGAATTACTTGAGCATGTATCTGTTTGAGCTTTGACAAATCAGTACAGTGGGTCAGCAAGTGAAGAAGCCGACTTTGATGGGTATGGAAAGTCTCGCGCTTGATTTCAATTGGAATAGACTGTGCATTTGGTGGGATTGCTAGAAGCATTTTCCACCGATAAGCATGAGAATTTAAAACAGTTTCAGAACTTATGGATGGATATGAACTTTAGTAAGAGGATAAAGAGCTAGTGGAAGCGCAACACATAGACAAATCCAAAGCCTTGGCACTGCGTCTCCAAAGTCCAAACTTTGCTGCTTCTTTCCTTCACTCTTCCCTGTCAATTTTGCTTTTTGCGTTAGCACTTCATTACATACTTCCACTTATTATTCTTACTCTACCACATTCAATTTACAAAACCATGGAAAAAAAAATTAGTTGGTGGTTTGTTTTTATAGAGAAAAATGATTTGAAAAGAATAATAGAGAAAATATATTTTAAAATATTTTATCACATTAGATAAATAATATCGCGGAACGAGGATATGGATTAATTTTGAGAAATAAATACATAACGCCTAATTTGATAACTAGATTTGATTTTTCTTTTTTTCTTTTTTGAAGACGATAACGTTAAGACCCTATGAAGTATAGGAAACCAAATCCATCTAGTCTCGATTAATAATATCCAACAACCAACAAGGAAAATAAAAAAAAAACCCATAAATTTTCCACATCCTCCAAATTGGAAGAATCAAAACAATCAAAAGAGTTAACTAAATCCGCCACGAAAAAAGAAATACAATAAGCAACACGATTATAAGCACAAGGGCAAAAAGAGGAGGAAATATCCATCTGCCTTGCCAAATCAACGATCTCATCTACAATATTCTTGAACTCTGTGAAGTCCTCAGAAACGTTGTTAATCACCACCTCCCTAGCATTAAATTCAATCTCAATAGGATGGGGAAGGGGAAAAGACAGAGAGGAGAGATTCTTGAGCCCTTCGAAGATTGCTTAGGCTTGCAAAACTTGATAGGCCACTCCGTAATCTATATTTGGTTTTTAAAAAACGTATGTGTTTTATTATAATTTCTTTCAAACTGTTTTGTTTTTTTTTTCTACTAAATACTTGAATTCTTAATCATATTTTAAAAACAAAACTATCTTTTTAGTTTTTAAAAATCGGCTCGATTTTGAAAATGCTTTAAAAAAAATGCAACAAAACAAAGAAATTCAGGTGTAAAAATGCTACTTTTATAAGATTCCATTAAAAAAAAGATAGTTACAAAAAGAAAAACATAAATAATTAGAATTTTATTGATTAATTAAAATAATTTTCATCCATTTTCATAAGGTTTTCTAAAATTTCTATTAATATTTCTATTAAATCGGGATCTCAATATTTTCATCAATATTTTCTAGTATGTATAAAATATCCCAATTGAAATAGTTGTTTTACATTTTTATATTGAACTCAAAAGTACACACATCCAAGGACATTTCTTTTTTAGTTAATTGCTTTTAAAAATAAAATGAGAGAAATAAAAAGTATAATATTAATATTGTTGTATCTTGAGAGGAATAAAGTGAAGGAATATGCACATTTTCTATAGTCTAGTCAAATGGTGACTTGCATTTGCATAATCTCAAACTTGACTATATACTTACCATTAAAATTCATCTCCAAATTCCCTTTGAAAAAAATTTCTCTCCCCCATATTATTTTCCATCATATGGTCAATTAAGGAGGCCAATAAACCTACCCACCAAGATCATAATGTTCTTACTTATCTTTTCAAATCTTATAATAATTTTTTTAAATCATCAAATAATATATTGGATTTGATACCATGGAAAAAAGAAACCTTCGAAATACAAATTTTAAAACCAGAAAGCCAAGTTTTTTTTTTTCTTTTCAAAATACGTCTTTTTATATAATTTCACTTAATTTTTCGAATTATAAGTTTGGCTCCTAAATATTTAGATTTATATCTATTCAGTTCTTAGACTTTTAAAAGTCTATAATAGATATCGAACTTTTAATTTTGTGTCTAATTTTTCTAAAGTTTAATTTTCATGTTTAAGAGGTCTGTAAACTTTCAATTTTGTATTTAATATGTTCATGATATATTTAATATTTTTTTTTTTATAAAAAAAATCAATTGATGATTGATCTATTAGACTTAAAATTGAACTAAACCCTAAAATTTCAATTTTATGTTGGGTAGATAAGTGTTTTTTTTTTATGTCAAATTGGTCAAGAGTCTATTAGATACAAAATTGAAAATTTTAGGATTTGTTTAGTAATCATTTTTGGGCCATTTGGTCCACTTAGGAGGTGTTTGGCCCACAAGTTAGGTTGGGTTGGGTGGGTAAAAAAATCCCACTCACTGTTACGTTCACCAATTATTAAAAAGGTTTATTACCTCGTTATTCGTAAATGCCCCTAGTGAAGTTAATAATTCTTGAATTAATTTGTTGGAGATGTAAGTTTGCATTAGAGATGTAGAGTTGTGTAAGATGTAATTCCTTTGATAAATGTGAAAAGTAGATTAAGAGAGAAAGATTAAGTTACTCCATAAATATGAAAATAGAGAGAAAGGAAAAAATGGAGTTCCTCGATAAATATGAGAAGTAAAATAAGATGAGAAGATGACGTTACTCGATGAATATACAAACTTCAATAGTGTTTATTATTAAAGTCGCGTTGTTTACTATTACACCAACTTTTGAGCGAAATAACCTTACATTTTTTGTTTTTGAAAATTGTGTTTGTTTTCTTATAATTTATTACTCATATTTTTCATATTTCCTATATCATTTGAATTCTTAACCAATTTCCAAATAGAAAAACAAGTTTTTGAAAAACTATTTTTTTAAAAATTTTTTGTGACCATTCCATTTTTTTAATTAAACTTATTTTCTCTTAATTTCTTACAAATTTACCTAGAGAAATGTGCTCTTAACCAAATTCTAAAATTAAAAACATTTTTTTTATTGTCATATTTTAACTTGGTTTTTTAATATATTGATAAAAGAGTAGATAAAAATACTTAGTACATCTATACTTCATTGATCTTTGTGTATTCCATTAAATTGCTCTATTATAATTTGTCACATACCAAATTAATTCTAACATATTTTTTTAATATAGAAAAAACAAAAATTTCCACATAACACGAGTGTTGGCCATTGGAGAGTTGACTCTGAAAAAAGTCATCGTTTATGTCCTTCACTGTCAGTAGTATCACTCAGCGTCCATACCCACTCAAAATTCCACTCTCCAACCTTCCATTTCTGCGCTTCCTTTTTTTTTTTTTTTCTTTTCCTATTTACCTCTTTCCTTCCCCAAACCCCAATCCCCAATCCCCAATTTCCAGTTCCTAATTCCTAATCCATGGAGTTTTTCACCTTCCTCAAATCCATCAAACTCCGGAGCCACCTCCGCAAGTACTTAACCGCCAACGACGACCACGAAACCGTTCGCCAAACCACCAACGCCTCCTCCGACGGAACAATTTGGGGAATCGAATTCGTCGAGGGCAAAACCGGTGCCATCCGCCTCCGGAGCCGCCATGGCCACTACCTCTCTGCCACGGACCTCAATTTTCTACTCGGTGCGACAGGGAGGAAGGTGATGTTGCAAAATAAACACGAAAAACTTGCCACCACCGCCGCCTGGAGTGTGGAGTGGGAGCCTGTACGCGACGGCGATCAGGTGAAATTGATGAGTTGGTGCGGCAGTTATTTGAGAGCGAACGGCGTTACGCCGCCGTGGAGGAACTCTGTTACTCATGATGAGCCGCGATTCTCTTCCACTAAGGGATGGATTTTGTGGGATGTCGAACCGGTTATTGAAATTCCTAAGTATTGTTTGTTGATGAGTCGAAGGACATGGTCCATGTCTAATTCCGCCCTTTCTTTGACGGATTCCGATGAGTTTTCCGTCTCCGGGAAAAGCTCTCCGGCCACGCCCAAACCCGTGCGACGTTTCTCCACGTTCCAGGTTCGTACGATTCCCTTCAACTGCTTTGCTTCATATCCCAATTTGAGAACACCACCTTTGTTTTTAAAATCAAAGCTATTGACTCAATCTTTCTAAAATAAATACATTTCTAATCTTTTGCCAAAAAGGTCAAAATTTATTGCCAAAAACTCAACATTGAAAACAAACAATTATTTTTGTCATTGTTTGTTATTTATTCTTGTTTTACAGTCTATATTTTTTAATTCAAGAAATTAATTATTGTCTTTTTCAAGTTCTATCAACATAGATTAGGAATTGATCTTTTGGTCAAAAGATATTATTTCTTAATTAGTTGGGTTATTGAAAAAAAAACTTTAAAAGCTAAAATTTAGAATTATATAAGAAATTAGGTTTAAAATAAAGTGTCCAATTTGATCCCAAGCCACGCCAACAATTCGGTTCATTTTTTTGTTCCCGATTTTTAAAAATTATCTATCTTTTTCTACTTTCTTACACGGTTTTTATCTTTTTTTGAATAATAGAATCTTTTTTTTTTTGGCCAAATTCTGAATTCCAACCATAAATTTTTAAGAACTATTATTTTAATTTTCAAATTTTGATTTGATTTTTGAAAATATTGATAGAAATTAGATAACAAAACAAAAAATTTAGAGGTGGAAGGAATGTTTATAGATTTAATTTTCAAAAATCAAAATAATTATCATGGTTTTTTTTTTTTATTTATAATGTCTATTCTAGCCTCTAAATTGATTTTTTTTTTTTTGTTGTTTTGCCATTATTATATAATTTTTTTTTTCACATACATATATATATATTTCACTTGCCTATTTGTTTACTCTTTAAGCCTTTGTACACAAATTCAAAGTTATATCATTACTAGTAATAAGAACCAAAATGGTTGTTTTTTTCTGAGTTAAGGGGCTAAAATAGTCCTTTTAAAAATTCAAAGATTAAAATAAAGAAAAAGTTATTGTATAAGCTTAAATACTTCCTTAGAAAACAG
Source organism: Benincasa hispida (assembly GCF_027475165.1). Classification (NCBI taxonomy): domain Eukaryota; kingdom Viridiplantae; phylum Streptophyta; class Magnoliopsida; order Cucurbitales; family Cucurbitaceae; genus Benincasa; species Benincasa hispida. Next base: position 55,717,702 of record NC_143484.1, on the reverse strand, counting down.
ACATCCATTTCTATTAAAAAAATATTTTAAAAAAGATCTAGTTCTTTTTATTAATAAATATTCAAAAAAATTTAAATAAATCAAAATACTTGTCTCTTATGTCTATAATTTATTTATAATATAAATGTTGATTCATTATTTAGGTTCAAATGAAACTCATGAACTTATGAAAATGTCAAATATTTAGGGATAATATTTCTTTTCTTAATAGAATATCATTTAATCTAATGAATAGCTACATTAATGTTAGTTGCAAGGTTAAGACACATTTTTCAAGTGTAGATATATATCATTGACTAGGACTAAGAGGTTTGGGGTAGTTCAAAAACTCTATCCAACTTATTGATTTATTTTTAAGTAACGGTCAAAATATTCTCTCTCTAAAAGAATATAAAGTAATGAAATGTTTTTTTCGAAGTAAAAGAAAAAAACTACGTCCGTATTTGTAAATTAATACAAATGGGTTAAATTATTTTATTCTATGTTAACCTGAAATCATTATAAACAATGATGGAGATTGAAATAGTTCTTAAAATTTTGGAGACAAAATTATTAGGTTTCAAATTTAATTCAATTCTTAAATCATTAATTAATCCAAAAACTTAAGCGGAAAGATGAAACTAAATTTAACTATATTATATAATATCCCTAAACTACATATTGAAACGTGAATAAACATTTTTGAATATATTATTGTCATAATTAACCAGTTAAGTTCCTTTTAATGGGATTTAAAAAAAAGTATTATAGTTTTGAAAATTATCTAGAAACATATATAGTTTCCCAAACAGTAATATTGTTAAAAAAGTATATATTATTGAGATTGAAAGCCGTCCTAAAAATTACATTTTTAAGTCCCAAATATTATGATTAAGCAATAAAATATTATTTAGAGAAGAAAATTAAGTGAATAAATGAGGAAGATCGCACTCAGTTGAAGATTAAAAGGGAAAAAAAAAACATAAAATTTTCCACCATTTCTGTTGTTTCAAGGAAAAAGTTTACCTACCACGCTACACCAAACAACCAGGGCGGGGTTTCCTACAATTTTCTCATACCAAAAATTATATTATAAAAACTATACTGTCACCGTCACGTGCGGACCGCCAAAATCTTCAACTGAGTAAGAACTATATTAACCAGAAGATTGAGAACTTAAATACAAATTATGCATAAATTAAAAATTTATGAACAACTTTATATCATTCAGTTATGTTGATTTTGAAATGTTTTGCACTTAACTTTTTTCCTTAAATCTTTTTAATTAATTGATTATAAATTTATATTTTTTGGTTAACTCTCTCGGTAGGTTTTTCTATTTTCTGTTGTATTAGAAAAAGTGAAATATTGAATGCATCCATTTTTACACATCCACTTTAATCACACGAAAAAAAATGTAAGAAAAATTTGTCACATAATGAACTATTATAAAATGATTGAGGAAAATGTTAGAAGATGGGTGTAATAAAAAAGGCATTTAGGCTCTTGTTTGGCAAAGGATATAAAGCCATGTGGATAAATAACAAATTAATGGTAATCCAAAAAGTGGGTCCCAATTAATTACAATTATTCTTGTTTATCCTATTTTATGTACGTATATTGACACATGGGACTGACTACTCAATATGTAATAAAAAAATGCAAATTGATTGACAAGTGGGGGTGAACGATTTCTTTGTATTTCAAAATTAAATTATCGTTATAGTTACTGTTACCCTAATCATTTAGAGTCCAATGTTAATAGTAACGATAAAAATGACAGATTCATAACTAGGAAAACATGATATTTATGATCAAATTACATTTGCCATTTTAGGTCATTACTATAAATCTAATAATGGAATCCCATTATAATTACACAAATTTTCATTATGAATTGATAAACATGGCCTAAAAAATGAATGAATACACTTTGCTCGAGGTGGGAAGTTGAATACCTCACATTGATAAGAAATATCAGTTTGACCATTTTGGTTAGAGAAAGTATATACAACCATGTTTACCAAATCGCAATGAAAATTGGTATAATCGTAATGAAATTCCATTGATTGATCAATTGTAATGAGTATGAATTACAAATATAATTGAATTGTTTTTTTTTTCGCATTTACTTAGAATTTTTTGTCACATTTACCGTTATCATTATTGTTACTTCTGAGGGTCAAACAATAATGAGAATGGTAAAAATGTCAAAATTTATAATGTTTCTTCTAAAATAATAACGATAATGGTAATCGTAATAATAACAATACAACATAATTACTAGATGCAATTAGATTGAACATACTCTATTCGTCAATCATACAGGTTTGAAAATGGGTCCATGTATAACCAACGATGCAAAATAGAAATAAACAACACAAAATATAATAAAATGAGGTATATTTTTTTTATTTTATCATAAATTTATTATATTTTAATAATAGTATATACTATAGAGTAAAGGTTTAAAGATGTTGCTTTTACCTACGTCTGGGCTGGCGGTCCGACGGCGGGAAAGGGCGGTCAGACTCAGATTCAGACATACTTGTCCAATATTTAAATTGAAAACCGCGTGGTTTCAACTTGACCACTAGCTCGACTTTCTTTTACCACTTTTCAAACATTCATTCAATTCCTATCCTTCCTACCTGGAAATTTCCTGGTTCAACTTCAACTAGGAATCTAATCTCAAAATTGGACGATCCAATATTTGTTATAAGCACAAAAATATCCAAACAAATTTCAAGATTTCCTCTTCTTATTCTACAGCTCAAATCTTTCTCCGGCAACAACCTCCGATCCGACATGGATTTCTTCCGCAAAGCCAAGACCGTCCGCCTCCGCAGCCATCACGACAAGTACCTTGTTGCCGATGACGATCAAGACTCCGTCAACCAAGACCGTGCAGGATCTTCAAAAAATGCTCGTTGGTCCGTCGAGTTTGCCTCCGGCGCCAACTCTGACTCTATCATCCGTCTCAAAAGCTGCTACGGCAAGTACTTGACCGCCAGCAATCAGCCTTTTTTGCTCGGAATGACCGGCCGGAAAGTGCTTCAAACTCTTCCTCGACGGCTAGATTCGTCCGTCGAGTGGGAACCCGTCAGAGAAGGGTCGCAGGTCAAGTTCAAGACCCGATATGGGAACTTCTTGAGAGCCAATGGGGGTTTACCGCCGTGGCGAAATTCGGTGACCCATGATATTCCGAGTCGAACAGCTACACAAGATTGGATTCTATGGGATATCGATGTTGTTGAGATTCAAGTGTCTGTGAATCATAGAGCTCCCACAATTGATCATCAGGATTCTCTAGATTTCAATCCCAGCTCGCCCCCTTCTACCTCTGGCAAACCGGCTCATTACTCTAGACTTGAGGTTTGAGATCTCTATAAAACTTCTTTTATTTGATCGAATTTACTACATGTCCTTTGTTGTTTTGTGGATTTTATTGATTAATCAGCATAATGAACATGTTATCAAACAATAAATAGACACCAAAATACAAGAAAAGAAAAGAGACGAATCACCCTTCAGAATGGCCTTTATAATTGATGGCTCCGCCCCACAAACGTATGAAATCGTCAAATTGTATTACTTCATTATAACATAATGCGTTAAGGATAGTCTTGTCTATCGTAGTCCTAACTTGATATCCTATTTTTCTGATAATTTATTGTGAAGGTGAGAAAAATGAAGGACACCATAGAGATTGATGGTCATCGCGTTAGGGCTACATGTTCATCTCTAACGCAATATGATATAAAATGTTTGTTATGTTTTTCCCATTTTTCTCACACTTTGTTGGGGTTTCCTTAAAAAAATTGAGGATTGCCATAAAGATGGTCATTGTGCTACACGATGGACACGATCATCCCTTATGTGATACTTTATAAAATACAGTAGAACACTCCGACTTAAATAGAATGTTAGATTTCATACATTTGTAGGGACGAGTAATTAATCATAAATGGTATGTGAATGAGCCATCCGTACAAAAAAAAAATCCATAGTTAGAATAAATCATAATTTCCCGAACATCCTTCAAATTTTGATCGCGATTTTTTGGTTGTTTGCTTGTAGTCTACTGATTCGACTGTTAGTTTGCCTCCAAAATCTGAAGGAAGAACCATTTACTATCATGTGGCTGATGAAAGTGGAGATGTAGACGAAGATACAGTGGAGGGTTCTTCTTTTACATTCAAAGGAAATGGGGTGGAGGAATTGACTCTTAAATTGAAGGAAGAAACAGGAATTGAAGGTATCATTGTGTGTACTCGCAATCCATTGAATGGGAATCTTTATCCCCTTCGCCTGCAACTTCCTCCCAACAATGCAATCATGCATGTGGTTGCTGTTCCTGAGTCATCCAAATGTGAGATCTTCAAACCTTTTTATTGTTGAATTGACATTATTGTTTGTTTTGATCTTTTTTCCTTAACATCAATCTTCACATCTTTTGTTTTTCAGTGGGAAAGGACCTTGCAAAACAACGTTTAATATGAAATCTATAGAGGAGAATACTGATACATTGTGAACAAGAGATTGTGGCCATTACATTCCTCAGACAAGTCTTAGGTTGGTGCCTGATGACCCTAGTTCTTAGCCATTGAGATTCTTCATTCATTGTTCATTTGGCCACATTGAAATAATTACAACAAAAAGAAGCTTGAAGCCATTTGTGGAAGACCATATAAGTTGATTTCTGCGTGTGTAATGTTCAACTAGTTAATTAGGGATTTTTAGAAAATGTGAATTGACGTAATTTCTCATATTAGTAATTGCAGCCAAATTTAGGAAGCTTTTTGTATCATTGATATTCATAGAAAAAATTGCAACTTCTCGAATTGCTATATGATGGGATAAGACTCTTGAAGCCTCGACCTTCTGACAAAGTATAGGGTTTAGGTAGCACTGTGCATCGGCATACTGGATTTCAAGTTTAGTAACCCAGAAGTAATGGCAAGTCTCTCACTATGCAACTTAAGCGCAATTGTTGTTTGATGTTATAGGGTTAGTCTATCATGGTTGCTCGCCATAGCGCCACTGGTCTTCTCAACACATAAGCACGAGCCCACATCCTTAGAGATAAAGCTCCAATACCAGCCCAAGCAATAACGCATTGTATACCCGTCGGGCTCAAAACTGTTCTGTATTTCAGTAAATAGCTTGAGAGCATTTTCCAGAAAGCCACCCATTGAACATATGCATCAATCATCACATCCCACGAAACCAAACTTCTGTGAGGCATTTTCTCAAACAGCTTCAATGCTATACTCAAAATCAGTTAGCGCTTGATTTCCAATGGAATAAACTGTGCAGTTGGTGGGATTGGTAAAGGCATTTTCCACCGACAAGTATAATTAATTTGAAATAGTTTCGGAAGTATGGATAAAGTAAATGGATATGAACTTTACGAAGAGGATAAAGAGCTAGTGGAAGCGCTACAAATGGACAAATCTAAAACCCAACATGTCTCCCATTTCATAATAAATCCAGATTGAAGCTTGTCTCCAAGGACAAAGATTGATAGAATGTCGATTGCAAAAACAATGAGATGTCTGGAGTCCTTTAATCCATTTCTATTATATTTGTTTATCAAAGAAAAAAGAAGATTTTGTTTATACCCCACTTTTTCAAAATTTAAAATTTTTAACCTTTTGTTTATGTCATTATTTATGGAAATTACCAAAACAATATTATTGCACACTTGCTAAACTCTTGCTACTATAGAGCAAAGAGGGAGAGCGAGAGAAATAGAGACAAAAAAAATCCAAACTCAATAGAGCGAGAGAAAATAGAGAGAGTAATGAGGCGAAAAACCTAAACTCAAAGTCCAAAGAAGAAAAAGAAAGGATCTTAATCAATGTGCACAATGGTTTGTTTAACTAATTTCATGCTAATATGATGTACGCAAAAGTTTTTTTTTTTTTTTTTTTTTTTTTTTTTTTTTTCTAAATGATGTTCTAAAAGATGGGACATTTCATTTTGGTCATTTGTACGAAAGATTCTTTCTCAAAAGTGTAATTGTAATTGAGTAGGTAGGTTATATTGAAACGATAACTTAAACATAGTTCAACTGATTTATGCATATATCATTTACTAAGATATTACAAATGTGAATTATTTCCATCTCACGTATAATTGAAAGGTAAGGCACTATAAAGTTATTCCAATTTTCTTATAGTGTATAACCTCATTAGGCTCATTTCAAGTATTGGATGTGAGCCACCTTATTTGACTAAGTTACAATCATCTAGTGGTTTCACAGAAATCGTCCAATGGCTTCTTTTTTGACTTAAAATATGGCTATAGACTTCTTAATCGGCTAGCATAGCCACCTCAATTATTTTTAATTTAATTCTCATCCTAAAGGATGAGACTATGGAAGAAAAGGAAAGCCAAGCGATAAAATATCCATATTCCAAAAAGAAAAAAGAAATCATAATGATTTATGCATCTTTTCAACCATCCAGCTACCCTTTTTTTTTCTCCATTTATTATCACTTATCTTAAAAAATAGGAAAAAAAGAAAAAAGAAAACTTAGGTATATCTAGAGTAGGGAATCAGGTACTCGAATCTCTCCTCAACTTTATGTTCTTTATATATATAAACTAGCATCATGTAACAACCCGACCTTTTGAGTATTTTGATAAGGGTCGTTACTCATAATTACACATCTACATTCAAAACATTTTGACCTTGAGGAAAATAAATTTTCAATAAAATAATAAAGACAGTTTTCCAAAATAAATAACAAATAAAAAAAACCTTTGTTCGAGACCCTAAAATAATGAAGAAAAAAAATAACTTAAACAAATAAAATTTTGACCAACATCGAGTTTCAAATCAAAACTTTTAAATAGCTTGAAAATGTAAACTAAGCGGAAGTGATTTACATGTCCTATATGGCATGATCACAGGTCTCTCTCATCACCCACGGTCCGTTCCTATCATTACCTGAAAAACATAAATTAAGAAAGGTTGGGTATAAAATACTCTAAGTGATCTCATTATCAAGATCAGGCTATGCATCCACGAGAAGAGAATGATGGCCCGTGGCTCATATAGCTACATCAATTTTTTATGATGAAAAGAAACCAAAAGACGTATTGTCTTACCTTGACACGCATGTTTAGCGACACATAGGCACACCGTCAAATATGAAAAATAACATAAACGTGAACCTGTCGGCTCACGCATGTCTAGTGGCCCATAGACATCGCCAAACATGAAAAATAACATAAACGTAAACCTGTCGGCTCACGCATGTCTAGTGTGCCTATACTATCAAACATGAAACATGAAAAAAAAACATGAACGTAAACCTTTCGGCCCACACATGTCTAGCGGTCCGTAGGCACACCGTCAAATATGAAACTAGACCCGTCGGTCCTCTGAAATAAAACATGCATCAAGGTGAGAAGGTAAACTGTCCTATTGGTCTATTCATGCATCACATACATAATTTCAGTACTGATTAGAAATCGAACATGCTCATAATACTTATAACTGTCATGCAACAAGTATATCACAAAGACAAAATCATGCTTTTAAAGTCCACTTTAGAAAACTTGAATCAACCCAAAGTTGTGGCTTGATCCAAGACAAATTCCAAAACTTGATTCAATCAGCCAATCTGGTTAAGAATTAAATCCAAAATCAATAACTTAATTTTCCCACAAACGAAAAATGGTCTCTAGCTTGATGGTCCTCAAAACCTCCATATCTTGAATCTAAGTTTCACACAAAGAGAAATTACTAATTTAACCAAAAATCAAATGGGTGAATTTCACCTCCCAAATTATAAGGAAAATAAGTCTTATCCAAGTTTTTTTCTCAAGATTCCAGCAAAGATCAACAGTGGCGGTTGATGGCGTGTTGGTTCGTGGCTACCATAGATAGGCAGAATAAATTGTTTAGGCTAGCAGCTGGTAGCGAGGGTCTTGCATGAGGAGGGTTTGCGAGAGTGAGAGAAGGAGAATTTCAAGTTTAATAGATTTTATTCAGCAGCATTTATGAACAAATCAGAGCTGCAAACAATGATCCAACCGTTTAAAATAAAACTCTATATGTCTTGAACACCAAATTTGAGTACGATCCAACCGTTCAAACTCCGTCAATCGACAATTTTGCTATCGCTGAAAAATCGAATTGCTTTCTCTCTAATTTTTGGCATCTTTTCACTCTCATTTAATTTCGAAAAAATCTCAATTCTTTTATTTTTTTTTTCAAATTTTGAAAAGGTAAATAAAATATTTTATCATAATAACTCCAAAATCTCCAAAGATTCTATTAAATTTAGAAATTAATGAACTTTTCAAATTATCTTAATTTAGACTTCAAAAACCAAAATTAAGGACATAAGATCCATCAATTTGATACAAATTAAATCCTTCCAAATATTTAAATCAATTCAAAACCACGTGAAATTAATTATCTCTTTATTTTTTTTAAGTTGGCCCTAAAATCCAAAATCAAACGGAAGCAAAATTCAATATTTTCAAAATAATCAAATCGAACATCTAATCAATTAAATTCAATTTAACCAATAAAAGTTTTTTCAATTATTTCAATTTACTTTCAATTTTTCAAATAAAAAGGAAATTTAAACTCAATAATTTTAGATAATTAACTTAAATTTTTTTTGAAATTCGGGATGTTACACATCATATTAAAACCATTAATTAGTTCAATGAAAAATCTATCTTATAACCCTTTTAAATCCAAGTTCATGCCCCACTTACATTTATTTTTATTAAATTATATAAAACTCCTGTCAACAAAATTTCTAGATCTACCGTTGTAGTGTTGTTAAATGCACCCAAATATACTCTTCATTCTATATCTTGTGTTTTTGTCTCCTCCAAAAAAACACATCCTTTGTTTTTTAAATGCATTCTTCCTATTGAAAGTTTATTTCACCCACTTCATTTACGTATATTGTTATTTGAGAATTGTGATACATGAATATTAAATAATGTGATTTTTTTTAAATAATAATAATAATAACGACAATAATTTAGTATGATAGAGTAGATAAATGGTTGTTGGATATTGTTAAATAGATGGAAGAGACCATATTTATTAGATTTTCTTCATACCTAAACAAAGAAAACTTCCCTTTTGAACTTGGGAGGGGAAAAACAATGTAATATTGATCTTGGAAGAGTGGTATCTTTGACTTAATATCATACATAGATGATTTGAGGGTATATAAACCATATAAAAAGATTATTTCTCAAGTAATTAGATTAATTTATAAATTTTGTCCCAAAAATTTGAAAAAAATCAGAATTTAGTCTCTATATTTTGACAAAATTTCATAAATAATAGTTCTATAGTTTGATTAAATTCTTACAAATAATCTATTTTAGGGCTATTTAAAAATGTTTTATCCAATCATACAGACTAAATTCTATTTTTTTTTTTCAAAATAAAGAGACTAAGTTTACAATTTTTACGAGATAAATGGCAAAATTTCATATCCATCTTTCACTCATCTAACACCAAATATTACCCATTTTTAAATTATCATCAAAGAAATCTTCTCCAAGTGAAAGAAACTCACTTATAATTGTATTAGCATTAAAGCTAAAGAAATTATGTACATTAATTTTTTTTTTCTTACAAGCTTTTGTTTTTCTTGCTCTTCATTATAAAGGTCAAATACATTGCATAATAACATAAATTATCATATAGAATGGGGATAAGATAGTGAAGATGAAGAATATTATTATGTTATACAATCCTATTGTGCAATACTATATACTTATTTTTAATTAATCAATTTTGTATAAACCATTTAATGATATCTTTTTTTTGTTATATTTTTTCTAAAAAGAAATTATGGTACACACTTCTGGCATATCCACCTTGAAGATATCCCATCTGTTTATTCTTTGACCTTTTTCATATTGATATATATTTTTTTAGTTTCCAATTTTCATAATTATAAAGATAACAAATCTATACTTAGATTGTAATGCCAACACTCAACTAGGTAAAAAAAAAGTTTAAGGGGCCCTTTTTTTAAGGAAGGTACATAATCTGAATATTTAAATGGCCATAGATATAAATATACGAAGTTATAAATGTCTAGCATCTTTAGATAACCATATTTGGTTTGTATGAATATTTTTGCAGATATTTAAAAATATTTTGATAATTGTGTTTATTTCTTAGGATTTCCATCCGAGAATGTCTTCAATTTGCATAATGTTCCAAGAATGCTCTTATGACTATTTATTAATTTATATTAATTTGATATAATTTGAACTTATATAACATATTTATTTTCATTTATTTAATTTTTTTAAATTAATACAATTTATATCATTTTATAAATTATTTTTCTCAACAAAATAATTTATCATAATTTAAGTTTTTTTTATAAAATAAATATTAGTTTAAAATTAAATTTGAATATCTTGCTTAAAAATAATAAGAACTACGATATAACCAAAAAAAAAAAAAAAAAAAAAAGAAAAGAAAAGAAAAGTGATATATATGGTTGACAATATTTATTTTAATGGTAAATGGAGAGTGATATTTATACACACATACATATAAGAAAAAAGGAATGACAAAAAAGTAAATTGTGATGCTCTTAACTCAGGAATCTGGAAAACTCATGTTTTAGGAGGACATCCAAAACTCTCGAAATGTCCTTCGTATGGGCATTTTGGGATGTAACGACCCGATCCTCTAGGATTTAAGTTAGACTGTTACTAAATACATGCATGCATGGAACTTAAAACCATACTCTTTTATGGTGAAATAAATACTAAATAAATAAGGTAAGTGCAAAAGGCTTTCATTAAATTCAAATATTAAAAACAACAATAGGATACCCATAAATCATAAATGATAATAAATAAGCCTGAAAACGATTCTTAATAATAAGTTTCAAACATCAAAACTTAAAGTTAAGAAAAACATGAAAAGAAATCAAAATCTCATGAGTGGAAGCATAAAACTAGTCCCAGTGGCTCGACCACGAATTTCGCTTGTCCATCGCCGGTGCATCTCTACCCTTACCTGAAACAACAAGAGAAAGAATGAGTATAAAATACTCAGTAAGTAACCCCACTATTGGGGTCAGGTTAGACATCTATGTCCTCTAGTTGCTTACCTCTGATGGAACATATAAACTGTCCTAGTCCTCATGGGACACATATATACATGAAAAACTGAGTTCTATCCTACTGTAGCTAAATATGCCCACTACCTCTGGTGAATCTCGAAGGAAATACAATATGGTGAATCCCGAAAGAAACAAAAATTGGTGAATCCCGAATGAAATACAGGCTGGTGAATCTCGAAGGAAACACAAACTGGTGAATCTCGAAGGAAACAGAGACTGGTGAATTCCGAAGGAAACACAGACTGATGAATCCCGAAGGAAACACAGACTGGTGAATTTCGAAAGAAACACAAACCGGTAGGCATTCAGTAAAATCACTATCACAATCTCAACATGGTTCTATAATATACATATACAACTCATCATCATAATTCTACAATATACATATAAATTTCTTCATCATAGCTTTACAACATATGTATGCATCTCATCCTCCTCAGATTCAGTAGGATCTTCAATAAAAATAATATACTCCAATCATACTAGTATTCAAATATCTCTATGCGCAACTAGCCTTTTAAACTCTCATATCAGCAAGACATACATAAACATCAAACTATCAATATATCCTCAGTAAATCATATTTGTCAATTCTTGACTCCAGGCATTTCAAACCTCAGTCAATGAAGGCAGACATAAATATCATGCTAATTAATAATCCTCAATAAATCATAATTGTTATTGTCAGGCACTAGGGCATTTCCAGTAGTAAGATTGCTTACCTCAACTTGGTAAAAAAGCGCAAAACAAAATCTCCTTAGAACTTATTTAGCACTCTTGAATAAACCTAAAGTTGTGGCTTGATCCAAGACAAATTCCAATACTCGATTTAATTAGCCAATCTAATAATGAATTAAATCCAAAATCAATAACTTAATTTTCCCACTATTACTCTCAATCCAAAAGAATAAACATCCAACAACTTACAAAACTTAACGATCTTCACCAATTTTCTGCAAAACAAAATAGTATCTAGCTTGATGGTCAATGCCCCAAAACTTCCAAACGTTGAATCTAAGTTTCAAACCAAAGAGAGGTTACTAATTTAACCCAAAAGAGTGAACTTCACCTCCCAAATTATAAGGAAAAATAAGTCTTACCCAATGTTTTTCTCAAAATTCCGACAAAGATTGGGGCAATGGCGGCCGACGGCGCGTCGACCTGTGGCTGCCATAGATAGGCAGCGTGTGTTGCTGTCGGATGGCATAAATTGTTTAGGCTAGCGTTGGTAGTGAGGGTTTGCGAGAATGGGAGAGAAGGGGAGTTTCTAGTTTATAGTTTTTATTCAGCAGCGATTACGAACAAATCAGAGCTTCAAACAATGATCCAATCGTTCAAAATGAAACTCTATATGTCTCGAATAGACTGACCAAATTTGAGCACAGTTCAAACTCTGAAAATCGACAATTTTGTGAAAGCTGTCGCTGAAAAATCGAATTGCTTTCTCCCCAATTTTTTTACCTTTTTTACTCTCATTTAATTTTGAAAAAAATCTCAATTCTTTATTTTTTCCAAATTTTGAAACGATAGATAAAATATTTTATCACAATATCTCCAAAATCTCCAAAGATTCTATTAAATTTAGAAATCAATTAACTTTTCAAATTATCTTAATTAGGCTTCAAAAACCAAAATTAGAGGGTATAAGATCGATACAAATTAAATCCTTCCAAATATTTAAATCAATTCAAAACCACATGAAATTAATTATCTCTTTTAATTTTTTTTTAAGTTGACCATAAAATCCAAAATCAAAGGGAAGCAAAATTCAATATTTTCAAGATAATCAGTTTGAATATCTAATCAATTAAATTCAATTTAACCAATAAAACTTTTTCAATTATTTCAATTGAACCCCAATTTTCCAAATGAAAGGGAAATTTAAACTCAATAATCTTAGATAATTAACTTAAATTTTCCTGAAATTCGGGATGTTACATAGGATGTCTGAAAATCTCTAGATATTTGGATATCTTACAATACCACAAAACAAATGTAATAATTTATTGGTTTTTTTCCCCCTTAATCTCAAATTAATTAATTTATTAATTAATATTTTGACGATAATAAATCTGCTTTTATTTATCAACAGTTTGAGTGTTTTGAAGAGTCCATTGCGTAGAGCTCGGAATAACGATTTCAATATAATTTGGAGTACTCATATTAGAGCTCAAATGAAGAAGATATCACCAAACAAGCTTAATAAAAAAATCTCAAGTTGATGATATTTTTTTCCATCAAAGTGAACCGATTGAAAGGTACCACTAGAAGCAATGGAGGAGTAACACATGGTGGGTATTTTATTTTTGGATTGATTTTTTTAAAAAAAATGAATTTAATATTATATTATATTAATATTATATTATGTTTATGTCTAATGGCTAGTTGAGTTTAAATCTTTGTCATTCAATTTTCTTTACCAACATCCAATGGTACAAATTGAATTTAGTTTTCACTTACCTCTCTCTTTATTTAATCTCATCTTCTTCTCCAAATTTTCAATAACAAACTTTCATTAATTTTCAATCCTTTCCAAAAACACAAAGTCTCCATTGTTGCCCTCTCCAAACTTCAGTTTTTTTCTTTTCATCTTCTTCTTGAGAGAGATATTTTATGTTGTGAGGATTGATTTGTTGTGTATTATAATTGTACATCCACTCTATTGAGAGAGTTGTAAGTGTGCTCTTTAATTTTTTCAAACTTTTGTAAAGGTTGCTCTTGATCTCGGAAAAAAGTTGTTGTAACGGTTTGATCCTCAACCATGGAAAAGATCGGGTTTATTTCTGTATCAGGAAAAAACGTTGTAATAGTTTGACTCTACGTCGTGAAAAGAATCAAAGTCTTCTAGTGAAGTATCTAAGAGGAGCTTGAGAAGTGGATATAGACCGAGTTATGCTAAACTACTATAAAATTATCGGTGTCAATTTCTCTATCCCTCTCCTATTTAATTTTGTAACTAATATGTTGTTATAGTCTATTGCATGAAATTAATTGCAACATTTATTCTTGAAATCAATTGATTATACTTGTTTTTTTTTTTGTTTGATAGTTCGTACACTTCTACATACATTACCAATCTTGTTATCAAAATCAAATAGGGTGTTTTAAAGTCTTATTATTAAATTTTTGATTATTTTAAATTGAATTTATTTGCATGAAATTATTGTTTAAAATACTTGCTAGCAAAAATTTTATTGATTTGCTTAATTGCACTACTAAAATTTTTGGTTTTCCCAATGCCAAAAAAGGCGTAAGGAGAACCCATTTTTCTCAATGCTTTTTTTGGCATCGGGAAAAAGATGATCTTTCGATGGAAGTTTTAATAACGTTGGGAAAAATACGCTCTCTCAACACTGTTCTCTTGGACCGTCGGCATAAAACACGTTGAAAAAAAATTTGTTAGCCTCTCCCGACGCTAGGATTGCGACGTCAGGAAATAATGCTTATTCCGACGGTATAAAAGAGGCATTGAGTTTTAGAAAAATGGGAAATTTTAATTAAAGCTCTTTTGACGGTAGTTTAAATTGAAGGAACTCGGGTGAGGAGAACCTTGAACGGAAGCGGATCGTCCAAATTCCATAATTATTGAATACAAAATTTACAGTAAATATACAAGTGAGCATTTAAAATAAATTACAGCATGCTTTTACAAGAAATAAGTTCAAGAAATATCACCTTTGAAGAACCTTTCTTCACGAATCTCTGGAACAGTCACGAACCTCTTGAAGACATTCTTCAACAAAACCTCAAACTGGAATCAGACACAACCACAATGGAGTACTTGGTATTCTCGGGGTGAGAACCCAGGAATGGTAGACTCTGACTATTTTGGTTTGAGGGAAAGTTTGGATGGAGGAGGTGGATTGAGAATTCTCTCAAGAACACAAGAACATAGAACACTTCTGTAAAAAACTCTCAATCCTTCAATCGCAAATTGTTCAGTAATCTAAAAGAGAAAAACTATTTTTTCTTTTAATCTACTTACCATAAAACATAACCATCACCCATTAATATGAGTGGAGAGAAAAGGATAGTTCCTTATTATTCAAATAATAATAATAAAATATAAATAAATATGAAACTAACTTATCATATTATATTTATATTAAATTATATGTTATATAATATAACATATAACCTATAGTTTTAATATTGTATCACATACAATATAAATTATAGTTTCTTTTCTCTATTTTATGGCATTTAACATAAATCATATTTATATTAAATTTAACAACTATGAATCACATTCATAGAAAATATAGTTGAATCTCATACAAATATTTATTTCCTCCCAATAAGCTATAATGTATGAAATACATTATTACAATTATATTATATATAATTGAAACAATTTAATTAAATCATATATAATTAAACCTCTCTATTAATTTGAACAATTCAAACTAATCCAAAAATTGATTCTCAACTAAATCCTTTTGAGCTACGAAGGGGACCTCATGGACCTATAGCTTGAAGCTCCAATGGTACGTGAATAATTAATTAAACTCTGTAGTTACATTATTCACCATCCATTAAATGTTGGACACTCTACTAAACATCGATAGTTGCACTCTTCGTACTATAGATATATTTTCGTGTCCATTGGATATAACCAATCAACAGTACGATGACCCTTCACAAATTGCTCATAAGTACAGTTGGACCAAATTATCGTTTTGTCCCTGTAGTTACATCTAACTCTTTAAGTATAACTGATCCCTTTAATAAATAATAGATCATAGTCCTATTATGACTAAACCCCTCTCGAGCCAGGAGAAGGTGTGACACTACATTGTTCAAGACTCGAAATCAACCCTTAAGGGAGCAATTTATCTACTTACCCTGCTTCAGGGAAAGAGTGAATTCCATCTTGTGTAGCTGTGTTTCCAGCTCCTCAATCAAATGAAATCCCAAAATGGTATGCTTGTTGAGTTGGCGATCTGGCCACTTTCACCCATAAAAATCAAAGGACCACCCTCATAGGCAGGAGTGCACAACTCACTCAGGATTCATGTCATGTTATCTATGGTTATCTTGGTGAAATGTAAGTCTCTATCATGAACAGTGTTATATAATCAGACTAAATATTTCGTGGTCTGGTCTTATAGAAGCTCCTTTGTATAGAATATCTCTGCTCGCAAGTCTAATACATGAATGATCATGATCAAATCATTTGTAACACTTTACAACAATTGTAACACCTACAAAGCGGGCCATACTCGTAGTGTCTCCAGGATAAAGTACTCATCCTTATCCATCTACTACAGACCCTTTAGGTTATCATTTAAATATGATTCATTCATATGTCTCCACATACATGTTTAATTTACAAAGATAACCTTGAATGTTAGTTTATTGTTTTGTAGTTCATGCAACTAAAATATAACATATTTTATAGACAAGGAATAAAATATCAAATATTTTATTAATTACATAAAAAGTTTGTTCAACAATGTTTACAAACTATAGGACCCTACAAGATTTACGGCAACGACCCCAACCGTTAGCACGATAGCTTTTAAGGGTGTCGGGATAGGGTAAATTAAAATCCTATCTTTTCACTCTTCTTTTTTCATTAGTCGCCTGAGACCCCTTTTCTTCTACCCTATTTTTTTCTCCTTTGTTCTCTGTAAACCCACGCCGACCGGAGAGCCCACACCATCCTTTTTGGAGAGTCCACGTCGTCTGACTGGTGCTGCTATTGAGCCGACGGCTGGTCGTGCTACTACACTTCGGCTGCTGATGATTTTGTTGCCAACGAACCCACTGTTGCACGAATCAAAGGGAAAATTTAAACACCAGATTTTTATTTTGGATAATCTAAGGTAAAAATCTCCTCACCATTCACTTTCTTCACCTGATTATAGTTTTAATTAAATCATTCATCAAATTTTCTTTTTATTTTATAAGAACTGTTAGTTTTTGTGAGAATTAGATATGAAATTATTTGGGATGGAGTTAGCAAGCAATTAACAGAAGAAATCAGGATCAATAAGCACTCTAATTCATCAATTTTAGCATCTAAATAAGCATGTTCATCAAGTAGAATAGAGTTTTAGAATACATACCTTTGAAGAACTCTCTTAATCTTCAAATGGAGCTTGAATCTCCTCAGCAAAATGTTGTAGATTGCCACTAGATCTTCCCTATTATTCTCTTGGACCTTAGATTGGATTGTGGAATCCAAAATGAGCTAGAATCTAAGGGAATTTTCAAAAGGAAAAAACTAATTTTTAAAATTATAGATGAAGAACACTTCTTCTTAAAAAAAAAAAAACTCAACAGCATCAAATTCTTTGCATGATCATCTCTCAACTGAAAAACTCAGCCTTTTATTAAAGCTTCTTCATGCAATCTTAACTGCACAAACTTTTGACAACACCTACTTTAATTTTTTGGAAAATCAAATTGAAATTAAATTAAAAAAAAATAGATTATTAAATCATTTTAAAATAAAATTAATTTTAAATTTGAAAATTGGAAATTTCAAATTGAGTGGGGTCTTCCCACATTTGAAGTCACAATTCCACTTAAAATCTTAAGTAAAACAAAAATTGATTTTCTAAATTTGAATTTTCATAAAATTCAAATTTTCAATTTTAAAATAAAATTAATTGATTTAATTAATTAAAACAATTTAATATCTAATATTAAATTATTAAAATACTAATTCCATAATCATAAATTCATGTAATTTAATATTTAAATCGAATTTGAATATTATTCAATTCTCCAATTTCGTTTAATTCGTTAATTAAATGTATAATTATTTGTGTATAATTACTAATTCTCTTAATTCAATTTTCAACATTTAAAATTTCCTCATCACGCTTTTCTAAGGTTTAATAAGCTTGTGAGCTAGCAGGGGGACCTAATGAACCTACAGATCATGAACTCCAACGATTCGAGATTAATCGATTACACTCTTTAACCGATTTAGTCAACATTCATTAACTACCAGATCACTCCACTAAAGCCCAATAGTTGCACTCCCTTCACTGTAGATATATTTCTGTCCACTTGATATAATCAGTAAGTCGACTCTTCACATGTTTGTAATAATGGCTGGGTCAAATGTTGTTTTACCCCTGAGATTACATCTTGCTTCTTAAGTTCCACTGATCTTTTAATGAAAAATTGGTTTGTGATCCAATCATTAAATCGATTCTTTTAAAGTCAATGAGAGGGTGAGACCCCTTATTCAAAACTTTGAATCAATACTTAAGAGAATAACCTCTCTACTACCCCTAAAAGTGGGTAGAAGTGAATTCCGTCTTGCACCCTATGTCCTCAGCAATCTACCTGGTCTTACCCCTAAAATGGGAGGCTTATTGAGCCGGCGCTGTTGAGCCAACCCTCACCTATGTAAATCTAAGAATTATCCCGAATAAACAAGAGTTCATATTTAGTTCAGAATTAAGGTTGAATTACCTAGGTCATCGATTTGAAACAGTCAGTCTTAAACAGTAAACAATATTATAAAGTAAGAATGACTTATTTCTTGGTCTTGGTCTTATACAAACTCTTTGCATAGGATGCCCTCACTCACATGTCTCCATATCATCTGTACTAAATATAAAGTGGGTCGCATCCGATATTGTTACCAGAATAAGGTACCCAACCTTATTCGTCTATTATAGACCATTTTGGCTATTTACTTGAACTTGATCCATCTTTATATCTCCACAAAAAAATTCCAATACACATGTAATACTCATGGATCTTAGTTTATTGGATTTAGTCTCTACAACTGCGATTTACATATACAATAATAGGTTTACCGAAAAACATCAACAACATCTTTATTGTAAGTAGAATATGTTTAATATTACAATCTGCGAGTTTTAGGACATACAACCCAACAATTTGGTGGGTAGGTCCTCACCTTCTTTGCACAAAAGCTTTCTACTTTTCGTGTTTTTGAAGTTTTTTTTCTTCATTCTCTTTCTCTTCAAGTCGTTGCAGTTTGGTCTATTGATTCTTATATTCAATTATTTCATTCATCTTTTTTAATACCCATCTTGTTCATATCTATATAAAAGACATTGGTAGCTACTTGTATTTTTCAAGTAGCTGAATTAGAGCTTATATTTTGGGGAATTGCTTCGAAGGGTTGGAACTTTTTGGTTTGACTTTGTTACATTGCATTTCTAATGTGATACATTCTTCATTTGCATCAAATTCAAGTCTCTTGATGAGAAATTTCAACCATTTTTGTTGGGTTTTTGGTTTTGGAATTCAATTATGATGTTTGATGATCTTGATGATGATTTGAGAGTAAGGGCTAAAGAGGGTTCTAACGGAAATTCCCATATTTTCAATTTGACAAGCTTAGGTGAGTTATTATTATTATTTTTAGTATTCACATAGATGTTGGGGTTGATACCCTAAATTTCGTAGGGTCCTGTAGTTTATAAACACCTATATGAACAAATACTTGTGATGTAATAATATGAGATATTTTTTTCACTGTTGTCTAAGAAATATAGGATATTTTAGTTGCGTTAACCACAAACCAATAAACTAAGATTCCTGTTTATCGTTGTGACTTATGCATATATGTGAAGACATACAAGTGGATCATGTCTTAAGTGATAACCTAAATGGTCTGTAGTATATGGATAAAGGAAGGAAACCTTATCCTGGTGACACTATGGATACGACCCGCTTCATAGATGTTACAAGTGCTGTAAAGTGCTACAGATAGTTTGATCCTGATCATTCATGTGGAGACATGTGAATGAGGGTATCCTATACAAAGGAGTTTGTATAAGACCGAACCACGAAATGTTTAGCCTCGTTATATAACGACATTCATGACAGAGACTTTAATTTCACTAGGATGACCATAGGTAACATGACCTTAATCCCGAGTGAGTTGGGAACTCCTACCTACGAAGGAGGTCCTTTGATTTGCATGGGTGCGAGTGGCCAGATTGCCGACTCAAACCTACCACTTTGGGGATTCGTCTGATTGGGGAGCTAGGAACTCAGCTACATAAGATGAAATTCACTTCTTCCCCAAAGTAGGGGTAAGTAGATAGATTGCTCCTTTAAGGGCTGATTCCGGGGCTTGAACGATGTGGCGCCACACACTTTCTCATGGCCCGAGAAGTGTTCACTCATAGTAGAACTATGATGTATTGTTCATTAGAGGAATAATAGTACTTAAGGAGTTAGATGTAACTATAGGGGCAAAACGATAAATTAGCCCAACTATACTTACGAGCGATCTGTGAAGGGTTATCGTATTATTGATTGGTTATATCTAATGGACATAGAAATATATCTGTAGTGAGAATAGTGCAGCTGTCGGTCTTTAGTGGAGTACTCAGCAGTTAACGAATGGTGAATATCGTGATTAAAGAGTTTAGTCAGTTATTCACGTACCGTTGGAGCTTCAAGTTACAGGTCCATAAGATTCTCTTAGTACCTCAATGGATTCAAATTGAGAATCAATTTTTGGGTTAGTATGAAGTGTTTAAATTAACAAGAGGGAATCTGATTATGTATGATATAATTAAATTGGTTCAATTATATGTGATATAATTGATATGATGTATTAGATACATTAGAGGAATTGATATAAATATGATTTATATTAAATAAAGGAGAAAAGAACTATGGTTTAAATATTACATTTGATGTAATATTAAAACTATAAGTTATAAATATAATATGATAAGTTAGTTATTATATTTATTTATAATAAAATCAATTATGAGATAATTGTTTAGTTGGTTATTTATTTTCTCCATTAACCATGCAAGTGGGAGGTTAATTTCAGTTTTTAATAACTGAAGAATAAAATGAAAAATGTTTTGCTTTTATTGAACAATCGCTTCAATTATTGATTTACTAATTGATCGCTCATAAGAGACTATACGATAGCCCTCATGAGAGATTCAATGATTGAGCGAGAGACTAAATAATCGAGCAAGAGATTGCTAGATGATTGAGTACCCACTGTCTATAGATAGACTAAACCTTTCTCCCACTTACTCAATCGTGTAGCTCGATTGTATACTTCCTCCTTCCTTCTACCAAATTCACACAGAGCCCACACCTCCTGAATTTTCACTTCTAGAATACCAAGGTTGTCGAGTGGTAGTGTTGAGGGTTGCTTTTTGAGGATCAGATAGTTCGTGATTGTGACAAGAGCGAGAGATTGCTGTACGATTGCTCACGAGAGTGAGAGATTTCCAGAAGAAGAGTTCGTCAAAGGTATGTCTCTCAATTCCTTTTGTTTTAGTAAGAAAGCATGTTTTAGTTTTCTCTATAATGCATAAGTGTTTTTGTATGTTTGTGAATGCATTTATTCTTTGACAATGGGCTTGGAAAGATCTTACTTCTGCTTATTGGTTCTCTTGAATAAGAGATCCTTTAATAGACTGCTTAAATTACTTCATAAAAAATGTTGAAATTTTAGATAAGTTTTAATATGTTTGTTTTAGATGTTGAGTTCAATGGTTTTCTTTAGATGTTCTAAGGTTTGAAAAAAAAAAAAATAGATGGTTTTGAAATGTATCGAAGCCTTAGGTAGTAAAAAAAAGTGGGATGCTGTATTTCCAGGATTGGATTTGCTTCGCTTCCTTAAGTAGAGTGCCAAGAGCTTGTAGAGAGCTATCAGTCATTCCGCATTCACTAAGTTGACTAAGATGAAACCATTTTTTCTTGTTGAATAACGTAGTCAAAATGAAGTACCCAAGCGCCTAAATTGCATTGATTTATCCTAAAGATTTCATTTCAATTGGAATTTGGTTATTCACCATGTACGAGGATCCCCGCTAAGCATCCATGGTTGAATGGTTAAAGCGGGCCAGTAGTGAATGAAGTGTTAAAGTAGAGAAAGCTAGCGTTTCGTACTCAGCCGACCAAGCAAAACTCCAGCTAAACTAATAGCTCTCATTGTGGGATATCTAAAAAAGTCTTCTTTGTGAGCTCTTGGGGAAGATCACCTGAATTAATTGATTTTTCAATATGTTAAGGTTAATTTATGATTGAATATTGTTGAGTTAATTGCTTTGGATCCACAACATTGCATTCGTGTTGAGTCAAAAGATATATTCCTAAGAATAGATAAAGAATGAATTATTTATGTTGAGTTTTAAGTTTTATACTGAGCTTGAATTGGATAAATGCCAAATTGAGTTTGTGGATTTGGGAGGAGAGTGGAAGGTTGCATAGAGTTCATTTGGATCTATTATTCTTATATTGAATTTAAAATTGGTGTGGGGGAAAATGTGAAGTTATGTTTAAGTTGAAGTTGAGATTTAAGTTCCATTTTGAAACTGAAGAAATAGTTGTACATGAGTCACTGAATGTTTGGATTTTGTGTCCTAAAACTCGTGGTTTGTAAACGTTAAACATATTCTATTACTAATAAAAATGTTATTGAGATTTATTCAATAAAGCTGTTATTGAATATATGAATTGCATATTTCGTTTTAGAAAATCTAAATCCTATAAACTAATATCCATAGTGAAGAAATTCTTATACAAGAGTACCTATGAGCGGAAGCGGATCTTTCCAATTCATTGTGACAGAATTTACACATGTACATTTGAACATACAGATATGCATTGCTAACGCTAAATTACTAGCATGCTTTAAAAAGTAAAAACAAAAAAACCGAGAGAATGTACCAGTTGAAGACTTTCTTCAAATCATTCGATCTCTCAGTGAATGAATTCCTTTCGTTTTTTCTCATCTAGCAAGTGATCCCTCAACAATACCACAGTCGTTTACACGAACAACAACGCATGAACAATAGGCAACAGGGATGACATGACCACTCAAAGCCCTTAGTACGAACAACAGTATTCTCGGGGATGACACGACCACTTAAAGACCACTTGTCGCAAGTTTTATTATTATAAAATCCCTTGTTCACACGCCATTGCTGCATGCAGGATTCAGAATATTGATCCTATCTCTCTTTGTTCATGGGTGTACTCTATTGATGCAGTGTTGGCTGCGTATGCTGAACCTATACAACCACTTGGACACTTTTCAAAGTGGAAACAATCATCGACCTTCGTCGATGTTGAAACATTGCCTCCAAAAAGAGTTCCAAGAGTAGGTCGCCCACGAACAACAAGATTTCCTTCTACAGGTAAATTTCGTCAAGTCCACAGGTGTTCTAGATGTAGGCAACGGGGTCACAACAAAACGACATGCAATCAACCTTTTAATACTGCCAAGTGATGTATGGATTTTTTTTTATTCTGCATGATATTTTTGTGAATTTGGATGATATTTTGCAATCATTGGTATATATTTGATGTTTCTTTGCATGTGCCCAGTTGGGAATTGGTATATATTAATGTTTTTTTTTTTTGCATGCATCCGGCCGGGAATTGGCTCTTATTTGCATGCGCCCGGTCGGGAATTGTTATATATTTGTGGTTTTTCTGCATGCGCCTGGCGGGAAATTGGCACCAATTTGCATGTGCCCGACCAGGAATTGATATATATTTGTGGTTTTTTTGCATGTGCCCGGCCATGAATTGGCTCTTATTTACATGTGCCCGACCAGGAATTGGTATACTTTGATGATTTTTCTAACTAGCAAACCACTCCCAACTATAAATTTTCATTCATCACTTCAACCATTAATTACAAAAAAGTTTACAAAGTTCTAAAATTTTTTTTGGGGTTGATGCCTTAAAGTCTCGTGTCTTGTAGTTTGTAAACAGTTTGTACGAATGCTTGTGATGTAATATATGATATTTTACTTCACTTCTTGTTTTTGCTCAGTTGTTTGTTTTATTTGCTTTACCACAGACCATTAAACCTAAAGTCCTTGGTTATTTGTATGTAACTTAAGCATGTATGTGGTGACATTCAAGTGGATCATGTCTTAAGTAATAACCAAAATGGTCTGCAGTATATGGATATAAGAGGGAAACCTTATCCTAGTAACGTTACGGATGCGACCCGCTTTGTGGAATGGTCACAAGTGTTGTGACTTGTCACAGATGATCTAATCCTAATCATTCGTGTAGGGGACTTGCGAGCGAGGGCGTCCTATACAAAGAGTTCGTATAAGACCTAACCACGAGGTGTTAACGTCTTGTTATATAACACCGTTCATGACAGAGACTTCACTTCATTAGGATGACCATAGGTAATATGACTTCAATCCTGAGTGAGTTGGGAACTCCTGTCATTGAAGGCGGTTCATTGATTTGCATGGGTGCGAGTGGCCAGGTCACCGAATCAAACTTACCACTTTTGGGATTCGTCTAATTTGGGAGCTAGGAACTCAGCTACACAAGATGGAATTCGCTTCTTCCCCGAAGCAGGGGCAAGTAGATAGATAGCTCCCTTAAGGACTGATTCCAGGGCTTGAATGATGTGGCGCTAACACACCTTCTCTTGGCCCGAGAGGTGTTCACACATAGTTGGACTATGTTGTATTGTTCATTAGAGGAATTAATTGTACTTAAAGAGTGAGATGTAACTACAAGGAAAAAACGGTAAATTGGCCCAAATGTACTTACGAGAATCTGTGAAGCATCATCGTACTCATGATTGGTTATATCCGATGGACACGGAAATATATCTGTGGTAAGAAGAGTTCAGCTGTCGGTTTTTAGTAGAATGTCTGGCAGTTAACGAATGGTGGATCTCGTGGCTAAAGAGTTTAGTCAGCTATTCATGTATCGTTGGAGCTTCAAGCTACAGGTTCATATGGTCCCCTTTGTAGCTGTATAAAGTCGAGAATCAGATTTTGGGTCAGTTTTTGAACTGGTTAATTATATATGATATAATTGACTAAATGTATGAGATATATTATTTTTTGAGGAAATTAAATATAAATATGATTTATATCAAGTACAGGAGAAATTACTATAGTTGATATATGATATCAAACTATAGGTTAAGAATATAATATGATTATATTCATTATTTATTTAAATAGGCGGTTATGAGATAATTAGCCGAGAATTTCTCCGAAATCGTGCGAAAGTGGGAAGATTGATTTCGGTTATTGTAACTGAAGAATAAAATGAAAATTGTTTTAATTTTTGTAAGGAATTCGAAAATTTGCTCACAGTGAAAATTTTCTCATGGTGTGGAAACTTCACGATCGCTTATTTGAGAGCCTATACGATAGCGCCCATCACTTAAACGATCGCACACCCGCACACTAAATGGTTGTACGCGATTTCTAAACGATCGCTCACCTTCTCTAAACAATCGCTTAGCGTGCCGAGCTTTGTTAAAAGATTGCTTAGTAATTACTAAACGATCACTTAGTAAAACCTACACAATCGTATAACTTTCTCTAAGCGACAAACACCCGACTATACGATAGTTATCTATTATCTCCCATTTGCTTGTTCGTTCTAGACGATCGTCCTTTCCTCCTCCCTCTACCAATTCCATCAAAGTCCACTCTTTGGATTCTCACTTCTAGAATACCAAGAGCTTCAAGTGGTGGTGTCGTCCCCGGTTGCTACTTGTTCGTGCGCTGTCATTCATGTAGAAGATCGTGGTGCTGGTAGGCAATTGATTGTTGGGCGATTTGGACCGTAAAGTAGTCGCTTCTACTGGATTGAGTTCGAGTGAAAATAGTCTTCAACTGGCACGTTTACTCAATCTGTTGTATTTTATTTGTCAAAGCATGCCTATAATTAGTGTTAAAATGCATACCTATTTGTTAGAATGTGTGTGTGGTAATTCGGTCACAATGAAATAGGAAAGATCGAAACCCGCTCATGGATACTCTTGTTTAAGAGTTCCTTCACCAAGGATTTTAGTTTATTTGTTTGTGGTAAAGAAAATAAAACATCTAGATGAACAAAATCAAGAAGTGAAGTAAATATCATATATTATACATCACAAGCGTTTGTACAAACTACAGGACACGAGACTTTAGGACATCAACCCCAACACATAGCTATAACATGAATGCTTGGACTATATGTAGAGACATAAAAGTAGATCGAATTGAAATAAATAGCCTAAACAGTCTATAATATATAGATAAAGTTAGCTATCTTATTCTGAAGACACTATCGGATGCGACCCATTTTGTATTTAGTACAAAGGATGTGATCCTGAATCGTTCATGTGGAGACATGCGAATGGGGGTGTTCTATGCAAAGAGTTTATATAAGACTATACTAAGAAATAAGTCACTCTTACTTTATAACACTGTTTACTTTCAACGATGACTTAGGTAACTTAACCTTAATCCTAAGCTCCTATTTATTCAGGATTATTCTTAGATCTGCATGGGTGAGGGTGGTATTGGGTTTTATGTCCTAAAACTTGCAGTTTGTAAAAAGATAAAGGAAATTTACGTCACTTTTGAATTTGGGATTGCCCAGCACATGTGTTGGTGCAAAATCCTAAAAAGTTGGAACGCCGTTCAAAAGTATGCTTATTTGTAGGCTACCTGAAAGAAACAAAAGGTGGTTTATGTTATGATCATTAGGAAGACAAAGTATTTGTATCGACAAATGCAACCTTCCTAGAGGAAGATCATATGAAGAATCATCAACCTCATAGTAAGCTAGTAATAGAAGAAATGTCCAGAGAAACGACAAATGTATCAACAAGAGTTGTTGATGAAATTGGTACTTCAAATCCTTCTCAAGATTTGAGAAGTCTTTGTCGTAGTGGGAGGGTTGTGCAATAGCCTGACCGGTACATGGGTTTGACTGAAGCTCAAGTCATCATACCAAATGATGGCTTAGAGGATCCATTGTCTTTCAACCAAGCAATGAATGATGTGAATAAAGACCAATGGATTAAAGCCATGGACCTTGAAATGGAATCTATGTATGTCAATTATGTCTAGGATCTAGTAGATCAACCTGAAGGGTAAAACCCATCAGTTGCAAATGGATCTACAAGAGAAAATGAGACCAAACTGGTAAGGTACAGACCTGCAAAGCAAGACTTGTGGCAAAAGGGTTTACCCAAAGAGAGAGGGTAGACTATGAAGAAACTTTCTCTCTGGTTTCCATGATAAAGTCAATTAGGATACTCTTGTCCATAGCTACATTTCATGATTATGAAATATGGCAAATGGATGTCAAGACAACTTTTCTGAATGGCTAAGAGAGTATCTATATGTCTCAACCAGAAGGGTTTATTCAACAGGATCAAGAGCAAAAGGTTTGCAAACTTAATCAATCTATTTATGGATTGAAAAAGGCATCTAGATCCTGGAATATGAGATTTGGCACTGCAATCAAATCTTATGGCTTTGAACAAAATGTTGATGAACCCTGTGTATACAAGAAAATCGTTAACAAAATTTTCGCTTTTCTAGTGTTGTATTTTGATGATATTTTACTCATAGGAAATGAAGTAGAATTTCTAGCTGACGTTAAGAGATGGTTGGCTTTGAAATTCCAAATGAAAGATTTGGGAGAAGCACAATATGTTCTTGGGGTCCAAATAGTTTGGAATCGCAAGAACAGAACATTGGCATTATCTCAAGCATCTTATATAGACAAGATGTTGTCTAAGTATAAAATACAAAGTTCCAAGAAAGGATTGTTACCTTTCAGACATGGAATTCACCTCTTTAAGGAACAAAGTCCTAAGACACCTCAAGAGGTTGAGGACATGAATCGAATTCCATATGCATCAGTAGTAGGGAGTTTAATGTATGCAATGTTGTACTCGTCCCGATATATGCTATGTCGTAGGAATAGTTAGTAGATTTTAGTCCAATCCTGGAAATGATCATTGGACTACTGTTAAGAACATTCTCAAGTATCTTCGAAGAACGAGAGATTATATACTTGTGTATGGTTCTGAGGATCTGATCCTTACTGGATACACTGATTTTGACTTCCAAACCGATATTGATTCTAGAAAATCAACTTCGGGGTCAGTATTCACTCTGAATGAAGGAGCAGTTGTGTGGAAAAGCATCAAGCAAAGTTGTATTGTTAACTCCACAATGGAAGCTGAGTATGTAGCTACAAGTGAAGTAGCAAAAGTAGTAGTATGGCTCAGAAAGTTCCTGACTGATCTGGAAGTAGTTCCTAACATGCACCTGCTTGTCACTCTTTATTGTGACAACAATGGAGCAGTTGCAAATTCAAAGGAATCATGAAACCATAAAAGAGGAAAACATATCGAGCGAAAGTACCATCTCATTAGGGAGATTGTACATAGAGGAGATGCAATTGTCACCCAGATAGCTTCACAAGACAACCTAACTAATCCATTTACAAAGGCCCTCTCGGCTAAAGTGTTTGATGGTCACCTAGTGGGACTAGGTCTACGAGATTTTCATCATTAGGGCAAGTGGGAGAATTTATGGGTATTGAAATGCCCTAGTTTATTGTATTTGTACGTTTTGTTCTCTCCATGTAAACTCAACACTATATATATTTGTATATATAGATCCACTAGAGTTTTAGTTCAAGTGGGAGTATTGTTGGGTTTTATGTCATAAAAGTTGCAGTTTGTAAAAAGAAACTTTTTTTTATAGTCAATAACTTATTATTGATTTTATAAATTGTATACATAAAAGTCTAAATCCAATAAACTAAGACCCATGACTATTACATGAGTACTTGAACTTTATGTAGAGACATAAAAGTAGATCAAGTTCGAGTAAATAGTCAAAATGATCTATAGTATATGAATAAGGTTAGGTGCCTTATTCTGGTAACATTATTGGATGTGGCCTACTCTGTAGTTGTTACAAAGAGTTGTAAAGTGCTACAAACGAAATGATCCTAATTCGTACATGTTATGACATGAGGAGTGGGGGCATCCCATGCAATGAGTTTGCATAAGATCAAACCAAGAAATAAGTCACTCTTATTTTATAGCACTGTTTACTGTATAAGACTGACTATTTCACTTAGATGACCTAGGTAACTCGATCTTAATCCTGAGCTAAATATGAACTCCTGTTTATTTGGGATTATCCTTAGATTTTCATAGGTGAGAGTTGGCTCAATAACGCCGGCTCAATAAGCCTCCCATTTCAGGGTAAGACCGAATAGATATCTGGGGACATAAGGTACAAGACGGAGTTCACACCTACCCGATTTAGGGATAGAAGAAAGGTTTTTCTCTTAAGTACCAAATCCAGATCTTGAACATGGTGCTCCACCCTCTCGCTGGGCTGAGAGAGTTTTGGTTTAGTGACTGGATCACAAACTAGTTGTTCATTAGAGGATCAGTAGGAACTTTAGGAATAAGATGTAATCTCGGGGGTAAAACAGACATTTGACCCAACCACTATTACGAACAACCTGTGAAGGGTCGACTTACTAATCATGGTTAAATCTTTTGGACATAATATATCTACAGTGAAGGAAGTGCAACTATAGGCTTTTGTGGAGTGACCTATTAGTTAACGAACAGGGGTTAATTCGGTCTATTGAGTTTAGCCAATTAATCTCGGATCGTTGGAGCCCATGAGCTGTTGGGTTTTATGTCCTATAACTCGCGATTTGTAAACAATAGAACTTATTCTTAAAATTTAATAAGTTGTTATTGAATATATGTTTTGCTTATTAGAAATCCAATAAACCTATAAGTCCCTTGACAATTACATGAGTACTTGAACTTTATATATTGACATAAAAATGGACCAGGTTCGAGTAAATAGTCAAAATCATCTATAGTATATGAATAAGGTTGGGTGTCTTATTCTGGTAGTACTATTGGATGCGACTTACTTTGTAATTGTTACAAAGAGTTGTAAAGTGCTACAAATAAAGTGATCCTAATTCTTACATGTTATGACATGAGAAGTGGGTACATCCCTGTGCAAAAGGGTTTGTACAAGATTGGACCACGAAATCAGTCACTCTTACTTTATAACGTTGTTTACTATTTAAGACTGATTGTTTCAAAGCGATGACCCAGGTAACTTGACCTTAATCTTGAGCTAACTATGAACTCTTGTTTATTCGGGATTATCCTTAGATTTGCATAGGTGAGGGTTGGCTCAATAGCGCTGGCTCAATAACTTCCCATTTCAGGGGTAAGACCGGATAGATAACTAGGGACATAGGGTGCAAGAAGGAATTCACTCCTACCCACTGTTAGGGATAGTAGAGAGGTTGTTCCCTTAAGTGCTGATTCTGGGTCTTGAACAAAGGACCCCACACTCTCATTGGCCCGAGAGGGACTCGGTTTGTTGATTGGATCACAAATCAATTGTTCATTAGAGGATTAGTGGGACTTAAGGAACAAAAGATAATTTTGGGGGTAAAATAGAGATTTGAGTCAGCCATTATTACGAACAACCTATGAAGGATTAACTTACTAATCATGGTTATATCAAATGGATATAATATATCTACAGTGAGGGGAGTTCAACTATGGGCTTTAGTGGAGTGACCCATTAGTTAACGAATAGGGGTTAATTCGATCTATAAGCTTAGCCAATTAATCTCGGATCATTGAAGCCCATGATTTGTAGGTCCGCGAGGTCCCCCAACTACCTCATAAATGGATTAGCTCTAGAATAGCGTGATAAGTTAATTTGAAACGTTCAAATTAGAATTAATGAGATATAGTTACATGTTTAATTTTAAGAATTAAACGAAATTGGAGAATTAATATTTAAATATGATTTAAATATATGAAGTTGAATTTGTGTAAAATTAATTTAATATTTGATATTAAATTAATTAGAATTATTTAAATTGTTTAAATAATTATTTATTAATTTTATTAGAAAAATTAATTTGTAAAATTAATAATTCTGATTTTTAAATCAAATTGTTTTTCTAAAAATCAAAATTGGAATTTGAAAATTGAAAAATACACAAAATGGAAAAAAAAAAATTATTTTCCATTATCATCTTCAAGTCGCTCACCCATAACCCACAATCTTTAGGCTTCATGCATCTCATGCAACTATCATTTTTGCATGATGGTCTGCAACATAATGAGAAGATTGGAGTGAATTTGAGGCATGCAATCTGTAGAATTTTTGCTGAAAAATTCGTGTGAAGAAGGTGTTGTTTAAGTGGGTTGCTGCTGTGAGTTATCCTCCAAGTTCCTTTGATTTAAGCTTATTTTGAGTCCCACAACTCAATCTAGAGCACCAAGAGAATAGTGGGAAAGATCTTGTGGTGGTCTATGATAATCAAAATTTATAATGTTTTGCTATGTTAAGCATGCACTTTGATGAATATGAATGATTCAAGTTCTTGCCCCTGGCAACGATGCCAAAAACTTTTAATATTTAAAAATTTATCTTTTACTATATCGCTTATGTTGCACTACTAATGAATGATGATGCTCTATGCGCTCAAGTGCTTTACGATAAAGATATTGTTGCGATACTACGTTCTAAGTGTATGCGATGATGATCATATGCTTCGTAGTATGCATTCATGTAGTGCGTGTCACAAGTTTTCTTACGCTGGAACCAAGTATAATTCTAACGCAAGTTTCTCAGATTGACCTGAGTTCGAACACGGGGATTGTTGTTGTTCTTGTGATACTAATGTGGTATAAGCGACCGGTTTATCATAAAGAATAAATAATTGGTTTGTTTGCAGAAAAGTAAATTGCGAGGAAAATAAATTGCGATGGTAAATAAAGTGTTGTAAAATAAATTGCGATGATAAAATAAATGACTAATACAGGGTGAGGACTGGCTGTGAAGTTGTGCAAAAGAATCTAATGATTGCGGTGGCAAGTTTTGTGAATGAATCAGAAAGAGAAGGGGTTGAGGGAAAGGACATCACAAGTTCGTCAATCTCATTAAGGACGCAACTAAGGTTCCGCTTTCCTTTGGCTTACACCTTTCAGTAGTCGGCCACGTTCTCATATGTCTATGGTGAAATAAAGATGAACGTAATGAATGCAAGGTTGTTTCCATCTCTAGAAATACTTATCGTTTTAGTTAACGCATTCTTCCAACCTTCTCTTGATAGGCGGAATAACATCTTCACTTCTGCTCTCGCAGGTGAAGATGCCATCGAGCATGCTTTAGCTAAACTTAGCCGATTACCTTAATGAGGATTAACTCACTCGCTTAATCCTTCCCTTTTACCCAGGGGATAATGACACATGATGGAGAAAATGGATGATAAATGTGTGAAAAAGAACAAAGAGATGATAATGATTACGATAATGATATTTAAATCTAGAGATCAGTGTTTGATACATGATTGTGAATGAAAGATTAAAGAAAGATGAACACAGTAGATGAATGGGGAAAATAAGAAAAAAATATGGAAGGCGTGTCAATGTCTTGACACAGATCCCAATCGGAGTCGTTATGCTTGCTGGCTTGTGGATGAAATGGAGTGGAAAGCTTCGCTCTCAGGCTTGCTTTCCAGGTAGAAGTGACCTCTTGCACAAAGCTTCTTCTTCGGGAATGGAAAGAATTTCTTGCTTGGAGACTTACCTTTCAGTCTTGTCTCATCGTTCTCCCGAATTTTCTCTGTATTGTCTCTTCAGACTAGCCTCCCTATCATTGAATTCGAGGAAGCTATTTATAGACCTTGGCTCTTGTATTAGTAGTCCCACTTTGTAAATCTGATAATTCATGCCATGGTGTAGTGGAAATGTCCACTCTACTCCACGATCAATCTGTCAAAATCGTACAACAGAAAAGCTGTACACGTCAGAAGTCCTTGCGAATCTGTTGCTCTTTACATCTTCGATCGATCGCCGCATACGGTGTAGTTGTTTTGATTACCACGTGCGGTGGAAATGCGTTGATCGTTTGAATCCATAATCGATCGTCGCATGCACTGCAATTGCGTTGTTCTTTTTTCGTTCTTGATCGATTGCCACATGCTGTGTGGATGCATTGTTCTTTTTTGTCCTCAAGCAATTAATGCATGCGGTGACCTATTTCCTGCAAAACAAAGACAGACATTCTATTTCGCCATCGCAATAGGGTTAGTGGATGTGTTCACGACACTTTACAATTTTCGTATTTCTAAGCTAATTTCTATATTGTCGATGCAATTTTTCATTCTTTTTGCCGCATAATCTAAATAAAAAAATATTAATAACTTATATTTCTACAAGTTATCATACCCCCCAAATTTAGATATATGCTTGTCCTCAAGCATATCTTCGGCTAAGGCAATTCCGTTCAACTCCCATCCTAATTTTGCGTCGATCGGCTACTCCGAATGCTCCACCTCTACAAAATTACTCAGCACCACAAGTTTCCTCTATCCTTTTACATTTCTTCACATGCTCTACTTTGAAATAAACCTCTACCCAAAGTTCCCTTCTAGTTTTGAGAAGAATGTTTTACGTCTTCATGCAAAAACAACGAAGTCTATCTTTATGCGGTGGCCTGGTTTGCGTCATCATATAGAGAATGTTGATCATGGTTAAACTCTTCGTTTTGGCTTGCTCCCACGGGTGTCATACGAGCATCCAACTTTGGTTGTGTACCAATCTCAACTTCAACTCTTGATCCTCAACCAAGTTTTACTTTTGCTGGTCAGAGGAGTTGTCTCTTTTATCCTTATTTTCTCTCTCTCTTTCTTTCTTTTTTTTTTCATATTGCGTTGATCCTGGAAACCTACCTTCGTTTTAACTTGTTCCCACGGGTGTCATGCGAATATCCAACTATAAGGTTGGGATTTTTGGGATTTTCCCTTGCACTGACGGTGGAGTTTTTATGATTTTTTTTTTGGACAAGATGATGCATGCATTTTCCTGATATTACCGCATCCGCTTGATCGCATCTACTCAGACCTTCCCCACCCCCAAATTTAGAGATGCGTAAGGTTCTCATTGTGTTGTTTTGGACAGAAAAGACAAAACACTTAGTCAAAATTTTGAAAAGAAAGTTTGAGCAGAGTCTTGAAATAGAGAAGGTAAAGCAGAGCTATTGCGATGAATTGTCTAAGTGTTAGTCAAAAATTGCTATGTCTAAAGGAATTTTCTAAGGGTATGCATCCTACTAATCATGGCAGTGAAATTAACAACGTAAAAAAAAAAGACAAGAATTACCGCAATAATTGACAAATGATGATAAAAGTAAAAAGGCTAATGCATATGGAAAGAATAATTACTCAGTTGTATAAAATTTGTCTAAGTATACAAAGTATTATGAATATCGCAACACAAAATTGTAGCATGTACAAAAGAATACAAGGTATAACTTCTATATAAAAGAATTGAATGAATGGCCGAAAGGGAAAAAAATAGCAAAATTGCGGAGAAGGTGGCACATCCCCAAATTTAAAGTTGAGACGGGGGATCTTGAGGAGGATGTTGCAGAGGAGCTCGTTGAGGCGCATCTTGAAATTGCAGAGGTTGCTGTAGATGTGGAGGCACCATGAGACCATGTAAATAAGCTGTTAAGAAGTTGAAGTACTCATGGTTGCGCTCTGCCATCTGTCTTTGGTTCAAGCGGATGGTAAAGATATTGCGTTGAATATTAACCATCGCCTATCGCACCATTTATTATTGCGTTGCAACTCTGTGCTGCTCTTCTGCAACTCCGTTATTACTTGGCTGAAGAAGTTAAGTTGTTGAGAGAAGAGGGACCGCATTTATGCTAAGTCAACAACAAGGGATGCGATGGTGGGTTGCGCTGTCGATGTTTCACCAACATCAGTTTGAGGTTTAACAGAAGGGCCTACTCCCAAACCGTATGGGTCATGAACATGCGGCGATGGTGGTGAAAAGTGAGGTGCAAATGGATGGTGGGGGGATGCTACTGGAGATGTGGAGTTTGATTTAGGAGCGATGATGAGGTTTGTAAATTGTTCTGGAAGAGGGGAAAGAGGCTCAATTGGAGGGCTCGGTGGGCAAATGATTAAAGGCAAAGAGTGCAAGAGTAGTTGGGTTTGCTTTTGCGGTGATCGTTCTTGGACTTTTTCCTTTCCTTTATCATTGCGGCGCTGCTTCTTTGGTTTTTATTGTTGTAGTGCATTCAAATCTATGAGGGGCCTTTTCGCTGGAAGGTCGGGGCAATGTGGGGAATCCTTGAGAAGCATTCTCAAGATCTTTGTGTGTATGATGCCGTGAACTTCAGGCATGGGCTCTTCGTCAATGCCTACACCCATAGAAAGGCATAGGCTCGCAATCGTCCACGAAAAGAAGTATTAGCCTCTCACACGGCCAACAAAACCTCAAATCTACTTTGCAATGACCTAGCCTACATCGATCAGAATGCCTCGCGTGATACAGTATGCGGCCATGACTCGATCCCTTGAAATTGTTTCGTCATGCGTTGTTGGGATGAGTCGCCGTTTCACCAAATATACCCAAAGTCGTGCCTCTAAGAGTAGCCTTTTGGAGGTAAGGGTTTTAATGTCTGTTAATGATACCGACTATTTGGTGCCCGGTTGCGTTAATACCTTCAGCGCATCCTCTATGTGTACTTCTTTAGAATCATCAATTATCTTGTTACCCGGTGCTTCCGGGAGGTCCTTCAACTTGTAGAGTTCATTGATGTCTTTTGCGCTGAATGGCACTGTCCACCCTTCAATGACCACCACATCTTCGGTGTCATGGAGCTGGCCGTGATAAAAGGCCCTCACTACCGCAGGAATAACAATGGAGGGACATTGGCAGAAAGTTTCCCACCCATGTTCCAACACTACACTCGTGATCAAATTTGGTAGTGGCGTTGACGCACGGAAGAAACCCATTTCTATCATTATATCATCATTTTCTTTCTTTGTTGATGGGTGCCTTCTGGTCGACACAAGCTCGCTGCTCTCAACTTTAGCTTTACCCTTGTCTTGAGCGGACGCAAGACGGGATTTTTGTTTTTGTTTGCGTTACCTTACCTTGCATTGCTCTTCTTGTTCCCTTTTCCAGTCTCCCATTTCTTTTCTCTTCCTCTCTCTGATGCGCTGTACATTTGCTTTGCATCGTTTTTCCTTCTCTTCTTTCTTCTTCTTTTCTTTTTCTATTTCTTCTCTCATTTCTCTCTTAAACTGCTCCGAGGAAAGAAAAATGCGTTGCTTATCCTCGAGCCTTCTTCTTTCTTCTTCTGCAGCCCTTGCGTTGTCACGATGCACGTTCTCATCGTGCAGTTTCCTGGCCAAATCGCCTGATGCGATGATTTGGTGTGCACGTGACATCTTTTCTTGCTTCTTCTCTGCTTCTCGTTTTCTTCTCTCTTCTTCTTCTGCTATGCATTGAAAGAATAATGGGTCACTTGTAGACTCTTGCAGTGCATTCTCCTTGTGACACCGCATAAGAGGGTTGACGTCAGGATCTTCTCTATCTTCAGTCGCAACCATTCTGATATGCGGTGATGAAACTTGTGGTTACACTGATGCTTTGGCTTGCGTTGACATCCCCTCTTCCACCCTTGCGGTGGTTGATTCTCCGTCAAAATCGGGGCTTTCCACTCTCTTCCTTTTCTCCTCCTTCTTTAAGCGCTTCTTTTCACCATTCTTCTTTTATTTCTTCTCCTTCTTCAGTCGGGCAGCTTCATCTCCTTCTACCCATTTTTCTTTACTTTTTCTCTTCTTTTTCCCTTCGGCCGTCCCCGACTGCTTCTTCGCTCCTACAACCGTCAATATGGCCCTGATGGTTCCTTCATTGGAGTATGTTGAAACAGTCTCCTTTTGATCCGCAATGGTCAGGGCCATTCTCTGGAAAGCTTCCGCCATGTCCTTCTCTGAAGGTAGGAGCTGGTTTACAACTTCAGCTTCTAGTAGCCCCCCTTCTCTTTCCATATTACTTAAAATACTCCTAAATACCTCTTTGTCCTCCCTTCGCTTCAGTTTGCTTTCAGAGACGGTACTGGGAGCGCCACCTCAGGTCTGGTGGCAGGGGCACTCTTCATGCTCGGCCCCTTTCGGATGGTGAGTGGTTTGGCTACAGAGGTCTTTCATCGAGCTTTCGCGGTGATTCTTGATGAAGGTTTAGGCTGGGTGGCGAGATGGTGGCTAGCAGCGAGGAATGTCACCTCCCGTGTGGTGACGGGGCTTGGGAAGGCGATGATGGTAGGGAAGATGAGTGTGAAGATTGTCCGGCCATTTGCTTGGTTGAGTGAAAGAGTTAGGAAATTTTTTTTGTCTGAGGAAGGAAATCGGAAAGGTATGGGTAAGCAGAGAATATTTTAGGGTTTCTTTCGCGAGAGATTCAAATAAACTCCTTGGTTGAAGGAGGTGAGATTTATAGGTTGGGCCTTGATGGGCCCAACATAATCTCTGCATGGCAGACTTCAACATTCTCAAAAAGCCTACCGCCACGCTCCTCCCATTATGATTTAGCAGAAAGGACGTCATTTCATCTGCTAAGTCATAATTTCCTCGGAAGCTTAAACGATTTGACTATACTCTCTGCGAAGATTTTATCATTTTATTTTTTTTCGAACGGGCGCAATGTTAAGGATTAACGCAATGCATCTGTTACCGCAAATGCATATTTGTGGAGGACGGGCACAACGTATGCTTTAGCGCAATACACCCGTCAACTCAATGCATTTCTGGAGGACGGGCACATGGTATTTCTACCAGCGAAACACTACCTCAACATAGTGCGTTTTTGCTGAGGACGGGCGCATTGTACATACGCGTGTAACTCACCCGTCAATGCAATGCATTTGTTGAAGACGGGCGCAAAGTGTATCTTATCAGCGTAAGATACACCCCCCGTCGCAATGCATACCAGATGTTATTAAAGTTTTTTTTTTGTTTCATCAACATTGCAACGCTTATCCCCAAAACCAAGTTGATAAGATGTTGTGGTGTTCATTTTCTTTTTACTATTCATTCACAGAAATTTAGGAACAATGCAATGCTAAGACAAGAATGCAAATAAATTCAACATAGCATAAAACTAACGCAACTTGAATTGAAGTAGAGGTAAATTCAGAAAGCAGTAAAGACTAATTTAAGAAAGCAGTAATAACACATTAAAGAAAGCAGTAGAGAAAGTGATAAGGAAAACGATAAAGAAAGCAGTAAAGATAGATGTTAGGGATGTTGATTGAAAAATAAGTTCTTCAAGGTTACTGTAATCCGCATCCCTGCAGGCGGTCAGACATGCCTACACAATGTCACTACTAACAATGCTCCTTCCCATGAGATCCGGGGACTTATGAATTACTTGGCAGCGTTTCTGGTGTTCTATTTTGAAGCTCGACTGCTAGTTGCCCTACTTGGACCTCCAAATTCCTTATGGAAGATGTTTGTGATTGCATAACCGCATCATTTTTCTCGATATACTACTTCAGAAGAGCTTCCAAGGATGATGACATTGTAGATGTGCTTGATGTGGAAGGTTGGTTGTGCGATTGCCTCTATTGGTGACTCTAATTCAGACCCTGGTGAAAAGCTGGAGGGTTTCCTCGATTCCCGGAGTTGTTCTGTGAATTCCTCTGGCCCCCCTGGTCATTTTTACCTCCCCAATTGAAGTTGGGGTGATATCACCAACCCGGATTATATGTGTTGCTGTATGGGTTATTTTGAATGGAGTACACTGCTTGCCGGCTCGATGGGCACATTTCTGCTGAATAAACCCCTCCGCATTGTGCACAGCTAATTGCTGCCATTTGTGCCAGTGCATTGGCTTGCGCTGCACCGTGGTAGACGGTTCCCTGATTAATTTCCATCTTCTGGAGGAGAGAGGTTACTGCGGCCATTTGTGTGACCAATGTTATCATTGTATCAGCTGGTACAATGGCATTTTCTGTTCTTCTTCTCTCTGGGCCTCTTCCCCCATACCCGTCGTCTACCCAGTCATCTGTGTTTCTCGAAATGTGATCCAAGATGACCTTGGCCTTAGTGTAGGTTTTGTCCATAAATCCTCCTATTGCGGAGGAGTCAGCAACAACTTGCGTTGATCGGTCCATGCTGTTGTAAAAGGTTTTCATCAGAACGCAATCGGGAATCCCGTTGTGCGGACAGTTCTTTACCAATCTTCTGAATCGCACCCAGGCAGTGCTAAGAGTCTTGTTTTCCATTTTCTCAAAATTCAACACATCCTTCCGTCTTCTTGCGTTGATGACTGACGGGAAGAATTTCTTCATGAACTGCTTGACCAACTAGTCCCATGAGTTGATTCATTTGGCTCTAATGAATGAGCCCACCTCTTCGCCTCATCCCTCAGTGTGTACGGGAAGAGATACAGTCTAATTCCTTCAGGAGTAACGCCAGGAATGGAAAAAGTATTGCACATCTCCACGAAGCTGGTCAAATGTGCATGCGGGTCTTCACCTTGCATCCCTCCAAATTGTCCCGTATTTTGGATCATTTGAAGCATGACAGGCTTGATCTCAAAGGGTGCATTCTCCTCAACCGTGGGTCTTGAAATTACGGGCGAGAAGTCATATAGATTCAGCACCGCATAGTTCCTCATTGGGATGTTGCGGTCGGCAGCAAGAAAAATAGGGTCTTGTGCTGGCCGATTACCCCCTTGATTCCCATCGGGCCTCTCATTATTATTCGCCATGTTTCTCCTTTACCTAATTCGGTTCTGGCGTGCTCGCGTGCGAAAAGAACACTCGATCTATGGGTCGGCTTCGAATTCTGGATCAGTTCCAGTACTCATAAACCGTCAGCCTGCTCTCCGCGATAAATAGACAGTATAACAGAGATCTATCCTGTAAAATTCCACAAAAATATTCAACACTAACCATTACCAATCCCTGGCAATGGCGCCAAAAACTTGTAATATTTAAAAATTTATCTTTTGCTATATCGCTTATGTTGCACTACTGATGAATGATGATGCTCTATGCGCTCAAGTGCTATGCGATAAAGATATTGTTGCGATACGATGTTCTAAGTGTATGCGATGATGATCATATGCTTCATAGTATGCGTTTGTGTAGTGCGTGTCACAAGTTTTCTTATGCTGGAACCAAGTATAATTCCAATGCAAGTTTCTTAGATTGACTTGAGGTCGAACATGGAGATTGTTGTTGTTATTTCGATACTAATGTGGTACAAGTGACCAGTTTAACATAAAGAATAAAGAATTGGTTTGTTTGTAGAAAAGTATATTGCGATGGTAAATAAATAATGTGGTACAAGTGACCAGTTTAACATAAAGAATATTTGAGATGATAAAATAAATGACTAAACTATTAATGATACAGAGTGAGGACTGGCTGTGAAGTTGTGCAAAAGAATCTAATGAATGCGGTGGAAAGTCTTGTGAATGAATCAGAAAGAGAAGGGGTTGAGGGAAAGGACATCGTAAGTTCGTCAATCTCGTTAAGGACGCAAATAATGTTTTGGTTTCCCTTGGCTTACACCTTTCTATGATCGACCACGTTCCCATATGTCTATGGTGAAACAGGGATGAACGTAATGAACACAAGGTTGTTTCCATCTCTTGAAATACTTCTCGCTTTAGTTAACGCATTCTTCCAACCTTCTCTCGATAGACGGAATAACATCTTCACTTCTGCTCTCACAGGTGAAGATGCCATCGTACATGCTTTAGCTAAATTTAGCCGATTACCTTAATGAGGATTAACTCACTCGCTTAATCCTTCCTCTTTGCCCATAGGA
Organism: Benincasa hispida; assembly: GCF_027475165.1. Taxonomy (NCBI): domain Eukaryota; kingdom Viridiplantae; phylum Streptophyta; class Magnoliopsida; order Cucurbitales; family Cucurbitaceae; genus Benincasa; species Benincasa hispida. The sequence goes on along the minus strand of NC_143484.1, from coordinate 55,677,158 downwards.
TTAATGACACATGATGGATAAAATGGATGATAAATGTGTGAAAAAGAACAGAGAGATGATAATGATTACGATAATGATATTTAAATCTAGAGATCAGAGTTTGATACATGATTGTGAATGAAAGATTAAAGAAAGAAGAACACAGTAGATGAATGGGGAAAATAAGAACAAATACGAAAGGCGTGTCAATGTCTTGACACAGATCCCGATCGGAGACGTTGTACTTGCCAGCGTGTGGATGAAATGGAGTGGAAAGCTTCCCTCTCAGGCTTGCTTTCCAGGTAGAAGTGACCTCTTGCACAGAGCTTCTTCTTCGGGAATGGAAAGAATTTCTTGCTCGGAGACTTACTTTTCAGCCTTGTCTCGTCGTTCTCTCAGATTTTCTCTGTATTGTCTCTTCAGACCAGCCTCCCTAACATTGAATTTAAGGAAGCTTTTTATAGACCTCGGCTCTTAGATTAGTGGTCCCACTTTGTAAATCTGATAATTTCTGCCATGGCGTAGTGGAAATGTCCGCTCTGCTCCACGATCAATCTGTCAGAATCATATAACAAAAAAGCTGTACACGTCAGAAGTCCTTGCGAATGCGTTGCTCTTCACATCTTCGATCGATCGCCGCATATGGTGTAGTTGTTTTGATTACCGCATGCGGTGGAAATCTGTTGATCGCTTGAATCCTTGATCGATCGTCGCATGCACTGCAATTGCGTTGATCTTTTTTCGTTCTTGATTGATTGTCGCATGTTGTGTGGATGCATTGTTCATTTTTGTCCTCGAGTAATTAACGCATGCGGTGACCTATTTCCTGCAAAACAAAGACTTGGACATTCCATTTTGCCATCGCAATGGGGTTAGTGGGTGTGTTCACGACACTTTACAATTTTTGTATTTCTAAGCTAATTTCTATACTGTCAACGCAATTTTTCCTTCTCTTTGCCGCATAATCTAAATAAAAATAATATAAATAACTTGTATTTCTACATGTTATCAGTCTACAACAAGATTTAGGAAAAGTTGCAACTGGAAATCGAGGTTTCAAGAGGTCTACAAAGGTATGACTTGAAACTCATTTATTTCTGCAAGAGCATGCTTCATATTCTACAAAAATTAATGAATTAGAGTGCTTAATGATCCTTGTTACTTCTGCCGTGTGCTTATATAATCCAACAACGTCAACTCATGTAAATCATGATGATAGAAGGAAATGGATTTGTCATTATTGTGGCAAAGAATGATACATTTGATTCTATTGTTTTCACTTGTAATTATTCAAAAAGAACATTGCCCGTTACAAACTCTAAAAAATGTGTACCTAGAAACAAAATGGAATGGAGAGTTAAGAAAGCGAGTCACCAGTCTGAGACAAGATGTCAAGTGGCTCTTACTTCCTTACAGTGATATATCAAGGCAAATTGGTACTTTGTGCAAACTTCTAAACTCATTTCACTAGTTAATTATGCTTAAGTCCTCTTAACTATGTGTTTAATATCATTGAAAGTCTATGTTTATGATAATTATAATGTTTGTAATAATATGAAGCATAAGAGCATGTATGTGATGTTAAGGGAGAAGAAAATTTCTAAGTGTTATAAGATGGCCCTCGGCCGTTTTGAAGGTAGAAAATATTCTAAGAAGGAAGTGTTGAGCTCTCGGGTGAATTGAAGAGAAGTTCACACTTAAAAGGAAAATGGAAGGTCCATGTGACAAAGTCATGTCAATATATACAGCCAACCCTTCCAAAATGTTATGCGGCTAAGTATTTAAGGAAGGAAAACTATGCCAAAGTATAGCCTATGAAGTATGTAGAAGGTCATGAAGGAAGTTAAGTTAGTTGTCGAGTTTTATGTTTAGCCGAGGCTGAAAAGAGATGTATATGACCAACTTTACCTAAAGTGGAGAAGACTAGTATAGGCGACATGAAAATAGCTAAGTTGCCTAGACAAGCACTCCAAAGGGGATACTAAGGCAGAATGATAGGATGGTCAGAAGAGAATCAACAACTGTGAAATTTAGAAGTTGGCAGACAAGATTTCCATGGACAAATGCGATGACGGGCCACTGATAACGGGTAGAAATGCACGTTATTACAGCGCAAATAAGTAAAACAATGAGGAAATGCGACGGTAAAAATATACAAAATCATGTCCAAAAGCGTTAAACTGAGAATATTGCGATCGCATGCACCCATCACATAAAAGCAACTAATTTACTTATTTTGTGCAGGAAAAATGTGTTGGCCAAGTAAAATTGTGATACAAGGAATTAGGCGTCCGCGCGCATTGAAAGATTGCGATCGCAAGAAGTTGCTCAAGAAGGTGGCCACATAAAGACGGCGCATGAAGGTGAAAGCTTAATAAATCATGATGGGACAGAAAGCTGAGGACGGTCGAATCTTAATTTAGTTGACAAGTCGTTAACGACACGCTGTAGCAAGTATACTCAACTTTTCGGTGACAATTAATCGGTGCATCAAAGCAGAAGATTTAATAACCGCCCATCATTACAATCATTAGAGAGAAAAGCTTCTTCACCTTGAGCTCTATAAATAACGGAGACCACCATTGTAAAAGGGTTAACAAGAAAGATCATATATAAAATAGATAGCCGTTAGTCTGAAGTTATTCTTATACTTAGAAGGCAAAGGCGGATGAAGAGAAGAAGACGTCGAGAGGACATTTCTGGATAGCTCGATGCATTGTAATAACATGCATTTCTACTCGTTATCACACCCCCAAATTTAAAACAATGCTTGTCTCAAGTATAAACTAAAGATTTTCTTAGAAAATCAGCCGCCTTTTTCCTACCTAGATTTCTCGAGGTGCCTTATTCAAATTTTATGAACCAAAATCTTCTTAATTTCTATTCTAGTTTCTTCCTAAAATATTTATAATACTTAGGGACCACAAGCTTAACCTTCAAAAAGACTTTACTTGTTTCCAGGACATCACATGATTTATTTTCAAAACTTTTTCCACCGGGGTATTTCCAAATGATTTTTTATCCTTGCGCGGTTTAGATATTCTTTTTGTGACCTTGCTTCGATCCAAGTGCCTCGCCTTCGTTTTGGTTTGCCCCCTACGGGTGTCATGCGAGCATCCAACTACGAGCAAGGCACTATTTCTCAGTCTAAACTCGTGCCCATTTGGCAGCAGAGTTGCGATCACTTGATTTATGAGTTGATCACAATTCCCACCTTCGTTTTAGCTTGCTCCCACAGGTGTCATGCGGACATCCAACTACGAGTAGGATCCGATCTCAACATTATGATTTTATTATTATTATTATTATTATTATTATTATTATTATTATTTGCTCCTTTTTATTTTTTTCTTTTTCTTTTTCCTTTTTTTTCAAATGTCTAAAAGTAGTAAGGTTGAAAATAAATATTAGCACCCCCAAATTTATACGCAGCAATGTTCTCATTGCTGATAGACTGAAATGATTCATGCGATGCTCTTAGGAAGTTTCGTAAAAATCATTTTGAAAGAAAGCTGGTGGATCACTAACTTTTAGAAATATTTCATGAATTGACTGTCCTGAAATTAAGTGGATTCTAGTACCTGCAATGAGAAATAAAGGCATGAGTTTCATCATTGAAATCATTATTGTTACGGAAAAAATTGTGGTGACTGAATAAAGTAATCAACATTCAATGATTACGCTAAACGAAAGAGGATGTGATGATAAAATTGCCAATATTAAAATGAGATGTGAGAGTGCAAAATTTGGAATAAAAGAGTCTAAAAGAGATACACCCCCCAAATTTGCTCTGTTGCCTGCATCAATGATCACATCCTTCTTTGTGGTGGGTTAATTCCTCGATTGCGATGGGCTGAACGAACTGGTGGCGTGTTTTTAGGTTATCGCTAGCTCCACTGCAATCGTTTACCACGATCATTGCTAAAAATCACGAGGGTCAAAAGTATGAAAGACAAAGTTGATAATTTTAAAGAGTAGTGTTTGTACAAAAAGGGTAAAGTAAGTTCATGAATGAAAGATATAAAAAGAATACTAAAAAAAATGTGTCCCTGATGAGTTTATGTCGCCTATCAATGCAGGGACTACTTGTTTCTTCTTCAATCTAGACTTTTCATGTCCATGGAGGTCTCCTCTCATTTTCTTGATCTTCTGGGATCTTGATCGCCTCAATCCGGAGCTTCTTCCCATTAATATCACGATTTCTCCCTTATGCACATCAATTCGAGCACGACCAGTCGATAGAAATGGTCATCCCAATATGATGGGTGCATCTTCGTCCGCTTCATGATCCAGAATGATGAAGTCTGCTGGTAAAATGAATTTATCAATTGAGACCAAGACATCCTTCAACTCTTCCTCAGGTTATACTCGGGACCTGTCCGCAAGCTGGAGAGTCTCCGTCATAGGCGTTAGTTTTCCCACATTCAAATGTTTGAAAATTGAGAGTGGCATTAAACCTATACTCGCCTCAAGATCACATAGTGCTTGACTGATGTAGACCCCTCCAATAGAGCAGGGTATCGTGAAGCTTCCTGGGTCGTACATCTTCGGTGGGATTTCAGTATTTTATCTTTGCGTTACTACCACGGTAGCGATCTTTCCTTCATCATCCGGCTTCTTTTCCAATCTTTACGGGAATGTTGGTAATAGTACTTCTTCTGTTTCGTGTTTTAGAGGCTTGGAGGTGGACGCAACTTCTGGGTTCATTTTCTCAGGCTTTTCTGATTTATGTGTCAACGAGTTCTTGGGTTCCATTGCATTAATAAAAGGATTGGTCCTGGTGGGCTCTTTTCCCTCTTCCGTTGTCGTCTTTCTGGTTAGCAAGGAGACTGCTAGGCATTGTTCCTTTCCTGTTCCCTGGGTTGCGAAGGAGCTCAGTTGAGCTTGGCAACATCCCTTGCGGTCTATTTTTAAGCTCACCCGCAATCTGTACTATTTGGATTTCAAGATTGTAGATAGAAGTCGCCTGATTCTAGAGGACCGTCTCGTTCTTTTCAAAGTACTGCTTTAATAGGTTCTCCAGGGAGGATGATGACGGTACTTGCAAGCTGTTGGCGTGATGTTGCGGTTGACCGTTCGTTCGCGGGAAAAACCATGGCGGTCCTTCTTTTTGCGCAGGTTGATAACTTTGTTCATTATTTTTTCACGTGAAATTGGGGTGATTTCTGCACCCGAGGTTGTATGTATCAGAGAAAGGGTTATTCTTTATGAAGTATACTGACTGCGGGTTCCTTAGGCATTCTTCAATCGGATGCGCTTCTCCACAAGTGACACAACTCGCGCTCGTCTGAGCGATTGCGTTGACTTGCCTTCTTTGTGTTCCTCGGCTATTGATTGCGATGCCTATATCAGATTCATCATCACATTCATTTGATTTTGCAGGGATGCGATGGCCCCCTTATTTACGTCACCTTCTTGAATTTTTAATCGTTGATCGCTTTCGCACCAATCTTCGTGATTCTTCGAAATGCGATCAAGGATATTTTTACCCTCCTCATACGTTTTGTTAAGTAGACCACCAGCTGCTGTCGCATTGGCAGCCATCTGCGATGCAGGGTTCTAATCATGATAAAATATCTCCATCTAGAGACAGTCAGGTAAGCCATTGTACGGACAATCTCACACCAATCTCTTAAACCTCGTTCAGGCATCGCTGAGCGATTCGTCAATTTCTGGTTCAAAATTTATAATCAACTTCCTCCTTCTTGCGTTCTCGGTAGGAGGGAAGTATTTCTTCATGAACTTTTCTACTACTTGTTCCCACGACGTTATCTCCCTTGGTTCGAGAGAATAGGCCCATTTTCTTGCTTGATCGCATAGTGAAAATTGGGAACAATGTTAGTCAAACTTCTTCAGCTAAGATGTTTGGGAACGCAAAAGTATTGCAGATTTCGATGGAACTTCGGAGACTGGCGTGCGGATCCTCTCTACGCCTTCCACCAAACTTTCTGGCCGTCTGAATTATCTATAACATAACCGACTTCATCTCAAACATCGATCCGTCCAAAGCTGGCCTCATGATTTCTGGGGAGAAATCATAGAGGTTGGGCGACGCATAGTCTCGGATGGGTCTATTGCGGTCATTCGTCAGGAGAATGGGGTTTGCCATGATATTGTTCGCATTTACTGCTCTTTCTTCCGGTTGTTCTGCCATTCTAGGATTTCTCTCTTCTCTCTGTCTTCTTCGGAATGTTCTTTCGATTTCTGGGTCGTAGTTCGGCTCAGGAACGTGTCCTTCGTTCATACAACACTTGCCTCTTCCCTTACCAAAGGAATGACAGTGCATAGAGGTCGAAAGCTGCAAAGAAAATAAAAAAGTTAATGTTAGCGCAATATGTACTGTTGTAATCCCCAGAAATATGCGGTTTTAATTTGACTCTCTCAAGCCTAGATTCTAACCTGACTTTCTCAAGTCTAGATTCTTTCTTTAGACTACTCTCTCAAGTATCTCTAAAGGGTGAATGACGCATACATAATACAAGATGATCATATAAAGTGAAGATCTTAGGTCATGCTAGCTAAGTACTTTTCAACCCATTCGAAAATTTAGCTACTCATGCGAAATGTGGAGAGATTGAATAGATGTTGAGATGAGAATTCCATTTTCTATAAATAAAGTGCAGAATACAAAACAATAATGGAAAGTAGGGATAAGAAGCCTGGTAGCAATGTCTTGCTTCCCGTGGCTTTTTACACTGTCTTTTCACCCCAACTCTGCCCAGTAGAATATCCTTGCTTTCATAAGTGTCGGCCCTCTCTCCTTTTATAGTGCTTCCCAGTAGTCTTCTCCTCTTCGCTCGCCTCCACCTTCTAAGTATAAGAATAACTACAGACTAAGCTATATATTTTGTATATAATCTTTCTTGTTAACCCTTTACAATGGTGGCCTCGGGTATTTATAGAGCTCAAGGTGAAGAAGCTTTTCTTTCTAATGATTGCAATGATGGGTGGCCATTAAATCTTATGCTCTGATGTGCCGATTAATGGTCAACGAAAAGTTGAGTGTACTTGCTACAGTGTGTCGTTAACGGTTTGTCAACTAAATTCAGATTCGACCGTCCTCAGCTTTCCGTCCTATTATGATTTATTAAGCTTTCACCTTAATGCGTCGTCTTTATGTGGCCACCTTCTTGAGCAACTTCTCGCGATCGCATACGATCGCAATCTTTCAATGTACGCAGACGCCTAATTCCTTGGATCGCAATTTTACTAACGCCAAGGCATTTTTCCTTCACAAAATAAGTAAATTAGCTACTTTTATGCGATGGGCGCATGCGATCACAATATTCTCAGTTTAACACTTTTGGACATGATTTTGTATATTTTTATCGTCGCATTCCCTCATTGTTTTACTTATTTGCGCTGTAATAACATGCATTTCTACCCGTTATTAGCCACTCAGTTTATATGAAGAGGTGTGTTAAGGAAGTAAAGATTGATAACATAAGGTGTGCTAAGAACACCTAAGACAAGGTAGTGCGATTATGACAAGGAATATGCGATAATAAATGATGGGGTCTAAGTGATTGCAAGCTTTATGCGATGAAGATTAAGCTAAGTATTCAGCTTAAACATCAGTTAGTAGGCTAACTAGCAACTTTAGAGATGTTAAGGATTAGCATGCCAGGTGGCGTTTAATTGAGATTGGCTCACATGCAAACTCCAGTATAAATATGGCTTGCAAAGAAGAAATCAATTTTGCCAAATTTTGGTTACACTTAAGAAGATGTGTGAGTGCCTATGAAGCTCTGAAGTTGTGAAGGAATTGTCGAGCTAGTTTGAAGAGACTTCAAGACTTTCAGCTAAATCAAAGTGAATTTGACGCTCAAATTGTAAGGTAAACAGCTAAAAAGTTTTGACCAAATTGATGGAAAGGAATTTAGTCAATTGATGACTAGAAATAGAGTTATGAGATCTAAAAGATTGAAATCTGAAATGATGTTATGGATAAATAAGCAAGCAACTGCATACGAAGAGTAACCAAGTAGCTGGCTTGCCAAGGTATGCGACAACACGCATAAGCGTGAAGTACGACACGTGGAGGTTGATTGACGCATAGGCATAGAAGTGTGTCTTCATGCCCATTGAGCAGCCAATAGAGAGGGTAGCAAGTCTTTAGCCAAGAGGAAGGTAAAGTGGCTAATATAAGTGAATATGTGAAACTTAGTCATGATGCAATAAGATTTATGTGTGCAATAATGAAAAGTTAAGTTTAATGTTAAGCTCAAAAGGAAGACAATTATACTAACCAAATGACCTCTTCTTGAGACTTATAGACCCCCTGGATAAGAAGGTTAAGTTTGTGAGTGACAAGTTTAATAAATGCTTTCAATGACAGTTTTCACGAATGATTTTCAACACATAAGTAGTTTATATGAAGTTTATATATCATGATTTATTTGACATATGCCTTTAAATGAATGTTGATCACATGATCCATGTTTTTCAAATGATGAAGTTATTTATGAATTTAACATGTGTTTTCAGTATGTTAATGCCTATACTTTATAGCATGATTAAGGTTTATCAAGGAAATTTTATAAGTATACTCCATGTTTTACAAGGCACTATGCAATGATATGAAACCATGAAATATGATCATTCCAACTTTGTATTTTGTTTATGTTCTTTAAATGTTTAAAATTTTTGTGCCTTGTACAAGCCCTACTTCAATGTTGGTACCGAATGAATGGTAAGGTACCTAGATTTTAGATATATTAGGGATCCTTGACACCGAAGATATGGTAAGGTGGTCAGAACCCAATTCAGTTTTGTGTGCACTTATGACTCAAGTTATCGACATTGATGAGATCAAGCAAAAGGGCTCTCTCTCAACTCAGATTAGTAGGTGATTGAACAAAAGGGCTCTCACTTCAGCCCAAGCTATTATAGCAGGGATTGAGCAAAAGGGCTCTCTTCCATGTTCAAATAGTGAAGTAGTGGTACTTTACAGTATGATATTGATGAGCTTTATTTCAGGGTTTCCATTTGATATGATTCCAAGTTTTCAGTTTTACTAAACCTTGATCATGATCATGTCAATGTTTCTATGAAAAGCATGTTTACGTTATTTATGATTAAAAACATGTTTTTATCTAAAATAGTCACTCACTAGGCCTATTTAAGCTCATGTTTTAGAATGTTTACTTTCTCCAGGTAGCGGTCAACGCCCTAAAGTCAAGTAGATCTATTAGTCAGTCACTATTTAGGATGAAGGAACTCTTAACGAAGAGAATCCATGAGAGTGTCTGGATCTTTTTGATTTCATTATGACCGAAATACCACACACACATTCTAACAAACAGTTATGCAATTTACACTAATTAACAGCATACGTTGATAAATACAATACAAGGGATTGAGTTCACATACTAGTTGAAGACTCTCTTCAATTTCGAACTCAACACAGCAAAAGAACCTCTACGTTTTCTATCGCCCAGTAAAATAATCGGCTACGACAGCACGATTGTCTACACGAATGGCAGCAACACGAACAAGCATGAGCAAGCAGGAGCAAAAATGACACCACCACTTAGAGCCCTTGGTATTCTCAAAGTGAGAATCTAAAGTGTGGTCTTTGTTGAATTTAGTAGAGGTCAGAGGAACGGGTTGATCGTGTAGACGATAAGCAAGTGAGAGAGAGAAAGCTATCGTATAGTGGGTATGCTTATCGTTTAGAGAAAGCTACACGATCGTGTAGGTTTTACTAAGCGATCGTCTAGTAATAGGTAAACGATCATTTAGATAACACGACATGCTAGGCGATTGTTTAGAGAAAGGCATGCAATTGTTTAGACACGAGTATGCAATCGTTTAAGCGATGAAGCTCTATCGTATAGGCTCTCAGCTAAGGGATCAAGGCGTTTTCACAACGATTGCGAATTTTTTTTAACTCTTTGCAAAATGAAACAAATTTTCATTTTATTCTTCAGTTACAATAACCGAATACGGAATTTCCCACTAATGCACGATTGAGGAGAAGAAATTGTCCAATTATCACATAATTAACCAATTTAATTAAAAAATGAATATAATCATATTATATTCTTATCCTATAGTTTGATATCACATATCTACTATAGTAATTTCTCCTCCACTTGATATAAATAATATTTATATCTAATTTCCTCCATAATAATGTATCTCATACATTTAGCTAATTATATCATATATAATTAACCAGTTCAATTATATTATATATAATCGAACCCCCTCTTGTTAATTTGAACATTTTAAATTGACTCAAATACTGGTTCTCGACTTTATCTAAGCTACCCAGGAGACCTAATGGACCTGTGGCTCGAAGCTCCAACGGTCCATGAATAACTAACTAAACTCTTTAGCCACGAGATCCACCATCCATTAACTATCAGACATTCCACTAAAGACCAACAACTGAATTCTTCTTACCACAAATATATTTCTGTGTCCATCGGATATAACCAATCATGAGTACGATGACCCTTCACATATGCTCGTAAGTACAGTTGGGCCAAATTACCGTTTTGCCCCTGTAGTTACATCTCACTTCTTAAGTACCACTGATTCCTCTAATGAACAATACAACATAGTCCAACTATGTGTGAACACCTCTCGGGCCAAAAGAAGGTGTGTGACGCCATATCGTTCAAGCCTTAGAATCAGCCCTTAAGGGAGCTATCTATCTACTTGCCCCTGCCTCGGGAAAGGAGTGAATTCCATCTTGTATAGCTGAGTTCCCAGCTCCCAAATCAGACGAATCCCCAAAATGATAGGTTTGAATCAGCGACCTGGCCACTCGCACCCATACAAATCAAAGGACCGCCCTCAATGGCAGGAGTTCCCAACTCACTTAGGATTGAGGCCATATTACTTATGGTCTAGTGAAGTCTCAGTCATGAACAGTGTTATATAACGAGACGTTAACACTTCGTGGTTAGGTCTTATACAAACTCTTTGTATAGGATGCACCCGCTCACATGTCCCCTACATGAATGATCAGGATCAGACCAACTGTGACAAGTCACATCACTTGTGACCATTCCACAAAGTGAGCCGTATCTGTAGCGTTACCAAGATCAGATTTCCCTCCTATATCCATATACTACAGACCATTTTGGTTATCACTTAAGAAATGATCCACTTGTATGTCACCACATACATGCTTAAGTTACATACATATAACCAAGGATTTTATGTTTATTGGTTTGTGGTAAAGCAAATAAGACATACAACTGAGCAAAATCAAGATGTGAAGTAAATATCATATATTATACAACACAAACGTTCGTACAAACTCTTTACAAACTACAGATACGAGATTTTAGGGCATCAACCCCAACATAGGATTCTTCAGGAAGTTGAAGCTTAGGTGGTTCACCATGTCTGTTAAACCTTGAGTTTGTTTGTACATGTCATGGGGTTCAAGGTAGGATTTTGAGTTAAGGGTTGTAAATATAAATGTTTGAAGGAAATCAAACATGAGGATTTCCATGAGTAGTGGAATGATCGTTCCAAAATTCATTCAAATATGAACATACACAATTATAATCAAGAAACATAAACATATAGGCTATGCATAAAATGAAATTACACCATGCATTCAACAAGATCAAGGGAAAGAATAAACATACCTTTGAAGACTCATCTTCAATCTCCCTTGATCACGAACACTTGTTCAATCTCCAAGACTGCAACTCACGAATGCTCGAACTCAGCGATCTCTAAGATCATGATCAATCAACAACTACCACACGAACACCGTGAACTCAACGAACGGCCTCCAAAAATCTCGAACTATGTCGAGTTGAGTACGACACCACCACAATGGCTACCTTGGTACTCTCGATGTGAGAATTTAGAAGTGTGGGCTCTGTGTGGACTTGGTTAAAGGACGAGACTGAAGGAAGAACAATCATATAAACAATTATGACAAAATCTATCATATAGATGATGCCCAATCGTTTAAAAGAAGCTCCGCGATCGTTTAGCAAAAGCTCCGTGATCATTTAGTTATCGGCCAGCTAAGTGACTGTCGTGTAGTGTCATTCCACGATCGTATAGTCTCACTTCAGCTATCGTTTAGTAAATCTCATTCACTTGCCAACCTTTCCGTGAAAACTCTTTCTCAGAATGGAAAATCTCAAATCATACTAAATTTAGGAAAACATTTTTCCTTTTATCTCACAATTACCATGAAACCACTAATAACCTCTCACTCAATTGGTTGTTAGAGAAAAATAGATAATTATCCAATAATTAATATTATTATAAATATATATGATAATCAACTTACCATACTATATTTATAACCTATAGTTTTATTATTTCATCTCATAAAACATATAAACCATAGCTTTTTTTTCTATTTCATGGTACTTAATGTAAATCTCATTTACATTAATTCTCCACTTAATGTATCTCAAAAATCACATCAATCATATCATATATAATCGAATTACCTCTTGTCAATTTGAACATTTCAAATAAACACCAAGAACTGATCCTTAGTTTGAATCTATTGAGCTATCAAGGGGACCTTATGGACCTGTAGCTCGAAGCTTCAACGGTACGTGAATAACTGACTAAACACTTTAGTCACGGGATCCACCATCCATTAATTGCCAGACACTTCATTAAACATCGGCAGCTGAACTCTCCTTACTACAGATATATTATGTGTCCATATCAACGAATTAACAGTGCGATAACCCTTCACAGATCGCTAGTAAGTATAGCTGGGCCAATAACCGTTAAGCCCTTGTAGTTACATTTAACTCCTTAAGTACCACTAATCCCTCTAATGAACATAAGTCATAGTCCTACTATGGCTGAGTCCTCTCTTCCAAAGAGAAGTTGTGGCCACTATGTTCAAGACCCAGAATTAGCCCTTAAGAGAGTAATCTATCTACTTACCCCTGCTTCGGGGAAGAAGTGAATTTCATCTTGTGTAACTGAGTTCCCAGCTCCCAAATTAGAAAAGTCCCCAAAAAGGTAGACATGTTGAGTTGGCAACTCACCCATACTAATCAAAGGACCGCCTCAAAGGCAGGAGTTCTCAAAACACTCAGGATTGATGTCATGTCACCTATGGTCGTTTAGGTAAGATGTAAGGCTCCAGTATCAACGGTGTTATATACAGAGACTAATCATCTCGTGGTCCGATTTTATACAAACTCTTTATATAGGACACCTTCGCTCACATGTCTCCACACGAATAGTCAGAATCTACCATCTGTAGTAGTTCACAACACTTGCAAACCTCTACAAAGCGGTTGGTATCCGTAGTGTCACCAGGATTAGGTATCTCTTCTTAATCCTTATACTACATACCTATTTAGGTTATCACTTAAGGCATGATCCACTTGTATATCTCATATACATGCTTAAGTTTACATACAATAACCATGGAGCTTTGTTTATTGGATATGAATAAAGGCCAAATAAAATAACTCTTATTTTATTCATAACAATGTGTACATATTATAAACTATGAGACTCCGGGAGAATTAGGATACCAATCCCAATAACTTTAGTATCGTTATGTCTGTTATGTAAATAAATGTGAATTTCTCTTCATAGTAGCACTTGAATTAATAAGTTGGTGTGGAAGTTATGCATAGTTTTAGTATAAGTTATGAACTATATATCAGGTTAACATGTGTTCAAGGAATTGGTTTATAGGAGTATGTTGAATAGTAGTTATCATAAGAAGGTTGACAATTGTTGTCTTCACATTACTTCTCAGATTAAGAGGGTAATCTAGGGAGGGGTGTGACACTTTTGACAGTGGCTGCTCTATGCATATTATCGGAGAGAAGAATTTTCTAACTAATTTAAAGTCATGTGGTCCTAAACTTGTTATTTATGATGATGATGCTAAAGGAAGAATTATTGCTAAAATAAAACTTCAATATTTTGGACTTCCCTCTCTTAATGACTCTATCTTTGTAGAAGGCTTAACAGTAAATCTCATCAGTATAACTCTGTTATGTGATTAGGGCTTCAATGTTAATTTCTCAAAAGACAAATTTCTAGTGACTGATAGTGATAATTCTCTTATCACGACAGACACTCGATCTTCTAATAATTGTTACTTGTGGACTTCTAATGTTGTTCATCATGTTTGTAACATTTCTATGCATAATGAAGTTATACTCTTTCCCCAGAAAAGTAGAATAATCGAGTACATGAATAGTATTTTTCAAGAGATGACTCTTGATATGATGCAACTTCAGATTCTGTAGTATGAACCTAAAATGAGTATGGTCAGAGAACTTACTTACTGTCTGGGATATAATAATAAACAGATGAAAGTTGTGGTAGTAGTTTAATTTGAATCCCTTAGGGCAATTTTAGATCTGTGCAAAATTGTCTTATAGCAACCAAAGATATTTGATCATGGAAAATCAAAGTGGGCTAAGTTAACTTCTATAAGCAAGAAAATGATGATTGTGATTACTGAAGAAACTAAGGTTTTGAGTGGTGACCAAAATTTTGATAATACTGATAGTACTTTGATAGAGTCTTGAATTATATTAATCTTATGGTGTCTATTAAGGCCATTGATGATGCTAACCATGTTGTTACTCATGTTGAGTTGTTTGATGTTTTAATTGCTGCTTCTATTAAAACTTTGATTGATCATATTGTGGCTGCTAAGATATTTATTGAGACTTATGTGCTGTGTGATAACGTTATAAATACTATTCTTGTTGAATCCTTGGATAAAGTCTTCGTGTATCCTGATTTGCTGTTGAATCTATTGTTTCAATTAGAAGCGTTGAAAATATAAGTCATATGCCTGTTATTTCATCTGAAAAATATAAAGAACGTTAAGTCTCTGATTGTCAATCAAGTTGAATTCAATGCTTTCGTTGATACTGAGTTTGATTCCCAAGAAACTATTGATCTAGTTATATTTTTTAGGTTTTTTATAATATTTCTATTAACATCAATTGTGTATCTGAAGTAAACAAAGTTATTATTTTTGCTTCAACTAGTCGGTTGGATGATTTTTATGTGAATGTCTTAAAGGATGACATTGCTTCTACTGATGTATTTACTATTGTTCCTACTGAAAATTGGTCTTCCGTTATTGGGATGCTTGAGAATTTGGTTGTTGATAATGGTCTGGTTGATAAAATGGTTGTGAGTACTTGTAGTTCAGATGCTAGTAAATGTTGAGAATGTCTTAGAAATCGTAGTTTGTGTTAAACATTTTATTTATCAATAAAATATTATTGAGTAATTTATTCAATAAAGTTGTTGATTTTGCATTCTATTATGAAAATGCAATAAACATATACATGGCTATAGTGTGATTACTTTAACTTTATGTGGTGACATAAACAAGATCAAGTTAATAGTATATAGCCTAAATAGTCTAATAAGTATATGGATGAAATTGGGTATCTCATCCTGGTAACACTATTGGATGCCGCCCATTTTGTAGGTAATACAAATGATGTGATCCATAGATCATTCATGTAGAAATATGTGAGTGGGGGCATTCTATGCAATGAGTTTGCATATAGACTAGACCACAAAATAGTCACTTTTCTTTATAACGACTGTTTACTGTTAAAACTGACTATATCATTTTAAGTAACCAAGGTTAATTTTGTTGGGTTGATGCCCTAAAGTCTCATGTCCTATAGTTTGTAAATAGTTTGTATGAAGGCTTGTGTTGTTAATATATGATATTTACTTCACATCTTATATTTTTTCTCGGTTACTTGTTTTATTTGCTTTACCATAAACCAATAAACATAAAATCCCTGGTTATCTGTATGTGACTCAAGCATGTATGTAGTGACATACAAGTGGATCATGTCTTGAGTGATAACCAAAATGGTCTATAGTATATGGATATAGGAAGGAAACCTTATCCTGGTAACGCTACGGACGCGGCCCGCTTTATGGAATGGTCACAAGTGTTGTAACTTGTCACAGATGGTCTGATCCTGATCATTCGTCTTGGGGACATGCGAGCGGGGGCGTCTTATACAAAGAGTTTATATAAGACCTGACCACGAAGTGTTAACGTCTCGTTATATAACACCATCATGACAGAGACTTCACTTCACTAGGATGACCATAGGTAACATGACCTCAATCTTGAGTGAGTTGGGAACTCCTATCATTGAGGACAGTCCTTTGATTTGTATGGGTGCGAGTGGCCAGATCGCCGATTCAAACCTACCATTTTGGGGATTCGTCTGTTTTGGGAGCTGGGAACTCAGCTACACAAGATGGAATTCACCCCTTCCTTGAGGCAGGGGTAAATAGATAGATAGCTCCCTTAAGGGCTGATTCCGGGGCTTGAACGATGTGAGGCCACACACCTTCTCTTGGCCCGAGAGGTGTTCACACATAGTTGGACTATGTTGTATTATTCATTAGAGGAATCAGTGGTACTTAAGGAGTGAGATGTAACTACAGGGGAAAAACGGTAATTTGGCCCAGCTGTACTTACGAGCATCTGTGAAGGGTCATCGTACTCATGATTGGTTATATCCAATGGACACGGAAACATATTTGTGGTAAGAAGAGTTCAGCTGTTGGTCTTTAGTGGAATGCCTGACATTAACGGATGGTGGATCTCGTGGCTAAAGAGTTTAGTCAGTTATTCACGGACCGTTGGATCTTCGATCCACAAGTCCATTAGGTCCCCTGGGTAGCTTCGATAAAGTCGAGAACCAGTATTTAGGTTAATTTGAAATGTTCAAATTGACAAGAGAAAGTTCGATTATATATGATATAATTGGACTGGTTAATTATATATGATATAATTGGCTAAATGTATGAGATACATTATTTTGGAGGAAATTAGATATAAATATGATTTATATCAAATAGAGGAGAAAATACTATAGTAGATATGTGATATCAAACTATAGGATGAAAACATAAGATGATTATATTTATTAATTAATTAGTTGATTAATTATATGATAATTAATCCAAATTCACGTTCGGACGTGAGTTAGTGGGGCAACGTCGGTTATTATAACCGATGAATTAAAATGAAAAGAGTTTTCATTTTTGTTAAGATCGCCCAAAAGAATTTGCAAGCGTGCATTGGAGAATTGTAAACGATCGCTTACATAAAATGAAAGCCTATACCATAGTCCTCTCCACCTAAACGATCGTCTACCTCGCGCCTAAACAATCGCACGCTATTTCCTACACGATTGGATAGCTTCTCTAAACGATCATATAGTGTGCTGATTTTACTAAATGATCGTTCAGTAAATCCTACACGATCGTGTAGCTCCTCCTAAACGATAAGCATTTTGCTATGCGATAGCATCTTTTTCCCTCCCACTTGCTTATCGCCTACATAATCTGGTATTCCTCCTTCCTCTACCAAATTCACCAAAGAACACCCTTTGGGTTTTCACTCCGAGAATACCCGAGGCTCTTTAGTGGTGGTGTCGTCCCCGTTGCAGTCGTGAGTTCGCGGTTGTTCGTGCTGCTGCAGTCGACGCTGTTGCTGGGCATTGGTAGATCGCGTGGAGGTTTCTGCTACGTTAGAGTTCTGAAGTCTGAATAACGTCTTATTCTTAGCATGCTGATAAATAAGATTTGTTTGCATGACTGTATGTTTTGAATGTATATTGTTATATTTCGGTCACTGTGAGATCAGAGCAATCCGAACACGCTCATGGAACTCTTCAATAAGAGATCCTTTAAACTCAATCTTAATCTTGAGCTAGCTATGTACTTTTGTTTTTTCGGGATTATCCTTTGATCTGCATGGGTGATCGTAGTCCAACAACATTGATCAATAAGCCTTCCATGTTGGGGATAAGATCAGATGAATAGCTGGGGACATAGCCCTACAAGATAGAATTCACTCCTACTCGATTTAAGGTTACATATGTTGGGATTGGTGTCTTAATTCTCCCGGAGTCTCGTTATTTGTGATGATACACGTTGTTTGATGTTATTTCATTCTGACATTTACTCATATCCAATAAACAAAGCTCCTTAGTTATCTTATGTGAACTTAAGCATGTATATGTGATATACAAGTAGATCATGCCTTAAGTGATAACCTGAATAGGTCTGTAGTATAAGGATTAAAGTAGAATACCTGATCCTGGTGACACTACGGATATGACCTACTTTGTAGAGGTTTGCAAGTATTGTAAACTACTACAGATGGTAGATCCTGACCATTCATGTGGAAACGTGCAAGCGGGGGTGTCCTATACAAAGAGTTTGTATAAGACCGGACCACGAGATGACTAGACTCTGTATATAACGCCATTGATACTAGAGACTTACATCTCACCTAAACGACCATAGGTGACACGACCTCAATCCTGAGTGTTTTAGGAACTTCTGCCTTTGAGGGCGGTTCTTTGATTAGTATAGGTGAGAGTGGCCAGATTGCCAAATCAACATGCCTACCTTTTTTAGGACTTGTCTAATTTAGGAGCTGGGAACTCAATCCACTAGATGGAATTTACTTCTTTCCCGAAGCAGGGATAAGTAGAGAGATTGATATCTTATGGCCGAGTTGTACTTACGAGCGATCTGTGAAGGGTTGTCGCACTGTTGATTAGTTAAGATGGACACATAATATATCTATGGTAAGGAGAGTTCAGCTGTCGGTCTTTAGTGGAGTGTCTGGTAGTTAATGGATGGTGGATCCCATGACTAAAGAGTTTAGTCAGTTATTCACGGTTGAAGCTTCGAGCTATAGATCCATAAGGTCTCCTTGGTAGCTAAATGGATTCAGTTGAGGATCAGTTCTTGGTGTTGATTTGAAATGTTCAAATTGACAAGAGGTAATTCGATTATATATGATATGTGATGAAAATAAAAATAAAGTGTTATGCTATGTTTCGCTTATGCACGCTACTGATGATATTTTATGCGATACTACGTTCTAAGTGTATGCGTTGATAGTGATATGCTCGTAGTATGCGATGAAGTAGTGCGTGTCACAAGTTTCCTTGCGCTGAAATCTGAGGTCGAACACGGGGATTGTTGTTGTTAAATGCGATACTTATGTGATACATGTGACAGGTTATAATAATGAATAAAGAATTTTGGTTTGTACAGAAATATAAATTGCATTGAAAGTTAAAATGCGTTGATAAAGTAAATTCCTAAACTACTATGATACAGGATACAGTGGTCGAGGACTGGCCGTGAAGTTGTATAAAAGAATCTATGAATGCGATGGCAAGTCTTATGAATGAAGACAAAAGAGAATGAGTAAAAAGTAAAAACATCGCAAGTTCGTCAATCGCGTTAAGGACGCAACTAGGTTCCCCTTTCCCTTGGCGTACACCTTTCAGTAATATGCCGCGTTTCCATACGTCTATGGTGAAACAGAGATGAACGTGATGAACGTAAGGTTGTTTTCATCTTTGGAAATACTTCTCGCTTGCCCACTACTGATGGTATTTTATGCGATACTATGTTCTAAGTGTATGCGTTGATAGTGATATGCTCGTAGTATGCGATGAAGTAGTGTGTGTCACAAGTTTCCTTGCGCTGAAACTAAGTATAATTCTAACACAAGTTTCTCAGAATGATCCGAGGTCGAACACGGGGATTGTTGTCGTTAAATGCGATACTTATGTGATACATGTAGTCGGTTATAATAATGAATAAAGAATTTTGGTTTGTACAGAAATATAAATTGCGTTGAAAGTAAAAATGTGTTGATAAAGTAAATTCCTAAACTACTATGATACAGGATATAGGGGTCGAGGATTGGCTGTGAAGTTGTACAAAAGAATATATGAATGCGATGGCAAGTCTTATGAATGAAGCAGAATGAGAATGAGTAAAAGGTAAAAACATCGCAAGTTCGTCAATCGCGTTAAGGACGCAACTAATGTTCCGCTTTCCCTTGACGTACACCTTTCAGTGATCGGCCGCATTCCCATACGTCTATGGTGAAACAGAGATGAACGTGATGAACGCAAGGTTGTTTTCATCTCTGGAAATATTTCTCGCTTTAGTTAACGCATTCTTCCAACCTTCTCTCGATAGGCGGACATCTTCACTTCTGCTCTCATAGGTGAAGATGCCGTCGAGCATGCTTTAGATAAACTTAATTGATTTATTGACACAGATTGACTAACTCACTTCATTCTCGCTTTTTACCCTGGGGATTAAGAACACATCATGGAGAAAATGGATGATAAATGTATGGAAAGAGACAGAAAGATGATAATGATGACGTTGATAACATTTAATTCTAAAATTAAGCGTTTGATACATGTTTGTAAATGAGGGATTAAAGAAGATGAATACAGAAGATGAATTAGAGAATAGAAACAAATACGCAAAGAGTGTCAACGTCTTGACACAAATCCCAATCGGAGACTTGTGCATGCCAGCGTATAGATGTGATGGAGAGAAAAGCTTCCCTCTCAGGCTTGCTTTCCCGGTAGAATTGACCTTATGCACAGAGCTTCAGCTTTGGGAATCGAAAGAATTCTTTGCTCGAAGACTCACCTTTCAGCCTTGTCTTGTAGTTCTCCTGGATTTACTTTGTAAGTCACTTCAGACCAGCCTCTCTCCCAGTATCAATATATCTTTCAGCGAATTTGAAGAAGTTATTTATAGACAAGACCTTGGCTCTTTGAATTTGTGGTTCCCATTATATAATTATAGTAATTCCTACAATGGCGTAATGGAAAATTCCTTTCTGTTCCACGATAAATCCGTCAGAATTGCACAACAAAAAGTTGTACACTTGTCAGAATCGTCCGTGAATGCATTGCTCTTCACATCTTCGATCTATCACCGCATGCGGTGTTGTTTTTTATTACCGTGTGTAGTTGAAATGCATTGATCGCTAAAGCTCTTGATCGATTGTCGCGTGTGCCATCATTGCGTTGATCATCTCTTCGTTCTTGATTGATAGGCACATGCGGTATAGATGCGTTGTACATTTTGTCTTTGAGCCATTAACGCATGTGGTGACCTATTTCCTGCAAAACAGAGACTGAAACATTCTATTTCTCCATCGCAATGGTGTTAGTGAATGCGTTTACGAAATTTCATAATTTTCGTATTTCTCAACCAATTCTTATACTATCGACGTAACTTTCCTCTCTTTTTGCCACAATATCTAAATAAAACAGCATAAATAACTTGTATTTCTACAAGTTATCAATATGATCGGTATGGTGTATGAGATACATCTAGTAGAGGATTAATGTAAATGAAATTTACATTCAGTACCATGGAATAGAAAAAGAACTACGGTTTATATGTTTCATGAGATGAAATATTAAAACTATAGGTTATAAATGTAGTATGTTAAGTTGGTTATCATTTATATTTATAATAATATTAATTATTGGATAATTAAATCTTATCTCTAATAACCAATTGATGGGAGGTTATTGGTGGTTTCATGGTAACCGTGAGATAAAAGGAAATTTTTTTTCCTAATTTTAGTAAGTTTTTTACAAGGTTGAAAATTGTTTTTGAGATTCTCTCTCCTGAAAATAATCTCACGAAAGTTGTCAAGTAAATGGGATTAACTAAGCGACAACTTGATTAAGGTAAACTATCGTGTAGTGTTTGTAGGCGATAGACACGCAGCTAAGCGATGAGCTAAACGATCACTTAGCTTTTGCTAAACGATTGGGCATCGACTAGATGATAGGTTCAGCCATCTCCCACTTGCTCAATCTTTATACGATTGTTGTTTCCTCCATCTTCTGTCTCAAACCAAGTCAACATAGAGCCCACCCTCTGGATTCTCACGCCGAGAATACTAAGATAGCCTTCTTGGTGGTGTCATACTCAACTCGACGCCGTCGAGATTCTGTGAAGGTTGTTCGTGTTGTAGAGGTGTTCGTGACCGAGGTGATCGTTGAGTTCGAGTGTGTGATGTTCGTACTGTGTAGCGGTCATGTTGAACGAGCGTTCGAGGTTGCTACGTTCGAGTTTTTGTGATCAAGGAGCTTGGCGATGAGTCTACAAATGTGTGTAGAGTTTCTTCTTGATCATTTGTAGTTATCATGTTGTAATTTCTGTATTGAATGCATAACCGTATGTTTCTGTTTATGACTGTAATTGTAAAGTTCATATATGATTGTAATTTGGAATAATCTTTCCACTGCTCATGGAAATCCTCGTGATCGATTTCCTTCAGCAGATAGGTTGTTCTCTTAAATACTGATTCCAAGTCTTGAACAATCGGGGCCCCGCCTTCTCATGATAGAAAAAAGACTTGATTCATAAGTATTATGAATCAAAATTGTTCATTAGAGGGTCAGTAGGAACTTAAGGAACAAAATGTATTCACAGGGGTAAAATGGTGATCTTGACCCAGTTGTGATTACGAACGACCTGTGAAGGATCAACTTACTGATCATGGTTATATCAAGTGGACATAATATATCTACAGTGAGAGGAGTTCAACTACGGACTTTAGTGAAGTGACCCATTAGTTCAAATGGGGGTTAATTCGATGTAATGAGTTTAGCCAACTAATCTCAGATCGTTGGAGCCCATGAACTATAGGTCCGCAAGGTCCCCCTATTAGCTCGTAAATGGATTATCTTTAGAGTAGCATGATAAGTTAATTTGAAACATTCAAATTAGAATTAAACGGAATAGAAGAACTTATATTTAAATATGATTTAAATATATGAAGGTAGATTTGTGTAAAATTAATTTAATATTTGATATTAAATTAATTAAAATTAATTGATAATATTTTATTTTGATAATAATTCAAATTAAAATTAATTGAATTATTTAAATAATTATTTATTAATTTTATTAGAAAATTAATTTATGAAATTAATTTACAAAATTAATAATATTTTCAATATTTCAAATCAAATTTATTTTTAGAAAGCATGTGGTTTTGGAAAAATGACACAAAATGGAAATTTGGTTTTTTCCATTATCATCTTCAACTTGCTCACACAAAACCCACTAAGTTAGGCTTCAATAACTCCAAGCATGAGCTGCATCTCATACAACCATCTTCTTTGCATGATAGCCTGTAATAAATAAAGAAGATTGAAGTGGAATTGAGGCGTGCATTCAAAGAGTTTTTATAGAAAAATTCAGGCTGAAGAAATTGTTCTTCAAGTGGGTTGTAGCAGTGAGCTTCTCTCCAAGTTTCCTTTCGTTCAAGCTGTTCTTGAGTCCCACAACTCATTCTAAAGCTTCAAAAGTATAGTTGGGAAGATCTTGAGGTGGTTCACAGCAAGTTTTAGAGAAGATAACAATTAAGAATCAAGATCTTGAAGAGTTCTACAAAATTATGACTTCAAACCCTCTTGTGATTGATGATCATGCTTTAGTTTCTGCCAAAATTAATGAATTGGAGTGCTTATAGATCTTTGATGCTTCCGCTACATGAGGATTCTCTCTTACAGTAAAAATATTGTTGTTGAAAATGTTGACAAACTTGTCTCAAATATTGGAAAGCATGTTGCTACAAATAAGTCAATTGTTATCTAAGAAGAAACTAAGGTTCTTGAAAGTAGTGTTCATGTTGTTTTTGCTAACATGGCTTGTGATTCTGTTGAGATTAAGCGTGCTTTTATTGTTTCTTCTTGTAAGATTGATGATGTTTCAGAAGATATTCTTGAAAATGTTGTTGCCTCAGTCTTAGTCTATGTGGATGTTGATAATGTGAATAGTAAAGTTGTCTGAAAAGGATGGTGTTGGTTGTGACCTAGTTAGAGATTTACCTCATTTGTTTATTGTAGTTCCTGAGAATTTGATTACTGTGAATGTTATTTCATCTGACCCTGGCTCTACTTGTGATGTTTTTTAAGCTAGTTCTCCTAAGTTTGATGTTATTCAAAATAATCTTGAAGAAATTTTTTAAAAAAGAAAATGTTGTTCATGTTGAGCACATGTCTGAGGACATTAAAGAAATTAGTCTTAGTATTGTGGAGAGCATTGGGGAGAATATTTATGATGATGATATTCCTTTAATTGCCTTTTAGTAAGAAGAAGATGATGAAAAAATTCAGGACGTTGATGACTTAAGTCTTAAAGATAACTTTCATCCTTCTGAGAAGAATAATTATGTATCTGAAGTTTTTATCTCTAAAGAAGATATTCTTGCTATACTGATCATATTACTCCCAATCTATTACTCTCTAATATGAATATGTATGAAGATATTTCATAGTTGAATGTTTGTGCCAATAATGAATCAATTATGGAAAAGCTTGGTGTTGATTTTGTTATGAATAAAGTTATTTCGGATTTAGGCAATGAAAATTTAGGCTCTAATATGTCTAATATGTCTAATATTCCTATTGTTGATCTTGTTATGCTAAAGATATAGTTGATTATGTTGTTCTCAGTGTTAGGCCTGTCATTATGGATACATCCTGTGATGATATGTTGTCATCTCAACCCCCTTCTACTAACCGTTTTTCTTCATGGCAAAATGGGAGAATGAGTAGGTTGCGATCGTGAGTAGGAGATCATGATATGTTTCTGTTTTAGTTTGTCTAGTATGGGTTGTTGTGGTTTTGGTTGGTAGATAATATTTTTCTTATTTATCTCGTAATTTTTTGTTTTTGACTTTGTGGGTAGATTTTTTTTTTTTTTTTTTTTGCTCTTGTTTTCTTTTCTTCTTTGGTTGCAGATCTGCTGAGATGATTCTTTCCAATTTTATTCTTGTCATGTTTGTGGTATTCCTTCCTTTCGTGTGCTAAATTTAGAGGTATTATTGATAGAGTAAACATGCATAAAGTGAAGCTAACATAATCATTAAGCACTCTAATTACTCTTATTTTGAGTATAAAGCATGCTGAAAAACAGTTTTAATAAAGAGGGTTTCAGAAATGTACAACCTTTGTAGAATCATTTCAAATCCTTGCAATCTCCACGAATTAGATCTCCAAATCTCCAGTAGATCACCAAGAGGATCTTCTCTACTATTCTCAACATTGGATTAGTGGTGGAAACTCAGAATTGAAAGCCATTGGAGATGGGATTGAAGAGGTTTTAGGGAGCAAGTAAATTTCAAAACTTTTATAAAAGTTCAGATTGCATGAAAAAATACTTTGAAATTTGAAGTATTTATTAAGTTCAAACATGCAACCACTGACTTCAACTGACTAACACTTCAATTAGCACCTTAGTAAGTGGAACTCTCTGATTAAGCTTAAATCATATTCATGTAATCAATATTTAAAGTATCTTTTAGATATTTTGAACTCTCTGATTAAGCTTAAATTTGAATAAATTTAAACGTTAATTATATCAAATATAATTATCCAAACTCTAAAATGAATTTGAATATTTCAAATTCTAAACCCTAATTTCCAATTTGAACGTTTCAAATTCACTCAATATTCTAATCCAATGTGTAATCTTTTACGAGCTAGTAGAGGAACCTTATGGACCTATAGATCATGAGCTCCAACGACTTGAGATTAATTGGCTAAACTCTTTAAACCGAATTAATCAATATTCGTTAACTATCGAGACATACTATTATAGCTCGATAGTTACACTCTCCTTACTATAAATATATTTTCGTCACTTTATTTAATCATAATCAATAAGTTGATCCTTTACAGGTCGTTCGTATTTACAGCTAGATCAAAATTACTGTTTTGCCCCTATAAATACATCTTGCTCCTTAAGTCACTATCGATTCTCTATTGAACAATTGGTTTATAGTCCAACTAATAAACCATGTCCCACTATCATGAGAGAGCAGGACCCCTTTGTTCAAAACCAGGAATCAGTACTTAAGAGAACAACATATCTGCTAACTCTAAATTAGGTAGGAGTGAATTCCTTCTTACTAGACTATGTCCTCAGCTATCTATCCGATTTTATCCTAAAAT
Source organism: Benincasa hispida (assembly GCF_027475165.1). Classification (NCBI taxonomy): domain Eukaryota; kingdom Viridiplantae; phylum Streptophyta; class Magnoliopsida; order Cucurbitales; family Cucurbitaceae; genus Benincasa; species Benincasa hispida. The sequence continues at coordinate 55,651,374 of NC_143484.1, read as the reverse complement.
GGGAGGCTTATTAAGCAGGCTGTTGAACTACTCTCACCTATGCAAATAAAAGGATAATCCCGAATAAACAGGAGTTCATAGTTAGCTCAGGATTAAGATCGAGTTACCCTAGGTCATCGAATTGAAATAGTCAGTTTTAACAGTAAACGGTCGTTATAAAGAAAAATGACTATTTCATGGTCTAGTTTGCATAGGATGTCCCTATTCGCATGTCACCACATGAACGATTTTGGGATCACATCCTTTGTATCAGTATACAAAGTGGACCGCATCCACAATGTCCCCAGGATGAGGTTCCCAATCTCATCCATATACTTATAGACCTTTTAAGCTATATACTATAACTTGATCCTCTTTTATGTCTCTACATAAAGTTAAAGTATTCATACTATAGTCATGGGTTCGTTTATTGGATTTTATAATAGAATGAAATTTTAATAATACTTTTATTGATAAATAGAATATGTTTTCAAAATTACGAACCGGGAGTTTTAGGAAATTCCCAACAATTATTGCTTTTAGTATTAGGGTAAGCCATATATTGTTATGGTAGTTGTTCTACAAAAGTTTATGTGAAAAAGGCAGGCTCTCTAGAGGCTTCCTTAAGCATTGTTGATCTCAGTGTTACTTATGTTAGTGTTAATATGCTTTACGACATCTTGTGCGCGTCATCATCCAGGGCATTCCTCTACTAGTTGATGGGGATAGTTTTTTTTACTAATGATATTATTGTCTTGGATATAACTCTCTCTATTTCTTCTTATGTTGGCTATTGTGTTAAGTAGGACTAGTTGCTGAAGACTCTAAACATGTGTTGGATGATACATATTCTGATGGCTATATTGAAAGCTCTACTGATGGGTAATTGGTTTTGTGCTTTCAGATTACTCTTACTTGTTACTGGTTGGTTGTTTGTCTCTATTGTCATAGTTTTTGTTACTTTTGGCTGTTTTTGTAAGCCAAACAAAAGGGGGAGAAGAAGTTTAGTTCAACACCATTTTGATAGTTTGTGGTTGTGATTGTTGATTTGATCTGTCTGATGGTTTTTTATGTGCATGTTGCTCTAGTCTGGTTGGTTTCCTTCTATTGTCGTATCTTGATGATTGGTTTATTTTGCCTTAAAATATAGTCAAAAGGGAAGATTATTACTGCAGTATGATTGGCTAATATTATCATAAAAATGCAATGTGGTTGGCTGATCTTATTACAGGCAAAATCGAGCAACATGTTGTGCAACATGTCAAAGACATTGTTATTAACATTGTTACATGTCTTACAGTAGATTCGACAAAATATCTTTTCTTTATCTGTCTATGTGATTTACATGTTTCCGCGGCTGCTTTTCTTATTTTCCTGCAGATAATTTTTATTAACTCCTAAAATATACTCTCGAAGCAAACCTTATTTATATGGTACTCTTATTCTTTTTTAAGGTTAGTTGTATTATTAAAAAAATGTGTATTGAGGGTTTTGAGCTTAGATTTTGTCTAAGCCTTAACCTCTATGTATTGTTATTGAAAATCCTTGTATTTGTCGTTGAGATTTTGGTTCGACAGTCATTGTAGAACTCGGGAGGAGCTTGATTTGATATTGTATTTGGGGGGAGCCTAAATACGATGAATGTGAGGGGATCTCATTCTTAGGGGAAGCCTAAGTATGTTGTATTGAAGGGATCTCATACAAAGCTTAAAGAAGCTTCTTTGTGGAAATGAGGGGAGCTCAAACTTAGAAGGAGCCTAAGTTGAAATTAAAAAGGTAGTTGTACATGAGTCATTGAATAGAAAGTCTACCAGATAAGTACTTTCGACACTTTATATAGTGAAGTTTCGTTTCATCTGGCACACAGTCCCAAAACATGGTGAATTTGCACCGAACTAGGTTATTAATCTCTATGTCTTTATATTTCTGTTTGCTTTCGTGTTGTCCACTTGTCATATATATTATTTGTAACATCATGCTTGACATTGTATCATATGTTGGATTCACCCTATTTTTTCTTAGTTTTTTTTAGTCAGAAGAAGGTTTTTCCAACAAGACTATCCGAACGATCATGCCGATGGTTGAAAAACCATCGAGAGAATCTTTTCTGATGGTTTTTGGACTTCTCTTTTTTTTGTCGAGAAAACCCAAAATTCTTGTAGCGTTGGGCTCATGATAATGAAAAAGATTTCATTAGTTTAAATAAACCCTATTCACCCCTCTAGAGTTATTATACCGATCTTATATAATTTAAATGTCCACTCCATAGGAATTTAGGATGTCTGCAAAATAAACGACCTCTAAGAAAATCTAAAGATTAAAAAGATATATTCCTATTAAAAACCATTTTCCAATAAAATCTACCAGAGAAATGAATAAGAAATAAATCCAAATAATTTTGAAAAAGGAAATATCTTTTTTTTTCCAGTAGGACTATTCTTTTTCCCCTTTAGACCTTAGAACATAAGTATATTAAGATCTTTTTGGTGCTAAATTAAAATTGTCCCACATGACAATGACATGCTCTTTATGCTTTCTCTTCTATACCACTGTTAAAATTCTAAATAAGAATATGAAGTCAATTGAACTATATTAATTAAATTACCGTATAAACATTTTTTACTTGATATTTTATAGATAGTATTGAGAATAATTTAGGTCGACTTTAGGCATTCTGTAAAATCTCAAGTTTATGGATCTAAAACTATTTGTCTCAATTTGTTGCGTTTAATTTGATTTTTCTAGTATTCTTCAGTGCCTAATATGAGCAACATTTTTTTTATTCCAATCGTTTTCTAACGGGTCCACGTTTGATAATAGTGTTATTTTAACTTTGAGAGTAACACAACACCAAATTCATATCAGAACTAGATTTTTGTCAAAATTACTTTTAAGATAAACGGTTTATCACGACACGACAGATCTGTTCGAGATCATAACATCTAAATATGACTTATTACGATTAATATGAGTCGAGATTTTCTAATTATATTAGTGAAACTCAGTTGGTATTGATTAGACATTATGATAAAAATATTTGACTTACAACCAAAAATTGATAATTAAAATTTTATAAGGAGAATTTGATTTAGAGGGCCAGCGGGTTGATTGGTGAAAAATGACGTCTTTGGCTCATTGTGCAGCGGTTCGCACGGTCGCGACTGCCGACTAATATTCCAATTCCAAATTTAAATGAATAATTTATTTTATTTATTATATAATTAGATTATTAAAATATATGGAGAAAGTACAAAAATGTCCCTCTCCTCTCTCTTTCCTACAACAACCCCATTCGCTACTTGACTGCACGTTCGATATTTTCGTAGTGCTTTGTGATTGTAAATGTGATACACTCACATGCCCCTCACCTTACTATTTAATCACATCTTTTCTTTTTCTTTTTCTTTTTGAAAAAAAATTGTTGAGTTAATTAAACAAAAAATAGTAAAAATAAAATACGGATCAAACTAGTTTTTTACTTTAATTCAGATTGGTTCATATATTTTCAAAATGTTTATTCTCGTTTTTGTACTTTTTAAAAGTGTCCATTTCGTTCTTTTCAAAAGAAACTAAACTGAACTAAAATGAACAAAAACTGAAAGTACAAAAATTAAAATAAAACATTTTAAAAGTACAAAGATCGAAACAAACCAAAGTCATATATAGGACCAAACTAGTATTTAAATCAATTATTTAATATGGTATGACTACAACATAAATATTTTTTTTAGTTTAATAACATGTGGAGCGAGGGATTCTAAAATATAATCTCTTGGTCGATAGTTCATACTTTATATCAGTTGAGTCATGCTGTGGCATTACTCTATAAGTGTTAAATGTTCATTCATGATTAAAATGAATATTTTTTTTTAATCCAACAATTATAATGACAGGAGATGTAACAATCGACCCTTAAAATGCTAATAGCTTTAACCATACGTTTCAATGGATATTTTTTATATTTTGATGAGCTAAAAAGAAAAAAAAATATTTTTTTATGTTTCATTTATACATCAAACTATATAAAAGTTGTAGTCCAATTCTAATGAGTTTGAATTTGAACTTAACTTAAAAGATAATTTTAGCTTGTCAAAATTTTTTAGTAATAGTTGACGTAAAACATTACCAAGAGCTTAAATCTTCTACCTTTCTTGTGTAGAAAAAAAAATGTCTTTCTTAAAAGGGAAATGGAAAATCAAATCTTAACAACAAATCAAACTTATATAATTTCCTTCTTGTCTTTATTATGAATATATATTTTTGGCTTTTTTCATGAATAATATATTTTTGTCTTTATAAACTAATATAGTAAAATATGCCGACAAACTCACCTTAATATTTTATTTCATTTTAAAGTGAGCCTTTTGCACTATTTGATGATTTTACGAGTATTAAAATAGAAAAAAAAATGTTTATATTAAACTCTTGAATTAAGTACGATTAATTTGGTTTAATCTCAAAATATATATTGATCAGAACCAACTAATAATTGATGATTTAATTAAATTAAATTAATTTTAAAAAAACCTACCTTTCAAATAATAGAAGGCGTCCATTAAAAGAGATAATATTTATTTTAAAAAACAATAATTGCATTAAACATTTTGTTGCCCGACAATTCAAAAGGAGAGGGGGTGAGTGGTGAGGGATGACACTCACGTGGATAAGGAAAATCGTCGTCGTCCATTCACTTTTGTCATTCACGCAAGATTCCGTCACCGAGCTGTTACGATAGCAGGCGAAGACATTTTGACTATAAGTTTATATATATTAATAAAAAAAAGCGCGATTACAACAATCAATCAGCCACTCAATTTTGTGATCACACGACGGCCGTTTCGCCGGATTCCTCTGTTTTTCCAAATTTTCCACCACCTCCTTCTACTTTACTCCCAAAACTGAAGTCAAATTCGAAGAAATTTTGAACTCTCCGGGCAAGTTTCTTCAATTTCTTGCAACTATCATCCACATTTTGAAAGCTTTAAGCGATCGAGGTAGCTGTGTGATGGGGGTGGATTACTACAATGTGTTGAAGGTGAACAGAAATGCGAATGAAGATGACTTGAAGAGGTCTTACAAGAGGTTAGCTATGAAATGGCATCCTGATAAGAATCCTTACAACAAGAAAGAAGCGGAGGCCAAGTTCAAGCAGATCTCTGAAGCTTATGATGTTTTAAGCGACGCTAAGAAGCGTCAGATCTACGATCTCTACGGCGAGGAGGCTCTTAAGTCTGCTGATTTTGTTCCTCCGCCTAATTCTAATCCTTCTTTTTCCTATGTTCCTCGCGATGCCGACGACATTTTTGCCGAGTTTTTCGGTGGAGCTGGGAGTGGTAAGAGCCGAGGGTTTAGAGGAGAGAGTTTGTTTAAGAATGGGAAGGTGGAGACTGGGAAACAAACGAATAGAAAAGCTCCGCCAGTTGAGAGCAAGTTACTGTGTAGTTTGGAGGAGCTTTACAAAGGTTCCAGAAGGAAGATGAGGATTTCCCGCACTGTCCCTGATGAATTTGGGTATGTGAAATTCCTGATTTCTGTTTTTTGTTGAAACAAAAATATTAAATGCTTATAATTCTTATTTGTTTTGATTGCATATAATGGTATCTTCGAATTATCGTGGGTCTGTATTAATACTCTTAATGGATGGAACTGTGAAGGAAATATTGCATGGAATATATTATTCCTTTTTTCTGGCTGAGCTGCTTAGGATTGTGAGGATATTGATACCTCTTTACATGGCAAATGATTCCTTCTATTCTATTTTTACCATTGATAGAAAGGCTATATGATAAACAATTATGAACCAGTGGTATGTCAAATTCTTGTTTCCCTAACTTGAAAAGCCTACTCGTGTAGCTAATAGGTTGGTTGAGTGTGTAATACAGAAAGACATTGGGTAGATTTTATAATCTTATGAATATGATGCCCTGACATTAAGTTTGTGGATTATGATCGGGAAAGGAATTGGTGCTTCCACTTTGTTCAATGACCACTTGATTGCATCGTGAATTTTCAATAACCTCCAGCTAACTGAAGCATCTATAATGATATTTTATTGTATTTAGGAATAATAAACACGCTTTTTTTGCTGAAAATTGGAAAAGAACATCGTTGATTTGAACTGATCGAACATAAGTTTTGTCTTTCTTTTTGCCATCTCCTTGCAATCAAGCTCGCATTTGACCACCTTATTTCCTTGATCTCATTACATCTTCAATGTTCTTGCATATTTCTGGCTTGAGTTTTCTCCTCTTTTTCCTACACGATTTAGGCTTATTCAAGGAACTTGTTTTGTAGGAAACCAAAAACTGTTGATGAAGTGTTAAAAATAGATATTAAGCCTGGTTGGAAGAAGGGGACAAAAATCACTTTCCCTGAGAAAGGCAATCAAGAACCTGGTGTTGCTCCTGCTGATCTCATATTTATCATCGATGAGAAACCCCATTCTGTTTTTGAGAGGGATGGTAATGATTTGGTTGTCAATCAGAAAATATCTCTATTAGAAGCACTCACTGGAAAGGCATTGAACATTACAACTTTGGATGGAAGAGATCTCACTACTGTAACTGATATTGTCAAACCGGGTTACGAGGTAGTGATCCAAAATGAAGGAATGCCCATCTCTAAAGAACCAAACAAGAAGGGGAATCTTAGAATCAAGTTTGATATCATTTTCCCATCAAAGCTTACTTTTGAACAGAAATCTGATCTAAGAAGAGCTTTGGGTGGTTCTGATTAAGAAGTTAAGCTCAGGAGCAGCCACAAGGACGAACCTTCGATGCAGAGAATCAATAATGCAAGCTCGAAAACATGTAAATACTTGTCTTACTCTCCGAAAAGGAACATTGTGCATATTAGGATTTTGAAGAACTGCTTGATTGATTCCTGGAAATAAGATTTAGGAAGGGAAATCTAGCGTTCTTCATCCACTGCCCTTGTAGCCAAAAGTTAACTTTGACTTGATTATAATAATGTTGCATCATGTGATCATACATATTTTTACGGGAAGTCAATGTAAGATTATATGTATTTTATTAGCTTGGAATTTCGTGTATACTTTTGCATCCACTGTTGTTGAATAATCTATATAATGTCCTTTTTCTTATCTTCTCAAATTTCTAGTGTTAATTGCAATCAAACCAACCAAATGCATGTTCTGCTATGTATTTGTTGTGTGTGAATGTGCAGAGGAAGAAAGAGACTGGACAAATAGAAGAGCAATAGGTAGAATATTTATAAATCATAAGAAAGAAGGACTGGAATAATAAAATAAACACCATTTTAGTTTGTTCTAGATAACTAGATTCCTGGTTCTTTATTACTTTTTCTTCCTTCCTTATTAAGAAGCTTCATAAGCCTCAATCAATATTTACTATATTTCTCAATCTTCTTCTGCAGGTCCTCCCTCCTGGCTCCTACCACCTTATCGACTACTTTCCCGTTCTTAATCAGTATGAATGTTGGCATTGCCTCCACTCCATATTCCTGTGCAACATCCTGCGTTGTCATCCATTTTTTCAACAGGTCATGTACTGAACCAAAACAAAACCAAAGACAAGACAAGATTGAAAGCTCATACCATCAATTCATCGACATCGATTTTGACGAACTCAACATCCTTGAACCTTGCAGCAAACTCCTTGATGATCGGCTCCATGTGTCGACAAGGTCCACACCATGCTGCAGTGAAGTCAATCACCATCTATACCAAACCACAACACAAAGTTAAATCAGCCCAGCTGCTTGCTTGTCCACAACAAAACCAGAACATACATTATTGTATGTTGGGATAGAAAGTTCGTATGAAACTTACAAGCTTGTTGGTTTCCTTTGTGGCTTCAAAACGAGCTGTCCATTGAGCTTTGTTGCGACACTCCACAATGATTGGAGTCTTTGGTTGTAATGTTGCATTTGAAGATTTCGAACGTGGGACCGTAAAGCTTGCTCCCATGTTTTGAAATTGAAGCTGCAAGCTTTGAACTCAGATCTCTGTTTGATGTCTTGTTTTTGAGTGCACAGATTTCAAGATATAGCCGAAGAGAAGCTTTATTTATATAGTAGAAAGAGTAAAAAGGTAATTAAGTCACATAGTGTTTGGAATATGATTCCCATCTTGGCCGAAGTTTTATGTTCTATTCCAATTATATTGCGTTGTCAACGGAAAATCAAATGAACACCGTTCTTTATGCTCTCTTGTGGAGATGAACACAGTTAATTAGCTGCACATCAAGAGTTGACAAAATTGTTAAATATTAAAATTAACTTTTTTTCCCTTTATGAGAAAAGTATAGATACGAACTTAAAATATGATTAATGCTTGAACTATCCTAAATTGATTTAGGGGACATAACTTTGATAAAGAACTAATAAATTATGAGTTGAATTAATATTGATTAATTACCTAAGATTTAATGTCCAGAAAATTTGTTAGGAGCACATAATATTAATAATGTTGCATAAATTAATCAATGTTTTGATGTTGCTAATGGCGCTATTTAATTAATATTAATGAAGATTTCTTTTTTGCCTTTTATATGGACAATCAGAGGTGGGGAATAAATAATTCACCGTTTGAACGACGTAGATCTATATACTTTTCCCATGATGTCAAATCCATGCATCTTTTCGGCTAAAAAAAGAAAAAGATAAATTACACTTTTAATAGATTTTGTTAACAGAGACACTTAGGGCTATGTTTACTAATTCATAAGAAATCTAATTGATAGATCAACGGTAATGATCGAAAATCAAAAATGTAATTGGATTATTTTTTATCATGTTTACTTAGAATCTAAAAAATATGTTAAATTTATTAACAATAACGATAACGATAACAGTAAACATGATTGTTTCATTCTTCTCATATTGTAACAGTACAGTAACAGTAACGTAATTTTGAAATGCAAATAGATCACCTCCGCTCGTCAATCAATTTACATTTTTTTTATTATAGATTGGGTAGTGGACCCCACATGTCAGTACAAATACCAAAAATATGCTAAGCAACAACAAACATAATTCGTTGAGGGGAAAATTAAAAGGATATTGTCCTTTTAGAAAATATTGTTATTTTCAAACTATTTGTAAAAATATTATTTTTTTTTTTTTAAATAAGTCGAGGGTTGAAAATTCGACATTCTCGACCTTGCCCTTCCTAACATTATTATTGAGTCTGTTTAATTATCATTCCGGAGACCTTCCTCTATCAAAAGATTGTATTTCTAAATTTTCATAAGATCCCCTGGAATTCCTTCCAAAGCTTTGTTGAACAATTTTTACGGATTTTGTCATCTCAGCAAGTCTGACTAAATAACGAGCTAATAAATCTCCTTCTTTTTGCCACTGAACTTCCCAATCAAATTCGAGAGTGAGATTATGAGAGAGAGCGAGAGCGAGATTTTGAGCGTGAGCGAGAGTGAGATTTTGATAGAGAGTGAGAATACCGTACAAATTTTTCTTTTTTTCCTTTTTAATTATTACACATTCTACCTTCTTCTTTTTAATCTTTTTTTTTAATTTTCCATTTTATAAAAGCAATTTCTAAAAATATTTTATTATTTTATTTAAACTCTAAAAAGAATAAATTAAAAAATAATAATAACTCATAAAAAAATGTAAATTAAATATCTCATTTATGTAAAAATATCAAAAGTCAATGTGTCCCACAAGGCTAACGTCGTCGATTTCGAGCTGGTTGTCATCGTCGATTTCGAACTTGAGGTTGCTCGGATTCTTCTTGATGTTGCTCTGGTACCTCTGCAGGCGCTTCATAATATAAATATTCATTATGCTCTCCACGACCCCGACCATGTCCATGCACGTATGAAGACGAAGAACCGGCCTCTAAGTCATAATGTCCTGAACCAAATGCTGGCATCATCATCATCGGTCTAACATAATTAGTTTGACTCCGCGTCTGCGTCATAGGGGACAACTCTTCCACAATATGTGCAACCTCATCAAACTCATCCTCTTTTCGAACAGGTCCTCTACGTCTAGGAGCTGGTGGAGGAACAATAGGTATATCGTACATATAATGAATTTCCTCCATATAGCTTTGGTTGTCACTACATATAGCAAGAAACTGGTTCAGATCATTCGCAACCTTATGGAGTCTACTGTTGTTCGATCTCTGTGAATTATATAACAATTAGACAATATTTAAAATAAATTTAAATTAAAAAAATTAGATAATATTCATTCATTTACCAGATGACCCACAGCTGCTCCCGGACGAGTGACGTAGCGCTTTGTGATATTATTATACCAATGAATATATTCTAGAGTGACATCTGTGTCAAACTGTTCAAGAGAAACCCCCACTGCAATAAACCTTGCACGATAGTGCCATCGCACTACCAAATGTGCAACTTTTTCGGACCAATCTCCAGTCCTTAGGTCAATATCATGCAGTACGTGTTTAGTATTACAAGGCGATGGGACATCCTGCTGAAAACCGAATTGTCTCATCACCCTATCAGGAAGATGCCACTCACCAATGTGAAAACATATGAGAGGACTCATCGTCCGCCATATGTTTTGACCATTCGTATAAAAATTAGGCAAAGTATGCACGATAATTTTGTACAGCTCCTAAATAACCTGAAACACAAAATATTATATTAGAGAATATTAAAGACAAATACAATAAAAATGTGAATAAAATAATCAATTAGGTTTACTGTAATATACCTGTTCAGGTTGAAGCAGATCAAACATGTATCTATATTGGTTGACTACATGTGTGGATGTCTTAGTCACACAAAATTTGTCTCTCCACCTAAATTTTTAAATTGATAATTTAGAATTTAAATTAACTAGATCAGTGATATAAAAATCAAATTGAATTAAAACAACATACCGAGAACCGTATGCTCGTCCAACTAACTTAGCATCATTAATATGATGTAGCTGTAAAGCGTCATTAACATGATGTAGCTGGGTTGTTCACTGCTACAATTATACTAGCATGTCGATCTGAAATTAAACACACCTCTTCGTGTGTTACAATTTCTCTCAGGTGTTTCATACTTAGTGATCTCGAACAAGTCATCATACCGAGCGGTATTGTTCATTAACAAGTGGCAAGCATTCGGCATTCCATGCTCGCATTTTATGGCCGTTTGCTCACATTTTAACATGAACTACGGAGATTTTATTGAGGACTACTACAAATTGTCAACGTATGTTGAATGTTACTCTCCTCAATTTCAACCTGTACAGCATGAAGATTACTGGATCACACACCCTAATATGCCTATCTTACATCCTGATTCATCGTTGTTAAGAAGACCTGGTAGACCGAAAAGTCCACGTTATCACAACGAGATGGATTGGACAGAATTAACCACTCGATAACAATGTGGATTTTGTAACCAGTTAGGACATAATCGAAGGAAGTGTCCTTCGTTACTTAGACGGGTTCCAGATAGTTAGGGATTGAATAATAAATAAATTTTTTTTTATTATATATTCATTTTATTGTATATTCAATTTTTTTATTATAATTTATTGTATATTCAATTTTTTTTATAATAATCTACTGTATATTCAATTTTTTTTTTTTTTGTAATCAATAAAGTTTTACATTATAATAATCTAATATATTTAATTTATAGTATAATAATCTAATATATTCAATTTATTCAATTTATTGTCTAATGATTATTCAATTATAGTATAATAATCTAATATATTCAATTTGTTGTCTAATGATTATTCAATTATAGTATAATAATTTAATATATTCAATTATAGTCTAATGATTATTCAATTATAGTATGATTATTAGCTCTTTTTTCTCTTTTTTTTATATATATTTCTATGAAAAGTTCAAATAAAGTGAAGACTCACGCTCTCTCCTAAGATCTTGCTCTCTCACTCTCGCTCTCTCCTAAGATCTCGCTCTCTCACTCTCACTCTCGCTCTCTCCTAAGCTCTCGCTCTCAATAGCTCGCTCTCTCTATTATTGTTGTTATTTTTCCATTAATGATTACTAGCTTTCATTTCTTCTAGAACAATCACAAACACTTTTTTTATTATGGATCTACTACCAGAAACTCAATGCGTAATCTTAGCATTCAATGTGTATTCCTGAATAATCTCATTTTTCAATTATTCAACTATTTCATTTTACCATGTTCAATGTTAGTCAGATTAGTCAATATAAACTAAATCTCGCTCTCTCCAACATTCTCGCTTTGAATCTTGCTCTCTCCTAAAATCTCGCTTTGAATCTCGCTCTCTCTTAAAATCTCGTTCATCATCTCGCTCTCTCCTTAATCTGCTTCAGCCCACTTATCTCCTTAATCACTTTGAAGTTTCGACATGTGTGTAACCTTCGACAACCTAATATACAAAATTTTGTTCGTAGACAAAGCTAATTCGAAATTTTCTTTCATTCCAAGGCATAACTTGTATCGATGCGCTTCATATTTACCTGGAGTTCGCTCCCATAAATATAGCCATCCCCACCCCCTCACATTAATCCCATAAGCCTCTGTCTAATTCGAAATGATAACAAAATGCATAAGTTGTTAGAAGCAGCTCAAGTACACAAATACATATAGTATACCATCTCATTACTTTATTTTCTCTATGAGGGAAAAAGAAAAGTAATAAACCTGCAATCTCGAGGGTGGATGTGTGTCAAAACTTCAACCTTTGACAACCTAAGCGAGATTCGCGAGATTTCCCTTGTTGAGGATTGAAGTTTTGGCTTATGTATTGTTTCCAAGTTTTTCTTTGTTCGTCGAGTTCTCAACGTTCGACCTCCACATTAGTCGAGTTCTCAACATTCGACCTCTAGCCTCGAACTCCCAAAACAACAATATTTCTCTAATAAGTTTCAAAACAATAATATTTCTCTAAGTTTTGAAAACAACAATATTAATATTAAAGGTCCATTCGTTGAGACACACTTTTCATTTATTGATTTATTACTTTTACCTTGGTGTAAACATGACAAAAAGTTGAGCATTCTCTTAATGTTATAAATTTGATTGTTCAATTTTAAAATTTAGAGACTAATTTATCATTTTGTCAAAAATCTCAAACTCAAAGTCCAAAATTGTAGTTTACCTAGAAAATAGAAATATCATTTTGGTAGGTTTTAATAAGGGACAACTGCAAATTTAACAAAAAAAAAAAATCAAATATTACGTGCGTGTCTATATGTTTTTCTCTAATGCAAATATGGCAAAAAACTTCAACCCATCCTAAATAAAATTGGTAAAAGTCTAAAAATGTTCTTATATACTTATAGACATTCGACGAAAAGGAAAAGGAAAAATATGCAAGCTTTCTAAAGTATATTTGATATATTTCATTAATAAAAGACCAAGTATATTCACTTACTTATATATCTTAACGATAGTTTATCATTGATACATTATGTTATTTCTAGTTTAGTAATCTTATTTAGAGATATACTTGCATTTTAAACGATGGTTGATATACACTATTGATACACTTAAATACTGATACATCATTGATATACTTTATAGGTTTCAAACAATGATTTGACTAATTATGAAAAAAGAGAATTTTTTATTCACTTCCCACCTTAACAACAACAAAAGTGATAGATCAAATTCTAGAATGTGATTCATAATGATCATTTATCAAAGAATGATTCTAGTTGTCAAATGATTGAACAATCTAGAGAAATTTAATTATTTAAAATACTTAGTTGACATTCATATATAATATCGAGTGAATTATAAGTGCAAACTGTTTTGATCACCTCAATATCAGATGATGACAAATAAGTTGTTCCTTGGATTTGAGTGATGACTTTGTCTAATAATGCTACTTTATAGGACAATGACACTAGTAAAGGCCTAATTTACATTGGGTACTGAGAGACCATCATGGTAACATCATCAGTGCTAAGTGCTAGGTGTAAGTGAATGAGCATTTTGATATTCTCCTTCTAGAAACCAAGGTGATTGGGGAGGGAATTTGACTTCTCCATTAAGTTCCCAATTCTTATTAAATCTAATTCTCTAAACACTGTTGGACTCCTTAACTTGCTTGATCAAAATCTCACCAATACAAAATCAACCATCTTGTAGTTAGCTTCTCCAATTGGAGTGCAATATTTTCATCACATCACTCGGACACAAATTACAGTTGTAGATGCATTATCTCGTTGGCCAATGATAAAGACTCGATTATCTCACTTTTTTTTAGTTCAAATAATTTGGATTGAGAAATTCAAACTATCGACTTCGTGATCGATAATAGGGTTATTCAAGTAACTCGATAATCCTAACAATTCAGACTATCCAACCTAAAATGTAAATGTTGAATTGGGTTAGTTTTGTACTTGGGTTAGGTTGGGTTGTGAGTTGGCTAAAAAAAAATTTGGGTTAACCTAACCCAATCCAAATTTTATATATGTATGTATGCATACATGCATATATTATATTCATCTTTGTTTAAAGTTTGATTACTTTGTATTGATTAATTTGTGAATTTTAATAATTTTCTTTTAAAATTGTTATGATATTTGTGTCTTTGTTTAAAGTTTACAATAAATATCATAGATATTTGATATTTGGCATTTGAATTTTATGAGATTTTAGTTATTAGTCATGTGTTGTATAATAAATTTACCTATTTTTTATTAAAAAAAAAGTTATAACACGACAACCTAATCCAACCTAACAACTCAAATTCTAAGAGTTGGGTTGGGTTGGGTTGTAAACTTTATTTGGGTCACTTGGATTTCCAATCCAACCAACCCAAATTTTCGGATGGATCTAAAAAATATCCTCAATTCAACCCAACCATATACCCTTAGTCGAGAACATACGCATATATTTTGAGTTCAAATGGATTTACTATTTTTTTTTTCCTGAACTCTATTAGTAGTTTTGGAAAACAATACAAAGAATTATATATATAAAAAGGAAGCAAAGCAAAGGTGGAAGCACATATTTTCCTTGAAGAAGAATCCAAACGGGCCCGAAACTTTCACACTTATTCCATTCTGGTATTCTATTTTTATTTTTAAACATTAGGACAACACACACGTTTATTCCAAATTTTGAGAAATAATTTTAAGAACATATCGATTTATATCCTTGAACTTTAAGAGTTGTATCAATTTATTTAAATTCTAAACTTTGAGAGTTATATCAATTTAAACTCTGAACTTTCACAAGTGTATTAATTTAAATCTCGAACTTTCATAAGTATATCAATTTAAACCCTAACTCTCATAAGTGTATCCAAATAAAACATAATAGAATGTTTAAATTGATATAATTATGAAAATTCAGGATTAGGATTGATACACTTGTAAAAATTCAGGGTTTAAATTGATGCAATCATTAGTTTAGGGTTTAAATTGATACAATCTTCAAAGTTTAAGGTTTAAATTGATATAATTATTAGTTTAGGATTTAAATTGATACAACCCAGAATTTCGGGTATAAATTGATATTTGCCCTAATTTTAAATAATTATTGAGCTTTTTTTCTTTTTTCTTTTTTCTTTTTACACAAATTGTTGAGCTCCTTTCAATAATGGGACAGTTACAAATATAGACATTAGACACAAAGTTTTAGCAGATATAACATAATGTAAAAAAAATTATAAATATGACCAAATTTAAATAGTATATTAGTGATAGACTATATTATTAGTATCAACAATAGAAGTCTAGACTTGTCTATATTTGCAATTTTTTAAAAATGATGTTATATACTTGGTTATTATTCCTAAAAATACTACCAATTATAATTACCCTCCAATAATTATTGACTAAAGGTATAAATAGTGGTAGTTATACTAGTGAGTGCAATTGATGATCTACCAAAATATACTTCTTTTTTTTTTCAGTTCAACCCAATTAAACGATGAATTCAAACCTCTAACTTTTTTATTGGAGACATATAACTAGTCATTGATTTTGTTCCCTCTACTCTTCTACTTCCTATATCTGAATTATCTCCATCTTTCTCTTATCATTCCCTCTTTTGTCAAATTTCATCTTAGGCGCAGACTTCAATTCAGTAGATTATGGATGTAATTGGTTTAATTTTCAATTATTTAATTTTAAAAATAAGTCATTTTGAAAAAAAAAAATTGAAGTGTTCGGTATCTGCTCAAAATAGCTTTTAAAAAAAGAGTTCATGAAATAACTTAGTTTAGAAGAAACATTTGAAATCAACCTTTTGAGAAATGACTTTTGAGTGTTTAATGGTTAATCTCTCCCTAATTTGTATGATTCTAAAAATTACCAAAATGCTTTTAAACATTTACCTCACTTCTACTATGTTATCGTCGCTACCACCACACACCACCTCTGGCAACTATCGCCCATTGCCCAACTCCAACGACTATATCTGCCACTGCCACGGGCCAACTACGACCACCGACGAACAACTCCGACAACCATTATGTTAAATTATTAGTTCATAGTATTTTATACTCGTCTTTTCTACTCAATTGATATAAATAAAAACATTTTTAGTATATAACAAACAAAATAAATTTGTATATAAACCCACTTTTGAGAAATAGTTATCAAGCACATGTATTTTTATTTTAAACCATGTTAATAAAAAAAATTAAAAAAAAAAAAAAAAAAAAGTATGTAAATGAAAATAAATTTTGATATATTTTACTACATTGTGTTATTGAAATGGGAGGCCCAGCCCTAAGGTTTAAGATGCCAAATTATCTTTTGAGATGGAATTCGATCTGTTTTGCATTTATGCGCGCAGCCTTTTCTTTCGAGTTTTCTCATTATGACACTGTTACATCAAATTAAACAATTTGTACTCGAATTCTTCCAGAAAAAGTCATTATACTTCCTACTTGCACTACAATTAATAATGGAAGTTAGAATATTTTTTTGAGCCTTCGGATTTGGAGACGATGGAACAAATTTGACATCGAAACAAGCATAAAAGCTATTGGTTGTGTTTATTGATATTTTTAATGAGAATAAAGTTTTGGGAGATCTTTATTTTTTTAGAATAGACATCGTTGCCTAGATTGCTTTAACTTCACTAAGGAACGTTGCATCATCTCCAAATCTGAAGGATGTTAGTTGTTTTAACAATGATATATTTTAAATTTCAATGCCCTTAGCTAAATTAGCCACGTTTGAATTCCAACTAACATCCTTGTGGAAATTTTCACAAAATAATCCAAAAACCAAAATTTTTTTTATGGATAATCTCTTTCTAAAAATTTTATTCATATTTACCTTTTTCACATATGAATTTTACCATTTTTGCTCCCTATTTTAAATGCTACTCACTTTTTTTTACTCTCCTTCATCCTTCGATCTTTCCTTCCATGGTATCATTAGAATTCAATGTCATTGAATCTTAAATAATATTCCATTACTTATCTAATGGTTAACTCTTCAGCTTCATTTAAACATGAACATAACATTAGAATTCAATGTTATTGGACCTTTTTGAACTTTTTATGGTCCCATCACTTCAAAATTGATCCACTAACGGTGAAAAGTTAGAATTGTTGGAACAATTCAGGAGTATTTTTTTGCACAAGATGTAGTTCATGACATTAGTTTATAATTTCTAATGGTGTGTGTATATATATTTGGGCATTGCTAGAAAATAAACTTCCAGAGGTTTTTTTATCCATGGTAAAGAATATCGAATAAGTGAAAAACAGGGGGGGGGGGGGGGGGGGGGGGGGGGAATGACAATAATCGGATCGTTGTTACATTTCTCTACCGACTAGTCATTAGAAAGATAACACAAAGTTCCATTACATCAGAGAGAAGTAGAAAATTCAATGAAATCATCAAACGATTCTAAAATCATATGTTATATGAAGAGCAAGAACACTTGATAACCAGAAAAGAAAAGATAAGCATATCATACCTTAGCATATACGTCTAAAACAAAAGCACCTCATGTCCACAAAATAACTTAGGATCAAATGGTTTTTGCGATATCTGTCTTTTTTATACAGGTTCCATTGGATCCATCAAAACTAGGGACTACAAAAAAAAAAGGCCAAGATCTTGGATGGTGAAATCAACGAGGACCAACATCCAGAGAAAAAATGAAAAGCAACAAACATTCGCATCACCCACCCACTTCTGAGAAACACCCCGAGGACATCGAGACCGTCAGGAAGCCACGCCAATACTCGAGTTAGGAGCACCTTGGGAGGAACCATGACTGTTGTAAGAGTGGCCACCCCCACCCCTACCACCTCTTCCTCGACCATTGTAGTAGTTCCTCTGGTAATAGTTTCCTGACTGATCATAATATCGAGTGCGTCCATTCTGGTAGGATCCTCCTCCTCTTCCATCACCTCGACCTCCACGGCCATTAGAATATCCTCTTCGGCCACCAACACTGCGGCCACCTCTTTGGTTCATATATCCCCCCCTTCGAGGAACATACTGCTGTTCTTTTGCATCTCCATCCGCATGTTTCTGTTCGAATTCTTCTTCTGGTCTCACTTCTTGCTGTGGGACGAATTCAGAAGAGTTTCCGGTCTCTTGCACATCCTGCAAAGCACAAGTCTCAATGTTCAAATAAAGAGATACCCGAGATACCCAGGGGTCAGCTATGGAGAATGAAATACTGCAGAAAGATAGAAAAAAATGGGGCATACCCCAGGCATCTCGTCAGCAGAACCAGGTTGACCATCACTGATATCATCTCCTTGCAAGTCTCCCACGTCAACATCCTAGAAATTAAGGAGTTATATAAGATTATTATTAAATTTTGTAGCAGCAAGACATAAGAATATTTTTGCAGTTATGGTAGAAAAAACTATTCTTATAATAATTTCCCAGCAACCACATCCTTGGGTTGAGGTGTTTACTCAATTGCTCATTGCAAGCAGCAAACTCAACCACTAACAAATCAGATTACTCCATGGCTTAAGCAACTTTAGTATTCAGATGAGGAAAGCTAACAGGAAAGAATGAACATCCTGCGAGGAGAAATAGTGACAAATTTCTTTGCAAAGACAACCAACAAAATAACAATATACTTTTGAATACACATAGGATTACGACAATTTTCTTTCCAAGGCCATCAACAACAAGAAATATATTTTTATATACTTTTAAATACGCATTAGATATAAAAAGTAATATCCCCCTACACTTGGAGCCTTCTTTTCTTTTTTGTGAGAAACATTGACCTTTTCATATCAAGACAATATGGAAATCCTGAGAGAAACCTTAGTATTAGGAAATTTCAAAAGAACCTTAAATGGTTAAAAGAAAACGTAAAACAAGTTACTAAACTCCAAAAGACAACAAACTACCATCCGTCTAATGAATAACCTCGACAATAACACTACATCAGATCCTCCCATTATTTTTCCTTTTTAGTAAAGATCCAGATATTCATTTCAAAACATAGACCCCAAGCGCCAACTGCATTCAGTCATAGAATTTCATATTTTTCTTCGAACTTTGGCCACTGACTAATCGTATTATGTTCTGTTTGGCTGAAAATCCATTACCCATGAAATTTGATATTGTGGACGTCAAGTGTGTAAACTATGTTTAGTTTCATCCTTGATGTTTGAATGTTTTTTCAATTTAGTTTTCAATTAAACCCTTCACATTGATGAATACAAAAATTTGGTTAATGATAACTTCACACAGTATGATACTTGGTGAGTTAGCATAAATTTAAAGAAATAGACCACCTAATTTCTTCTCCAAATTTCTATGTTAGCAAAATCAATTCTCTCTTGCATGGCCTAATGTTACAATCAAATTGCTACCAACTCATTAAGTATCATGTCAGCTTATTGTCGACAAATTTTAACATCCACCAAGGAGAGGGTAATGATTGAGAAGCATTAAAACATGTGACTAAATTTAAACTTTCTAAACAATACAATAGGAACTAGATTAAAAAAACCAATAAAACAAAAATCAAACACCAGGGACTAAAACACATATTTAATGAAAGGAACAATTTGAAATTTTGAAGGATGGGAGAAAAACCAAGATCAACGACAAATGTAAAAAGCTCTTCCAATTGGCCAAAGTAGTACTTAAGCTACAAAGTTTGAAATTGAAGCAGCAGAGAGTTTAAGCCAAAAAAGAGCCACAAATGATAATTCTATAACCCATACCCAACTAAATAATTTATTCTTGTGGTTGAAGATTCTATTGTACCTCTTCAACAATATCTTTCAAATCAAAGGATCCAAATCTGCAAAAATCATGTGTAAGGCTATTCTTGTCTTTAGGGAGGGTCACCTGCCAATTAAAGGCAGAGTATAAAGTTATAAAAATCACCAGAAAATGAGCAACCAAGTAAGAGCCAGCTATGAGTTTTCAGATTCTTCCTTGCAAAGACAGCCCCACCCCACGAAAGAACACAAAGACGAGTCATTGGATCTAGTCATGGAGCTGTGGTAAGTAAATCTGTGAGGAGGGAGTCCACTGCAAAGCTGCCATGGGGATGTGAATGCTAAGTAGTGCGAACAAATGTGGTTGTTTGGCTGGAAATTTAGAAGAGCGTGATAGGAAGGCTACTCATCTTCCACAAAGTTTATTCTTATGCCTAGATCCCTAAGAGTTGGTTAGTGGAATACAAATATCTTAGATAGAAGAGGCTCTTTGATTGAATATCAAGAAAAAATTGGGAAGACCATAGTAGTGCATTGCCCTTGCCCAATCATATATCGTCCCAAAAGTAATTAGATCTTTTTGATCACCACTGATTTGACTTTACAATGAATGAGGCCTTTGTGTTTGAGAATTCATTTCCAAGGGCCTTTTAATTTGAGAGAAGTGGAAGTTTGAGAATGAACCAAAATGAGAAGTGGAAAATTAAGTCTCAATATCGATTATCCATCAAGCTTTCTCCTCAATTAGTTTCTTCAAATTCATGAACATAGCCCAAATCCCTACCATTTCGAAGGTTTCCCAACATGTGCATAGCTTGGCCATTAAGGGGAAGACACCAATAAAGGCATCAGTATCAGTTTCTGGAATGATAGATGTGCACGCCTCTTAAGAGGAAAATGCATTGTGGAGAATGGTCATTTCGAGTATTTATGGAGAAGACACCAGGGGTTGGAGAACTTTGAAGCTTAAGAATACTGCCAACGGAAAACCTTGGTTTGATATTTCAAAAAGTAGCCGCTTCCTTATTTGCTTTTTACTTTTAAAAGCCAATAAAGGCAACAATATTAATTTCCAGAATAATAGATGGCTGGATGTTATTCCTCTACGGAAGACTTCTCCAGATCTTTTGGCTATTTCCATGAAACTTACCAAAAAGACCAATCTGTCACTAGGGTTCCTCTCCACACCATTTTTTTTTTTTAAAAAGAAAAAAAAAACAAAGTTTTGCATTAATATAATGAAAAAAGTCTATTGCTCAAAATACAAGATACCAAGAACGATGCAATAAAATCAAAACAAAACTAGTACTATAAATACATGATTTAAACCAGAGAAATAAAAGCAATTCAAACAAATGTCCTAAATGGAATAATTAGCATAAACTTTAGATTGAGAACACCAAGAGGAGGCAAGAAGACATGCTAAGCCCAATCAATCAAACCAATCAAGGGATTTGTCATGGGATACTCTATGATTACGTTCGAACCAAGTCTCGGATAATAATGCCTTAACTACATTGGACCATTAAACACTCTATTGTTCCTCTCCCCCCAAAGGACCCGAAACAAAACATACACCCCTACAAACCACAAGACATGATCTTTATCTCCAAAAGGTAGATGGAAGATGAAAACCCCAATCGTTCCTCTAATATCCCTCTATCGAGCTATCATAATAACAAACATTTGAAAGAATCAATTTGATAGAACCCACATATATTGTAATATGAACTCTAACCAAAATACAGGATAAACCAAGTATTCGAGATAACACTCAAACCCTAATTCAATCACTACCATATTGCCTATCCTACTCCATTCCCCTCCCCCTCTATTTATAACCAACATCCCTAACAAACTACTTAACTAATTACAAATATATTCAACCCTAATAAACCCTCTAATACCATTCCTATCATTACTGGCCCTAAAACACACCTTGTCCTCAAGGTGTGGTTAACAAAAAGGAAAGACAATTTTTAAAAAAAAATGCCTAAAGATTTGAAAATCAGCCTTGTATTGTGTTGGAACAATGGGCCCCATTCAATTTCTTCAACCCACTCCAAAAATAATTTTCAAAGCCCATTCCAACCCAAAATTAATGTTGCACTCTTTTAGTCCATGGCCCATTATCTAATACATCACATCGAGTGGCTAGGGACTTTTTTCCACTCCACTAAATTTGCAGCACCTTTCCCCAAGTTATCTTCCCCATTTTTCTCTGTATGCTTCACCGACAACAGATCCTAGTAGCCTTTTGTCTCAATTTTTCATTTTGTTCTTTTCATGGTTGTTTTACTCCTTTTCAGCTAAGGCCTCTTCCAAACTCTTCCATCGTTGTTGGTTTTTGATAGACCTTTTTCTCGCTATTTTTTTACGAAACTCGCAACGCCACCATCTCCAGGTCCATTTCCCTGACCACACACATTCTTCGGCGACCTCCCTTAATAATTTCTTCATGGTACATCCGTTGATGCCTCCCCTCAACTTTTGCCTCCAAGAATCAACGACGTCCTCTCTTCGGATTTCTCTGATACCACACCAATCCCTCCGCAGCCTCTACATGAACCTTGCGTCAGCACTTCTTCCAAGTTTTCATCTCCAACCTTCGAAACATCACTTGTCGAGGATCTCCCTTCAAATTTCTATTGTCGATGATCTCTACTTGCCCACGGATCATCTTCGAACACTTCACCTCCTTCATCTTTAAGGCATTTCATGCCCTTTGGTAAGTTTTCAAGTACTGGCAAGTTATCGATCGACTCTCTCAACCCTTTGTCTTTGTGTTTTCCAACAACTTTCCCATCTTTTTTGTTCTTTTTTTCTACTGTTGTTCCAGAAGGCTGTTTTATGGTTTGTTGTACATCTCCCTTCTCCTTTGCTTCCGTACAGCCTCATTCTTCCTCTTTTTCTTAATTTGTTTCTTCACCGCTTCATTTTTCCCCTATCCTCATTCTTCTTTTGAGGATTCTATTGATTCTTCTTTTGTTATGGTTGTCTCACTCTCCTGATCATCAATCTTCTCGACATTCTTGATTTCTTTCTTTGTTTCCCAACATTATTCTCCATTGTTTCTCCTCTTCTACCGTTGGCTTCTGCCCCAGCATTTTGCACAACATCTACATTTTCTTCTTTAATCTCTGCAACTTCAAGGAGTTTTATCCTGAAAAGATTGGAATATTGTCTTCATGTCCTTCCTTTCCTCCTTCCATCGATCCATCAAATCATCAAACCCTTCATGAATACTCTTTCTTATTTCTTCACATAAGCTCTTATGTGATTCCATGGCCAGAATCGAACTGCTCTGATAGCAATTGATAGAACCCGATTATATTGTAATATGAACTGTAACCAAAATACAAGATAAATCAAGTATTTGAGGTACTTGCACCCTCTCAATCGTGAGATAACACTCGAGCTCTTATTCACTCACTACCATATTGCCTATCCTCCTCCATTCCCCTCCCCCTCTATTTATAACCAACTGCCCAAACAAACTACTTAACTCATTGCAAATATGCCCTTAACACTCTAATAACCCCCCTAATACCATTCCTATCACAATTCCACATAAACCTCGCAACTAACCACTATAAAGAAGGTGATCCAATTGGCCTTAGAGGAGGCCTTTTCCACTGGGAAGAGGAATGTTAGATTATGATGATTAATATGATTGTTGTGATGACGTTGGGAGAAGAGAGACCCTGTTCAATGGCCTCTTGAGGCAAGTGGAAGGTTTTTTACCAAATCCGCTTTCGTGAAGCTAACTAAGACAACCCCAAAAATCAAGTCCCCATTGATCACTACCATATGGAAATTCAAGTGCCCTAAGAAGGCTAAAATTTTCCAGTAGACAATGGCCCACAAAGGTTTAAATACTCAAGAAATGATCCAAAAAAAATTAAAAAATTGGTCCCTCTTCCCCTCTGCTAGCAGCCTTTGTCTCAACACATATGAGACCTGACCACTAGCTTCTTCTTGCCCATCCATTCACCGATATTGGTTGGTTTCTTTTGTGTTATGAATATCCTCATTGTTAGCTGTTACTTGCCAAAATATATTGCTGATTGGCAAGTGGAGGTCTTCTCCTTTTGTAATTGGTCCAAACAGGTCGAAATTTGTGGAATTGTGAGCTACGGCTTTATTGTGGCATATTTGGCTGGAAAGAAGTCT
Organism: Benincasa hispida; assembly: GCF_027475165.1. Taxonomy (NCBI): domain Eukaryota; kingdom Viridiplantae; phylum Streptophyta; class Magnoliopsida; order Cucurbitales; family Cucurbitaceae; genus Benincasa; species Benincasa hispida. Next base: position 55,627,119 of record NC_143484.1, on the reverse strand, counting down.
TCAAAGATAAGTCATCTTCCCTCGAGTTTCTTTGTATAGAAATGTTCAGTTAAGAAAATGGGAACTCCTTCTAACAAGATTTTGGACAAGACAGGATCAAATGGGCCCATGGGGGCAGGAAGAAACAGGCAAGAAATTAAGTTTGACTGATCCCTACTCTTTCACCTCTGTGTCAAAGGAAGCCTTTACTTCTTCAAGCTTGTTACCTTTAGCCACCTTTTAAGGAAAGGTACCATGAACATCAGTTAACCTGCCTAAGTGGTATAAACTATAAAGCATTGGAAAAAGAGGACAAATTTTAAAAAAAATGCTGGAATGGCACATGGAGGAAGGTAAGGTGGCCTTAACTAGAATGAAGGTTGTACAGTTCTATTTGAACTTCAGACACATTTCCATCAAGTCAAACTACTAGAAGTTCTTTTTTCCAAGAAACTCCCACGACAGCTGCCAATGTATCTAAAAGTTTCCAACCTCCACAAATCAACAGGAAATGACCATTTTCTTTTTTTTAATAGAATTTTCATTCCACTATTCTAACTACAATTTTTAGATAGTTTGGTGAAAGGATTTAGTTGAGGAAAGATGCTGAACGACAGATAGAACAAAATACATAGAAGTATTACTCGACATTCATTTTAAAGAGATAATATGACAAATGAATAATATCATATGGTATGAGGATCCCATAATACCGTCTGTTGGAATTTTTCATCTGAATCTTCTTCATGGACAGCCACCGGAACCTGAAAATTGGCATAGCTTCCTGCAGCAACCGCAGCTACTTCAACAGGACCTTTAATCTCAGGCGTGGTAGTGAAGTAATCCGACGCCATGATCTTGTGCAGTCTCTCCCTCAAGTTCGCATCTGCAAAATTGTATTACAAGTCAACAGAACACCAAAAACGAAAGAACGAAATTAACCGAAAAGAAACAGAGTGGAAATTAGGAAAAAGAACAATACAAGTAACATCCGTGTTGGGCTCAATAGGTTGGTCAGCCTTCGTGAGCCAGAGTTTAGCGTGTTCGATGCAACGCTCCAACGCATTCTTATGCGGCAAATTCGAATCTACGGGACGAGAGACCAATAGGCCGCTCATCGTCGATATCAAATCCAAATCCCTCTCGGCAAGAAGATCGGTAGCATCGTCTGTGACATAATCGTAGGTGATGCAGCAACTTCTTTCGTGCGTTCTCGTAAGCATCGTCGAAGTGAAATCGCTTTGAGACTTAACGTCAAACAAAGAGCCAAAATAGAGGAGGTTTAGAAGGTCCTCAACCATAGCGTGTTCGGACTGGTCTTTCTCATCATTCGTCTTTTCATCCCTAACCTCCGTAGGCGAATCATCGGTTGAAACAGGTTGAGAGGAGACACTCGCCTGTTGGCGTTGTACAGCCAAGTTGATTTCCTCAGAGACAGCCGATGATAGCGGTTGGCGAAGCTTTTCAAGTTCATCGATGAGGGCGGTGACAGAAGGCTTAGAGCGGAGGACTTCTTCTTGCTCCTTGTTGATGGGCTTTCCCTGAGAAATAGCTTCTTCCATCTGAATGATACGATTGTGTTTCTTGCGAAGGGCGCGGAGACGCTTGTTGATGAGGCTGAGGACTGGTCCATCGGAGACATCAGAGGGAGCGGCAGCCGCCATTGTTAAGTCCGGCGAAGGTGGTGGAAAAGAAGGTGATCGTCGGAGCACCACCAAGAATCGGTGGTGAAGGGGGGGCAGTTGAGCGAGGGTTTTGAAAGGTTTCTGTCAGGGGAAAGAGGACGCGATTGGGGGAAGAGAGAGGAGCTGAGAATGGAGACTCAATTTAAGAGAGCGATTAAGGAAAGAGGGTTAAGGCCTATCGCTGGGCTCTTTAAAATCCATTTCAACTGGGCTTTTTCTTTTTCTTTTTCTTTCTTTATTCTTTTTATCGAGATTTATTCAATGAACAATTGAATAAACCGATTTTTTATATTATTAAAAAAAAAACCCTTCATATCTCATCTATATGTAATTTCTAAGCTTTTTAACGTCAATCGAACTAAGTATCTAATTTTTTTCCTTTTTATTTAATACATGTTAATTATTCTACTGCTTTCCTCTATAAAATGTAGAGGTGATTTTGGATCCTAGAACATAATTGACATAAAAGATCTGTCGACCATTAGCATGTGTGACCTATGATACATCATAGACTCTTCATAGACCCTGTTAAAGAGTAGATTTTAATTTAGCAGAATAAAACCAAAATTCAAGATAAAATAATATGAAATTTGATGCTAGCTTTCTAAGGATTAGGAAATTCATATCATAACCCTAATATGATTAAGATAAATCCTAGCTCAAATCTCCAATAAATACACCCCTTATGGCTCCACGTGAGATAACTAAAACTTCGACTTCTTTTCTATTCTTCAATTTCTCTTACTAACTTAGGCACCAGAGTCTTTTTTCTTTATTTTGTAGGTCATCTCTTCCTTGAATTATAAATTCAACTGTTGGTATCACGTGAGGGTTAAGTGCATCCCCCTTGTCCCAAATTTTACATCAATAGTTTGGCACCATCTATGGGGAATGATAATTATCTACCAATGCAAAGTCGAGAATCCTTGTCAAATTAAGAAAAATCAAGGCCTCTGTGACTTAATCTTAACCAGGAAGAAGTTATGGAGGAAGTTATGGGTGAATAAGATCCTCATAACAAAAATCAAAGAAAGCTAGGGTGAATTAGATCCCCATAACCAACAGATTCTCATGTCTCTAATACCAAATGAATAAATTCAGATCATTCAAAAAAAAATTTAAAAAAAAGGAAAAATATTGTATGAAGGTATTTTGGAGTTTAGTTTAAACTAAGAGGGTGTTTGGCTCACCAACATGAGTTAAGTTGAGTTGGTATAATATACCAACTCATTGTTTGGCTCACCAACTTTAAATGTTGGTGGAGTTGAATTGGTATATTTTACTAACTCACCCCAACTCTCTCTTCTTCCCATGTTTTCAATGGCTCCACTCATCGGCCACTTTCACACTTTGAGAACTAACTCCGGGCTCCAATAACCACCTCTGGTGACAACTACAGCGACCAACTCTAGACTTCGACAACCACCTCAGATGGCAACTCCGATGACCAACTCCAAGCTCTAACAACTACCTCTGATGATAATTTCGACGATGAAATCCAGACTCCGACAACCAGCTCCGGCGACCAATTCCGAGCTCTTACAAACTTCATGCGACCAACTCCAACAATCAATTTTGGCCTCCGATAACCACCTCTAGTGACCCAACTCCGATGACCAATTGGCTTCGATAACAAACTTCGATGACCAACTTCGACAACCACCTTTGCAGCCTTTGACAACCACCCTCCGACTATAAATTTCGATGAAAATCACCTTTGAGCGAGAAACTCCGACGACCAACTCAAGGTTTCAACAACCACTTTCGACGACAAACTCTGACAACCAACTCTAATACCACCTTCATACAACTAACTTGGGCTTTGACAGTCACCTCCGACTACAATTTCCAATAAAAATCATATTCGATGATCAACTTCGACGACCATTTTCGCCTAATCGACTTTGATTCGAAAACCACCTCCGATGACAAACTTTGACAACCAACTCCAATACACCTTCATGTGACCAACTTCAGGCTCCGACAACCACCTCCAGCTACAAACTCCAGCATAATCCATCTTCGATAATCAATTTCGACAACCACTTCCGATTACTATAAGATTGATGACTGTTAAAGTATGTTGTAGGGTTCTTATTATATAAAAAAATATATTATTTTGTCTACATTTAGTGCAATACGTAATGAATTCACATATCAAATGAGTGTTAAGAGTATTTAGATGAAAAGTATGTAACATATAACAAAAAAATCATAAAATGAAATTTTTTTTCCTGGAACATTTTTTAGCAAGAATTAGTGAAAATAGAGATTTGTTCTCTGAAGATCCTCTAAATTAGAGGAAATGAAAGTGAAATTGCTAAAAAAATGTGGTGACGTTCCATTGGCTGTTACAATGATGGGGGAGAATTAATTAAAAAAAATACATGACATAGTAAAAATATAGAATAACAATAGGAAGAAGAAGATGATAATGAAATTCATAGAGAAAATTTGGCTAGAAAGTTTTAATTTCACTTTAGTTTTTCATTTTATTTAACCATATTTCTACAAGAAATGTATAGGTTAATTGTTGTTCATTGCCCAAAAAGAAAAAGAAAGGAAAAAAAAAAAAAGAAAAGTTCTAAAAATTAATAGAAAGAAAATTGCAATCCATATTTTATTCAAACAAAGATGGGTAGAATATTAAATAAAAAAATTCAAAACAAAAATAGTAATCATAAAAGCATATTATTTAGAGTTCAAAAAACTATATCAGATAATAAACATATAAACTCAATTCTGCACCCTAAACACAGACATATGGACTCAGACTAAATAACTCTGCACCCCAAACATAGACATATAAACTCTGGAAATATATGAATTCCACAGACATATGAACTCCAGACATCATATCTCAACTCAGCGCCCCAAACAGCCTCTAAAAGAGAGAAGAAAAAAAACAAAAAGAAAAAAAGGAGAAATCTAGGAAAAAGACAAAATATGGGTAAAAAAAAGGAAACCCTTGTTGTATGATTTATCTCACGCTTCCCCTATTTTCTCACGTGTGGAATACGATAGGATTTCTTCTCCAACAAAACCTTTAGGGCAGTGGCAGTGACAACTCTCTAACAACGAAGGCGAGCAACTACAGAGAACCGTGGTGATGGCTTCAAGTGGCAATGGTAATTGTACAATGGTGGCAAGAAATCTCAAACGACTTCAAGCGGCGATAAGCAGTGGTACCCAACGGCGAGTGATTTTGAGGAAATTTTCATAAAATGACCCAAAAACCAAAAAAATTTCTACCAATGACCTATTCCTAAAAACTTTTCTATCACTGACTTTTTGTGCATGCGAAATTCCAAAATTACCCCCAATTTTAAAAAGTCTTCAGACCAAAGTCATCCATCTTCTTGCTTCAACCATTTCTCAAGCATTCAATATGTATCGCAACACCAACATTCCACCAAAGTATTTATTCTCAACTAATATTCTACCAGTATCATTTATTCCCAGCTAATATTCTACCAATGGAAGGTCACTCTCAGTATTCACTTTCTGTCGAACTCTCCACGAAATTCTCTCATTGTTCTCTCGGAGTGTTATCTCAAAGTTTCAATCCAACATCCTCGTCGATCATTTTCATCGTCAGATTTAGAAACAGAGAGAATGTAAGTGATATTCAATATTTCTTATCTCATATCGCTTTCATAATAAGTGTCGTTTAGCCTTAAATGAACGATCATATAGTAATATGAAGAAAATCGAAAACGAGATTTCCATGAGTAGCAGAACAAGACTATTCCAAATTACAATCATGAATCAACAATACATTTACAGTCGACTTCAAAACAAACAGTTATATAATTAATTCCAGAAATTACAGCATGAATAAAACCAAATGCATAGAAAGACAAACTCTACGCACATTGGCAAAAACGTCTCCACGCTCCGTTGCGCACTCTGAACGAACAAAAGCAACCACGAGCGCTCGATCTATACGACCGCAACACAACACAAACACCGCACGAACACTTCGTGCTCATCCTCAACGATCTCCTTCGCAACACGAACTCTTCTACAACAACGAACAACCTCTATTGCACGAATAGCCTCCAGAAAACCTCGACGGTGTCGAGTTGAGTCTGACATCACCAACAAGGTGACCTTGGTATTTTTGGTTTGAGAATCTAGAGGGTGGGCTCTGTTCAAACTTGGCGTGAGGCAGACGAAGGGAGGAAACAATGATCGCGTACACGACTGGGCAAGTGGGAAAAGTCGGAGACCTATCATATAGGTCGATGCCCAATCGTTTAGATAAAACTATGTGATCGTCTAGCAAAAGCTATGCGATCGTTTAGCTCGGTCTTTTGCCTACAGACTCTACACGATCATTTACCTTGGGCCAGCGATCGTCTAGCAAAGCTATGTGATCGTTTAGTAAACACTACACGATTGCTTAGCTCGCACCTGCACAATCGTTTAGCTTGCCCAGCCGTCGTTTAGTAAATCTGTATTTACTTGACGACTTCCGTGAGTTTTTTTTGTCGGAGAGAAAACTCAAAAAACTTTTTCAAACTTTTGTAAAAGTCCTTTTTCAAAATAGGAAACCACTTTCCTTTATACTCACGGTTACCATGATCCAATAACCACCCATTATTTTGGTTATTTAAAAGAAAAAGTATTAATTATCTAATAATTAATATTATTATGAACATAAATGATAACCAACTTATCATACTATATTTATAACCTATAGTTTTAATATTTCATCTCATGAAACATATAAACCATAGTTCCTTTTCTATTCTATGGTACTTAATGTAAATCTCATTTACATCAATCCTCCAGTAGATGTATCTTATACATCATACCGATTATATCATATATAATCAAAATACCTCTTGTCAATTTGAACATTTCAAATCAACACCAAGAACTTGATCCTCAACAGAATCCAAGCTACCAAGGGGACCTCATGGACCTGTAGATCCGAAGCTCCAACGGTACGTGAATAACTGACCAAACTCTTTAGTCACAGGATCCACCATTTGTTAACTGCCAGGCACTCCACTAAAACTGACAACGAACTCTTCTCACTACAGATATATTATGTGTCCATCTTAACCAATCAGCAGTGCGACAACCCTTCACAGGTCGCTCGTAAGTACAGCTAGCCAATAACCGTTATGCCCCTGTAGTTACATTTGTCTCCTTAAGTACCATTGATCCCTCTAATGAACATAAATCATAGTCCTACTATGACTGAGTGTTCTCTTCTAAAGAGAAGATGGGGCCACTATGTTCAAGCTCCGGAATCAGCTCTTAAGGGACCAATCTCTCTACTTATTCCTGCTTCGGGAAATGAGTGAATTCCATCTTGTGGGTTGAGTTTCCAGCTCCCAGATCAGACAATTCCCCAAAAAGGTAGGCATGTTGAATTGACAATCTGGCCACTCTCACCCACACTAATTAAAGGATCGCCCTTAAAGGCAAGAGTTCACAAAACACTCAGGATTGAGGTCGTGTCACCTATGGTCGTTTAGGTGAGATGCAAGTCTCTAGTATCAACGGCGTTATATATAGAGTCTAGTCATCTCATGGTCCAGGTCTTATACAAACTCTTTGTATAGAATACTCCCGCTCCACGTTTCCACGTGAACAATGTGTATCTTTACAAAACAACGAGACTCCGAGAGAATTAGGACACCAATCCCAACATAATATATACACAATAATTCATTACAATATAAGCGGTCATCAATTACTAGACGATCGTGTAGTAAGTTATAAACGATCGTGTAGAAAGTTATAAATGATCATGTAGTAATTTATAAACGATCGTGTAGTATTGTATAAGCGATCGTGTAGTACTGTATAAGCAATCGTGTAGTATTGTATAAATGATCGTTCAGAAATTTATATGATCGCATATATAATACTAAGCGAACGCTTATAAATAGTTGAGCGATCACTTATCAATTACTGGACACTTTCTAAAACTTTTATGGGACATTGCTTAACATTTGCTTATCTCATTGCAAATCACTCTTTGTACGATATGGTGGAAATTAGAACGAGTCCAGAAGAAATTATGTTGGAGGTCGTTTGAAAGGTCTGTAAGTCAGAAATGATATAACAGTCAGTGAATTAGTGAGTATTATGCATCAATGACTGAATATCAATCTGGATATGTTTGATTCACACATCAAATATTGTTACAATTTACTGGTCTCAGCTTCCTCGATTGACATAATCGATGATAAAGACCTTAGCTTTTTTTTAGAAGAAAGTGATGCATCCCGGATGCCGTTATTTGTATCAGTTACACCTTGCGAAAATCATGAAATGCACACCAGCGATATGTACCAACATTACAATCCAACCGATCAACCCATAACAACCACTCAAACTTTGGGTTCGCAACCATTCTAACACATAATGTTCACACCATGTCTTCACTGGACGATCATATTGAGCCATGTAACTTGGGGGATGATCGAATTGAAGCTTGGTTTGGTCACAACAGTGAACCTAAATGTACTTCACAATTTGATACTGAACATGGATATGGACAATCTTCAGGAACACAAACTTCTCCAACACCTTACATCTATGTTCCAACCCACCTGTTCTCATCCCACCAGTTGTGATGCCTTCGATTCAAATGCATTTTACTATTCCAACCTAACCAATTGTAGATATACCCAGACCATTAGAGGGGCCCTTCGTATGACGATCATAATACCTCATGACTGACTGAATGACGAGGATATAAAGGTCGGTCAAATTTTCTTTTCGAAATATGATCTATCAGTTAAATTATCAATGTTTGCAATAAGAAAGAACTTTGACTACCATGTAAAAAAGTCAACAAAGAGCTTGCTAACTATGATGTTTGGTTGAGGAGTGTAAGTGGAGAGTCTGCGCAAAAAAGAAAGAAAGAAAGAAAGAAAGAAAGAAAGAAAGAAAGTGATTTCCTTCAAAGTGATGAAATATCCAAGCGATCATACATGTTCTATTGAAATGAGAATGGGTAATCATCAACAAGCAAAAAGTTGGATTATTGGACACTTAATCAAGTTCAAATATGAACAAGTTGGTCAAACATACCGCCTGAGGGATATAATTGAAGACGTCCGATGAGATTATGGAGTAAACATAAGTTATGGGGGGGCTTATTGCACTAGAGAATATGGATTGGTGTTCGCACGAGGGTCGTCAAAAGGATCATATGCTATTGTTAGGGCATATGGCGAGGCACTTAAGCTTGCAAATCCAGGTATGATATTTGAGATAAGTATAGGACAAGCAATACTTTAAGTATGTCTTCATGGCACTCGGTTCATGTATCAGGGATTTTTTTAACTGTATCCACCCAGTAATCATTGTTGATGGGATCCATTTGCACGAGAAATACAAAGGTGTGTTGTTAATAGCAACGTGTATTGATGACAATAATAACATATGTCCTATCGCCTTCAATGTTGTGGATGGTGAGAACGATGCATCATGGACTTGGTTCATGACTCATTTGAAGGCTTCAATAGGAAACATTCCGAATTTAGTGATTATATCAAATCGTCATATCTCACATGCAAAGATTGTCTCAGGTATATTCCCTGATGCATTTCATGCCCTATGTATATACCATATTCGGAATAATTTGATTGATAAATTTAAGAATAAAGGCATAATCTCACACTTCTACCTAGCGGCAAAAACTTATAGAATGTCTGAGTCTCAGATGTATTAGGCTAAGCTCCATAAATATCCTGGTGTGACGACCTATCTTAAGGAGATTGGATTACAATAGTGGGCAAGGGTTTATCAAGTCCATTGTAGGTATGACAAGATGATGACAAATATAGTAGAATGCCTCAATGGAGTGTCAAAAGATGCACGAGAACTACTAATCACGAAGCTATTGGAGCATATCTGTGAGTGGCTACAAGGTTGGTTCTATGTTCGACGTACACATGCAATGGTATGCAAAAACATGTAATTGATTATGCATTGAGTATTCTTAAGGAATCGGAATTGATGTTTATAACATATCGTGTTTCCCTGATGGACATGCATATAATTAATGTGGACGATGGATATTTGGGGGGTTGGTGGATCTTCGTTCACGAACATGTACTTGTATGGAGTTTAATTGTATTGAGAACCCGTGCTCCCATGAAATATTTATAGCGACTCTGAGAAACATTAATGTTCAAACATTATGTACAAAATGGCTTACAGTTGAGTGTGTGCTTGCTGCTTACGCCGAACCAATCTTCCCAGTTGGACATAGACAATAATGGAGTCGAAGACTAGATTTTGAAGAATTTGAAATTCTACTGCCACGATGTTGGGGTTATGCCCTAAAGTCTCGTGTCCTGTAGTTTGTAAACAGTATATACGAACACCTGTGATAGTTAATATATGATATTTACTTCACATCTTGTTGTTTTGCTCGGTTTTCTGTTTTATTTGCTTTACCACAAACCAAGCATGTATGTGGTGACATACAAGTGGATCATGTCTTAAGTGATAACCAAAATGGTTTGTAGTATATGGATATAGGAAGGAAACCTTATCCTGATAATGCTACGGACGCGACCCGCTTTGTGGAATGGTCACAAGTACTGTGACTTGCCACAGATGATCTGATCCTGATCATTCGTATTGGGGATATGCGAGCGGGGGTGTCCTATACAAAGAGTTTGTATAAGACCTGACCACGAAGTGTTAATGTCTCGTTATATAACATCGTTCATGACAGAGACTTCACTTTAGTAGGATGGCCATAGGTAACATGACCTCAATCCTTAGTGAGTTGGGAACTCCTGCCATTGAGGGCGGTCCTTTGATTTGTATGGGTGCGAGTGGCCAAGTCTTCGATTCAAACCTACCATTTTGGGGATTCGTCTGATTTGGGAGTTGGGAACTCAACTATACAAGATGAAATTCACTCCTTCCCCGAGGTAGGGGTAAGTAGATAGATGGCTCCCTTAAGGGCTGATTCCAGGGCTTGAACGATATGGCGCCATACACCTTCTCTTGGCTCGAGAGGTGTTCACACATAGTTAGATGATGTTGTATTGTTCATTAGAGAGATCAGTGGTACTTAAGAAGTGAGATGTAATTATAGGGGCAAAACGGTAAATTGGCCCAACTATACTTACGAACATCTGTAAAGGGTAATTGTACTCATGATTGGTTATATCCAATGGACATAGAAATAATCTATGGTAAGAAGAGTTCAGTTGTTGGTCTTTAGTGGAATCACTGACAGTTAACGGATGGTGAATTTTGTGGCTAAAGAGTTTAGTCAGCTATTCACGTACCGTTGGAGCTTCGAGCCATAGGTCCATTAGATCACCTGGGTAGCTTGGATAAAGTTGAGAACCAGTGTTTGGGTTAATTTGAAATGTTCAAATTGACAAGAGGAAGTTCAATTATATATGATATAATTGGACTAGTTAATTATATATGATATAATTGGCTAAATGTATGAGATACATTATTTTGGAGAAAATTAGATATAAATATGATTTATATCAAGTAGAGGAAAAATACTATAGTAGATATATGATATCAAACTATAAGATATAAATATAATATGATTATATTTATTAATTAAATTAATTGATTAATTATTTAATAATTAACCAATTAATCCACGTTCGTACGTGGGAAGATGGGGCCGCGAAGGTTATGGTAACCGACGGGTTAAAGTTTTGAAAATCGTTTTCATTTGAAGAGATAATTCAATCGTGCATTCTAATCGCCCACGCCCAAAAAGAATCCATGAAAGAGCGATCACGAGAGCCTATACGATAGAAGCTCATTCGTCTAAATGGTCGTCTAGTTCACGCGTTCTCCAAACGATTGTACACCTCTTTCCTAACGATTGTTCGGTTTTTCCTAAACGATCGTGTAGCTTTACTATACGATAAGCATCTCCGCTATATGATAGTAGAGTTTTTCTCGCGCGCGCTTATCGTCTACACGACGTCTTCTCCTCCGTCCTCTACCAAACTCACTAGAGCCTACTCTTTGGGTTTTTGATGCCGAGGATGCTCGGGTTTCCCTTGTGGTGGTGTTGTCCCCGCGGTCCTGTTCGTGTATGTTCGGATCGTGCAGTGACAGTCGACAGACTCATCGGGTGCTGATAGATCGGTGGGAAGTTTTTCCGCTGCTTTGGGTTCACACATACGAAGATAGTCTTCCTTTGGTACGAACCTCTTTTCCCTACATTTTATTGTATTCTGAGCATGCCATTGATGAGTTTAATATGCATAACTGTTAGTATGGAATGTATATCTTTTATGTTTCGGTCACTGTGAAATCGGAGTGATCTAAGCCCGCTCATGGAACTCTCGGTATGAGATCCTTCACACGAAAGGTAGCAAGTGTCGATCGACGTCAAACCGTTAGGATACCTTCTACTGGAGAGGAGCCAGCCAAATACATATGTGTACACGATGTGGTGAAAGAGGACATAACAAGAAAACATGTAGACAAACATTAATAACACCTAACATTGGCCCGTCTAGGCTTAATGATATGTAATCTGTATGCGATCAATTTGTTATAAATGGGCGATCGTTTAGTTATTCATGGGCAGTTTTCCTATACAATCTTATCTGTTCTTCTGTCAACTTATTCTTAATCATAGAAGCAGTTTTATGGACTTGGCAAGAGACTGTAGTAGGGAAATATTTCTCAGCAGGGACGTCCATCTTACCAATCTAACAAGCGTTTACACTACAACAATTAGTAAACAATCACATAAAAAAAATTAAAGAATTGCATAACAGATATCTCAATGATCGCATAACAGATATCTCAATGATCGCGTAATAGTTAGCTAAACGATCGCATAACAGATAGCTAAACGATCGCATGATATAAATCTAAACGATCACACAATAAATATCTAAATCATCACGTAACAGTTAGCTAAACGATTGCATAACAAATAGCTAAACGATTGCATAACAGATAGCTAAACGGTCGCACGATATAAACCTAAACGATTAGACAATAAATATCTAAACGATCAGTTAATATTTTCTATTCGATCGCTTAGTAATATCTAAACTCTCACTTAATATTCTCTAAACGCTCGCGTAGTATTCTCTATTCGGGTGCTTAGTATTCTTTCAACGATCGATTACGAATGAATACATGATTAAACCCTACAAGATAGTTAAACCTCAAATATCAACATGTATTCTTCAAAGAGAAAAGTCTCATACCTTTCAGATCACGACGACGGTAGCAAGTGCGTAGAAACGATCAATAAGAAACTTGCGAGGAGTGCTCAATTGAAGTTCAGAGAGAAAACGGGAGCAAATTTGAGAGAAAATCCTTCGAAGTTGAGAAGGAAATGAAGGAAATGAAGGGACCTATCGTTGTAAAGTATTCATAGAGGCATGCGGATACCAAACAGTTTGAAGGCTTTTTAAAATTAAGGGTAATTTTGGAATTCCGCATGGACAAAAGGTCAGTGGTAGAAAATTTTTTAGATCATTGGTAGAAAAGTTAATGGTTTTTGGGTCATTTTGTGAAATTTTTTCGAGCACTGGTAGTGGTTGCATTGAACGATAGCAGTTACAAGTAGATGTGAGCGGCAACAATGGTGCCTTTAAGTGGTGAGCAATGAAGAGTGGTGATAGCGAGCAGTTATGAACATTGTTGGTGAGCAATTTGAATAACGGAGGCGAGAGGCAGCAGCGAAAGTGACAAGTGGATAGATCTGGAACAGTAGCAGCATGAACTTCCTTCTGACAACAATGATTACATACAACCCTAACCTACAATGGCAAGTGGTTCCAAACGATAACTACAAATGGCGGCTTTGAATAATGACGGTGGCAAGCGATGAACGATGACTTCAGACAACAAGAACCGATGGCGAGCAGCAGCAGTGACAACAAAAGTTAAAGGTGAATGGTAGCACCAAGCGACAACCGGGGGGGGGGGGGGGGGGGGGGTAGGGGTGGTAGGAGCAATGAACTATTTCAAACGACAGCAACAACAACGAAACTCACGATTTTTGTAAATCCACCATCGACGCTGACTTCCACGTGAAAGGTCTAAACAGATTTGGTCAAGTGGCGTTCATGGTGAACCATGGCAACAGATCTGTGCACATAACGAAACATAGATGGGTCTGAGCGATGGATTTGAGACTCGTGTCATTGGCAATTCCAGACTTGAAGTCATGTCTTCTTTTATTAACAGTACAACACGAGCATTCCTTAACTAGTGGTGACGACTTTCCACAGGCAAAATACTAAATATACGAGGCATTTAGATCTCCGACGGCAAGGGCTTCTCTCCAATTATTCACCATTTTTTGCAGCAGCCTATTCCATCAACATTTCAAGAAGTTCATTGACCACAATATTCATGAGCAGTAGTGGGTGTTTCTCTTCTTAATTAAGCTGGTGATGGTGTCTTCCCCAAGCATTGTCATCCTCAATAAGCAACAATAGCTTATTTGATGGGATTAAATGATGACAACAACATGAGAAGTGTTTAAAATTTCGTGCTCTCTGGCGGTCCATAAGAAACTTCAGCGAAACACTTGTAATTTGAACCTTTATCCTCAATGGTGGTGAAACATGAACAAACAAAATTCTAGGAACAATCGACACATAATTACTCACTGATGATATTCAACTATTGACGACCATTACATTCAAGCATAAAAAATGTCACAATCACTCTCAAATTTCTGAAAATTATATCACTGAGCAAATTAGGGAAAAATCATTAAAAAAAATTGTGGTCTGTAATCACAATAACAATTTAGAATAAGCTACAAATTTTCAAAAAGAACATGGTTGGAGTTGAATCCTGGAGTCTTAAATTCCAAGATCTAAACAATCGGAGATCTTAAGAAAATGGAACCAACATTATTTGGAGATGGTGGAGTATTTTCAAAAACCCAAGTGAAAGAAGCTACAAGAGGTTGAGTAATTATAATTAAAAGCGAGATTTTAAAGCTTCGACCAATTTGGATATCATTATGAATTGTAAAATATAAGAAAAATTGATGTCATTTTGAATATATCTCAAGTTATTGATTTATTGAAGAAGAATTTGCAATAAGAATATCTATTATGAAGGATCCTGGAAGTAAAACAACTATTTATAATTACCTGGATGCAAAATTTAATGAAACCAATTGAAGAACCTCAAAAGAAGATTTAATTGCTCAGGAAAGAGAAGATTAGCGTGAGGAACTTAATTGGAACTCAAAAAAATTTTTAAGTAAAAATATTTGATGAAAAACTGGGTTGGCCACCCACAGTTAACTAACCAAATTTAAAGTCCAAAATTTGGGGACCACCTCAGGTTGGACTAAAGACATGTGTCGAAGCAAGTCATAAAAGATAGGCAGGTTAACTCCACTTAAGTACGGAGCATGAAAACCAGGGAACTGATTGAAGGAATGTACACATGCACATTGGAAGCAAATTAGATCTAAAGCACTCTAATTTGATTAACTAATAAACATGCATGTTCATAAAACCAAATTAGGGTTAGAATATGCAACCTTTGTAGGCCGAATTCCTTCTTGGTTATGATCTATTCTTCTCATGATCGGTTCGTAGACCACCACGAGAGTCTTCCCGACTATTCTCTGGTCTTTGAACGGGATGGTGGAATCTGGTGAATGACAAAATTTGGAAGGAGATTGAATAAGGGTTTGAGAGAGAATTAAGGTTAGGGTTCTTCAAAATCTAAAAAATTTTCACTTTTTCCAAGAAGATTAAACTTCACAAAATCATTCTATTTATAGGCAAAAACATGTAAATCATACAAAGTTAAGTTAATGAAAAATTGACACTTAGAATTCTATTAACTCTAAGTGGGATTATTATCTTCAAGTGGGATGAACACCTAGCAAGAATATTTTAATCCAAATCACAAAAAATTGATTTTCCCACTAAGTCAATCTTGGATTTTTCCACTAAGTTGGTCAAATAGTCAAACTTTGACTCTCAAAGTCTATGGCCAATTTTTTTACTTTATCTCAATTTTGACTTTCAATCCAATTTTTGACCTCTTTAAATTAAATTAATTTAAACAATTAAAATAATTTAATTAATTTAAAAATAATATCACACTAATTTTGATCAATCCTAATTGACCGTTTTGAATGCTTATTTTAAAGAAAAATCTGATATTAAATCTTATTTAAATATATTTTTCTCTCTTTATATGTTTAATTCATAATTAAACATTAGATTATATATCAGATATATTTCACAATTTACTCAAAACATTCGAACTCGTTCTTACACCATTATAAGGTTTTGTCCGATATGAGTTAGTGAGGGACCTAATGAACCTACAGATCATAAGCTCCAAGATTAACCAACTAAACTCTTTAACCTAGTTAACTAACATTCGTTAACTATCGGGATACTCCACTATAGCCCAGTAGTTGCACTCTCCTCACTATAGATATATTTCTGTCCACTCGATATAACCATCATTAATAAGTTGACCCTTCACAAGTCATTCATAATTATGGCTGGGTCAAATATCTATTTTACCCTCATAATTACCTCTTATGCCTTAAGTCATACTGATTCTCTAGTGAATAATTGGTTTGTGATCCAATCACTAAACTAAATCCCTCTTAGGCCAATGAAAGGGTGGGGCCCCTCATCCAAGACCTAAAGTCAGCACTTAAAGGAACAACCTCTCTACTATCCCTAGAAGAGAGTATGAGTGAATTTCGTTTGCACCCTACGTCCCCAGCTATCTACTCGATTTTACCTTTGAAATGGGGGGGCATATTGAGTTAGCATTGATGAGCCACCCTCTCCTATGTAGATCTAAGGATAATCCCGAATAAATAGAAGTTCATAATTAACTCAGGATTAAGGTCGAGTTACCTAAGTCATCATATTTGAAATAGTTAGTCTTAAACAGTATACAGTGTTATAAAGTAAGAGTGACTTATTTCTTGGTCCGATTTTATACAAACTCTTTATGTAGGACGCCCCCACCCGCATGTCTCCACATGAACAATTCAGGATCACATCGTTTATACTAAATACAAAGTGGCTCGTATCCCATAGTGTCTTGGTGATAATAAAATAAAACTACTTTTAGGGGGAACGGGGAACACAGTTTATTATTTGATGCATGTCTTTATGTTATGCGTTTGTACCCATGCGTCAGAGGTCATGCATTGGAATGGAAAGTATGCGTTCATCTAGTATGCAATGACCATGTGTTCCTATCACAAGTTTTCTTGCCTTCTCGCCAAGTATAACGAGAACGCAAGTTTCTCGGGTGATCCAAGGTCGAACACAGGGACTTGTAACTCAATAACGTTTGTGAAGCAATGCGTTTGATGCGATGAATAAAAGTAAAAAGAAGAAGTTAATGAATTACACACTACTCCTACTCCTAACTAAACAAATTTAGCAATGGAAGACTTGACAACTGTTAACGCATATTAATGTTTATTATCTTAAATCGCTCGAGTAATCCCAGTTTGTCACATTAATGCATCGCACACCTCTCGGTGGTCAGCCGCATGACTATATCTCTATAGTGCATGGTTGCGTCGAGCGTAAGACCGTGCCTATCTCTAGAAACAATGCATACTTTGCTTTAGTGCATTCCACCTCTTACCTTCTCAGGTAGTTAGATGCCGCTAATTAACTTATAGACAAGCATTTCAACAACCCATCAACAAGCGTTGCTACAGCCTCTCACCAAGCAAAGAGGATTAACTCACTATATTCGCACAACGCACACCTCTCGATGGGTTGCTACTGATAACTTGTTGAAATACAAGTTATTTATGTTGTCTTATTTAGATATTGCTGCAAAAAGAAAGAAAAGTTGCGTCGATAGTATAGAAATTGGCTAAGAAATGCGAAAATTATAAAATATCGTCAATACACCCACTAACACCATTGTGATGATAGAATAGAATGTGTCAATTTCTGTTTTGCAGGAAATCAGTCACCGCATGCATTAATGGCTCAAGGATAAAATAAACAACGCATCTACGCCGCATTGCGCCCATCATTCAGGAATGAAGAGATGATCAACGCAATGACGATGCATGCGACAATCGATCAAGAGCTTAGCGATCAACACAAGTTCAACCGCATGCGGTAATAAAAAATAACACTGCATGCGGCAATCGATCGAAGATGTAAAGAGCAATGTATTTGTGGAGGATTCTGACAAATGTATAACTTTCAGTTGTGCATTTCTGATGGGTTGATTGCGTAACAGAAGGAATATTCACTCCGCCATTTCAGGAACTACCATAACCATAAAGTGGGGACCACAAAGTGAAAGAGCTAAGCTTCACCTATAAATAGCTTCTGCAAATTCACTGAGAGACATACTTGAATACATAGAGACGTGCATATATCGATTCTGAGAGAGAGACTAGTCTGATGCGATTGTCCAGAGTAGATTCGAGATAATCAAGAGACAAGGCCGAGAGGTGAGTCTCTGAGCAAGGAATCCCTCCAATCCCCACCGTTGAAGCTCTGTGCGAAGATCATTTCTACCAGAAGAGTAAGCCTGAGAGGGAAGCTCTCCTCTCCATTTCTACCACACGCCGGCAAGTAAGACCTCCGTTTAGGATCTGTGTCAAGACGTTGACACTCCTTCTGTATTTGTTTCTAATCTCTATTTCATCACTTGTATTCATCTTCTTAATCTTTCATTCACACCATGTATCGAATGCTTAATCTTAGTATTAAATGTTATGATCATTACCATTATCATCTCTCTGTTTATTTCCGTTCATCCATAATCCATTTTCTTCATGATGTTTTCCCAATTCCCTAGGTAATTAGCAAGAATTAAGCAAGTAAATTAATTTGTGTTAAAGAAATAATTAAGTTTAGCTAAAGCATGCTTGATGGCATCTTCACCTGTGGGAGCAGAAGTGAAGATGTTATTCTGCCTATCGAGAGAAGGTTGGAAGAATGCGTTAACTAAAGCGAGAAGTACTTCCAGAGATGGAAGCAACCTTGCGTTCATCACGTTCATCTCTATTTCACCATAGAGATATGGGAACGCGGCTGATCACCTAGAGGTGTACCCCAAGGGAAAGCGGAATCTTAGTTGCATCTTTAACGCAATTAACAAACTTGCTTTGTTTTTACTAATTAATCTTTCTATTTCTGATTCATTCATAAATACTTGTCATCGCATACCACAATCCTTTGTATAACTTCACAGTCAGTCTCGACCTCAGTATCATATATTATGTATCTTGTATCTTGTATCATATTAGTTTAGGATTTTATTTTATTTATGCAACTTTATTTTATCAACGCAATTTTATTTTCATCGCACTTTAGATTACTGTATAAACAACTATTCTTTATTAATTATAAAAACTAGTTGCATATACCACATGGGTAACACATTAACGAAAACAATCCCTGTGTTCAACCTCGAATTATTCTGAGAAACTTGCGTTGGAATTATACTTGGTTTCAGCGCAAGGAAACTTGTGACATGCATTCCTCCATCGCATACTACAAGCATATCATTAACAACGCGTATATTTAGACGTAGTGTGTATAAGCGATAACACAACATAACATTCCATCTACATTCCATTTCTATGTCATCAAGTTTATGGCAACATGAGCTTGCATGATACGTTCATTCACATTCATATTTGTTCACATGCTGTAAGATATATGATATAAATTTATCATGTCAACTACATGTGTCCTATCTCTAGGCTACACGATTGAGTATTCAATCGCCCTTGATAAATAAACGATGAAGGTAAACGATGATAAAGATAAAGAAGATGAAGAAGATGGAGTTGAAGGAATTTGGAACTGCATTGATTACAGAATGTAAGTATCTTAAGCCCAAAATGTAATACAGTACAGAGATTAGAAAGGAAATGTAAGGCTATGCATCAAGGCTGTTGGTGATGCCATGGATGGATGGTGAAGACGTCTCTCTCGGGCCTCTAACTCCGGCGAAAGCTCTGGTCGTCACTCGGAATGGGTTGTGGAGGTGAATAATCCTCAAAGAAAATCTCGCCCATGCTTTCATCTGTGATCGCAAACCTCTGCCTTAAGGCAGAAGTTCAGATGCCTTGAAATGAAGGTCCAAAGGGCTATTTATAGAGTTTAAACGCCGGCAGCAATCATGATTGCATTATGTCTCACTGCTACCTTTGTCACGGTATGGGCAATGTCACGTCATCTTATCTTGTTGATACTGCCAAAGTATGCGTTTGAGCTTGATTCAACTGAAGTATCAACGCATTCCATCCATCTTGTGATCACCCTTCTATTTAAGGTTATCACTATGTGGCTGCAATCTCCAAGTGATCAACGCATTCGATCGATAGTCACAACTTCCATGCGATGAACGCATGCAGTTGATGGCTGTAACTTCCATGCGATAGACGTATGCGATCATCGCATGCGTTCGTCTATGCGAAAGCTCGGCTTCACCAAATACGATTGTCTTTGCGATCGTCTGGCTTCAGTGCATGTGTTTGATTTTGCGATTGCTTATTTCCAGCACATGCGTTTGATTCCTGCGATAGCTACAAAAATAGACATTTTAACACGGAATAACGCATAATATTGAGGTTAGTGAGGATTTAGGTTCTGATCGACGCAAAACTCAATTTTTCACAAATTCTAAGTATTATCACCGCATTTTCTACTTGTTAGCCCTCATAATTCTAAATAAAAGTCTTATAATAACTGGCATTTCTGCCAGTTATCATTTTTCCAGAATAAGATACCTAACCTTATCCGTGTACTATAAACCGTTTAGGCTATTTTACTCGAACTTGATCCACTTTTATTTCTCTATATAAAGTTCAAGTATTCATGTTAGAGCCAGAAGTTTATTAGTTTATTGGATTTAGGCTATTACAAGTGCAATTTACATGTTCATTAACAATTTTA
Organism: Benincasa hispida; assembly: GCF_027475165.1. Taxonomy (NCBI): domain Eukaryota; kingdom Viridiplantae; phylum Streptophyta; class Magnoliopsida; order Cucurbitales; family Cucurbitaceae; genus Benincasa; species Benincasa hispida. The sequence continues at coordinate 55,606,559 of NC_143484.1, read as the reverse complement.
TTGAATAAACCTCAATAAAACTTTATTATAAAATAGAATAAGTTTAATGATTACAAACTGCGAATTTTATGACATACAACCCAACAAACTCCCACTTGGACTAAAACTCCAGTGGGTTTACATATATATGATGTTGAGTAAGAGAGAATAATACAAATACAATAAACAAGGGCATCAGATACCCATGAATTCTCCCACTTGCCCTATGAATTTCGTAGTCCTAGTCCAACTAGGTGACTTTCGAACACTTTAGCCATGAGGGCCTCTATAAATGGATCAGCTAGATTGCCTTCTGAGCCTATTTGTGTGACGATCACGTCTCCTCGTTGTACTATCTCCTTGATGAGATGGTATTTGTGCTCGATGTGCTTCCCGCACTTATGGCTCATTGGTTCTTTGGAATTTGCAACTGTTTCACTACTATCACAATAGAGGGTGATAAGGATATGCATATTTGGAACTACTTTCAAATGGGTCAATAACTTTCTTTGCCATACTGCTTCTTTTGTTGCTTCACATTTAGCTACATACTTCGCTTCCATTGTGGAGTCAGCAATACAACTTTGCTTTATACTCCTCCATACTACAACTCCTCCATTAAGAGTAAATATTAATCCTGAAGTAAATTTTCTAAAATCCACATTAGTTTGAAAATAAGAACCAGTGTATCCTGTAAGGATCAGATCCTTAGAACCAAACACAAGCTTGTAGTCTCTCGTTCTCCAAAGATACTTGAAGATGTTCTTAATGGCAGTCCAATGATCATATCCAGGATTAGACTGAAACCTGTTGACTATTCCAATTGTATAGTAGATGTTCGGGCGTGTACACAACATGGCATACATCAAACTCCCAACTACTGATGCATATGGAATTCGTTCCATAGTCTCAACGTCTTGAGGTGTCTTAGGACATTGTTCCTTAAACAGATTAATTCCATGTATGAAAGGGAACAAACCTTTCTTTGAATTTTTCATCTTATATTTTAACAACTTCTTGTCAATATATGATGCTTGGGATAAGGCTAGCATTGTGTTTTTGCGATTCCGAACAATTTAGATTCCAAGAACATACTGTGCATCTCCTAAATCTTTCATTTGAATTTTATGCTAGTTATTCCTTAATATCAGCTAGAATTCCTATCTCATTCCCAATGAGTAGGATATCATCAACATACAATACCAAAAAAGCTATAATTTTGTTGACAATTTTCTTGTAAACGCAAGGTTCGTCAACGTTCTGTTCAAAACCATAAGATTTGATTGCAATGTCAAATCTTATATTCCAGGATCGAGATGCATATTTCAACCCATAAATGGATCTTTTAAGCCCGCAAACCTTTTGCTCTTGACCCTGTTCAATAAACCCTTTTGGTTGAGACATATAAATACTCTTTTCAAGATAGTCGTTTAGAAAAGTTGTTTTGACATCCATTTGCCATATTTCATAATCATAAAAGGTAGGAAAGCATAAGAGTATTCTAATAGACTTGATCATGGCAACCGGAGAGAAGGTTTCTTCATAGTCAATCCCCTCTTTTTGAGTAAACCTTTTTGCCACGAGTCTCGTTTTGTAAGTCTGTAGCTTACCATTTCGGTCTCGTTTTCTCTTGTAGATCCATTTGCAATCAATAGGTTTACCCCATCTGGTTGATCTACAAGCTCCCAGACTGAATTGAAGTACATAAACTCCATTTTAAGGTCCATGGCTTTTATCCACTAATCTCGATCCACATCCTCCATTGTCTATTTAAAGGTCGATGGATCCTCCAAGCTATCATCAAGTATGATGATCTAAGTTTTTGCTAAACCCATGTAACGGTTAGGCCATTGAACAACCCCTTCATTACATCGAGGCACTTTCAACTTTTCAGATAGTTATGTCGGACCAGATGTGCTAGTTTCATCAACAATTCTTGTTGATGGACCAACCTAATCAACAACTTTTATTGATCTATCTGTAGTTTCTCTTGACATTTCATTCAATACTAGTTTATTGTGAGGTTGATGATTTCTTATATGGTATTCCTCTAAGAATGTAGCATTTGTCGATAAAAACACTTTATTATCTTGAGGATCATAAAACAGGCCACCTTTTGTTTCTTTGGGGTATCCTACAAATAGACATACTTTTGAATATCGTTCCAATTTTCTCGGGTTTTTCACCAATACATGTGTTGGACATCCCCAAATTTTGAAGTGACGCAAACTACCTTTTCATCCTCTCCATAACTCGTACGGTATTTTGAAACACTTTTCAAGGGAACCATATTCAAAATATATACTGTTGTCTATACTGCATATCCTCAAAATGAATTAGGCAAATGAGCGTAACTCATCATTGAACGAACCATGTCTAACAGGGTTCTATTTCTCCTCTCCGCTACACCATTTTGTTGTGGCGTATTGGGTACTATGAATTGAGACTGAATTCCATGTTCTATCAATTAGTCCTAGAATTCAAGTCCATATATTCATCACTTTGATCTAATCGAAGTGTTTTGATCTTTTTACCTAATAGGTTCTCAACCTCTGTCTTATTCTTCTTGAACTTTTCAAGAGTTTTAGACTTATGATGAATTAGGCAAATATAACCATATCTAGAATAATCATCAATAAAACTTATGAAATACTTAGATCTTCCTCGTGCTTTAACATTCATCGGACTACAGAGGTCTAGATGTATAAGCTCTAAAGGTTCTTTGGCTTTAAGACCTTTTCCTGTAAAAGATGTTTTAATCATTTTACCTTCAAGACATGATTCACACAAAGGTAGAGAGTAGTTTTCTAACTAATTTAGGAGTCCACTCTTTACCAATCTCCCAATCTTATTGAGATTTATTTGTCAAGTCTCAAATATCAAAGATAGGCATTAGTAGAATTATTTTGAGTTTTAGTTGTTTTAAACATCTCTATATTTAAAATAGTTTTTACCTCAGTTGATTTTAATAGATATAAGTTATTTTCAAGTTTAGCATAACATATTTGAACACCTTTTGAACTAGTGAACACTTCATTGATATCAAAAGTAACTTTATACATATGTTCTAATAAACAAGAGATCAATATTAAGTTCCTTTTCATATCAAGTATATAATATACATTTTCTAAAAAAAATGTAGGCATCTCTGAAAAATAATTTCAAATCTCCCACTACCCGAGCTGAAACGACTTCATCTATTCTCACCTTGAAAGCCATCTCATTCTCTGTCAACTGTTTCCAGGAACTAGTTTCTTGAATGAAAGTGCAAATATGGTTAGTGATGTTTGAATCTAATATCGAGGTCAAATGATAATTTTCCACTAAACATGTTTCAACAGCGAGTAAATCACATTTACCTTGTTTCTCTTTCTCAGATTTCCTCTGTGCGAGGTACTTTGGGCAATTTCTTTTCCAGTGTCTGTCCTTATTACAATGGAACCTTTAGCAACTTTGGCCTTGCTTTTATTTGCAGGAGTTGTCTTTTTCCCTTTTCCTTTATTCCTCATCTAGATATTCTTATCTTTAGAAGTAGAAAGTCAAACTTCTTGCCAGAGAGTTTAGTCCCAGATGACGATCCATTCTGGAATTTTCTAGGGGTCACAACATTTTCTTCCCCTTCTTGAATTTTATTTTTCATCAGGGATTGATAAGCCTGAAGCTCATTAAGACGAGTAGTCAGATTATATTTTATTTTGTTCATCACAGCATTCGTGCGAAATTGCAGGAGTTCGAAAGAGATTCCACGATGAAGTTGACTTGGCTCTTCTCATCTATAACAACCGTGTTTGCCTTCACGATATTGAAGTAGACCATCATGTCCAGGACATGTTCTGTAACAAAGGTCCCCTCTTTCATACGAGAATAGTATGATGGAGTTGATATTCAACATACAAAAGTTGTTAGGATCTTAAGCACTCTAATTACTTTAATTTTAATAAAGAAACATGCAAGTTCATGATAATAATAAAAATAGGGTTTCAAGAATAAAACATTTGTTGATTCCACTTAATTCCTCTAATTCTTCACGAATTTCTTCTTCAATCCTTGATAGACTACCATAAGAGTCTTCTCTACTATTCTCAGGCCTTAGATTGGTGTGGGATCCAAATTGAGTAAGGTTTTGGGATGGGTTTTGGAAAGATGGAGAGAAAATTGTTCAGAAAAATTTCTTCAACATTTTTTGTTTTGCATGCACGAATTTTCTTTTGATTAAGCTAATATTTAAGTAAATTAGGCATGCAAATGAGTTAATATGGGAGATTGACACTCAATCTTCCACTAATTGAGTGGATTAAGTGTAGGTAAAAATGGAAATGTGGGAAAAACCCACTTTCCACTTTTTAATCAAATTTCTTTTTAATTAATTTAATTATCTAATAAAATTTAAAATAATATAATTTGATAATTTGATAATTTCAATTTCAAATTTATTTAAAATACTTTATTTTAAGGGTTGTTTTTAAATATAGAAAAATGAATCAAAATATTCAAAAAATATAGCAAAATTTTAGAACTATCAATGATATATGCTAATAGACACTAAGACACTGATGACTTCTATCAGTGACATTGATAGACATTGATAGAAGCCTATTAGTGTCTATCAACATCTATCATTGATAGTTTTATAATGTTGTTATATCTTGTAAATATTTTCATTAGTTTTACCATTTGAAATATATTTCCTTATTTTAAATAAATAAATAATTAAACAAAATTAATTAATTAATTTAATATCAAATATTAAATTAATTAAATACCTAATCTAAAACATTAATCCTTATTCATGTTCTTAATATTTAAATCTCATTTAAATATTTTTAACTTTCCAATATCATTTAATTAAACGTTTATTATATCGAATATAATAATCCAATCCCTAAATCGAATTTGAACATTTTAAATTCTCTCAACACGCTATTCTAAGGTTTAATCCTTTTACGAGCTAGTAGAGGGATCTAATTGACCTACAGATCATGAACATCAACAATTTGAGATTAATTGGCTAAACTCTTTAAACCGAATTAATCAATATTCGTTAACTACCGAGACACTCCACTATAGCTCAGTAGTTGCACTCTCATCACTGTAAATATTATTTCTGTCCTCTTGATTTAACCATAATCAGTAAGACGATCCTTCGCAAGTTATTCGTATTTACAGCTAGGTCAAAATTACTGTTTTACCTCTATAATACATCTTACTCCTTAAGTCTCCACTGATCCTCTAATGAACAATTAGTTTATAGTCTCACCAATAAACCGAGTCCCTCTCGGTCATAGAGAGGGTGAGGCCCATTTGTTCAAGACTAGTAGGAATCAATACTTAAGGGAACAACCTATCTACTAACCTTAAAACGGGTAGGAGTGAATTCCGTCTTACAGGATTATGTCCTCAACTATCTATCCGGTCTAACCCCTAAAATGGGGGGCTTATTGAGCGGCAATGTTGAGTCACTCTCACCCATGCAGATTAAAGGATAATCTCAAATAAACAAGAGTTCATAGTTAGCTCAGGATTGAGATTGAGTTACCTTAGGCCATCGAATTGAAATAGTCAGTTTTAACAGTAAACGGTCGTTATAAAGAAAAGTGATTATTTCGTGGTCTGATCTTATGCAAACATCTTTTACATAGGATATCCCCACTCACATGTCTCTACATGAATGACTTTGGGATCACATCATTTATATCAATATACAAAGCGGGTCACATCCATAGTGTCCCTAGGATAAGGTACCAACCATACGTATACTTATAGACCGTTTTGACTATATACTCAAACTTGATCATCTTTTATGTCTCTACATAAAGTTTAAGTATTCATGTTATAGCCATGGGTTTGTTAGTTTATTGGATTTAGGAATCTATAAATGCAATTTATATGTTCAATAACAACTTTATTGAAACAACCTCATAACATCTTTATTATAAATAGAAATATGTTTAAAGTTTACAAATTGTGAATTTTAGGACATATAACCTAACAAACTCCCACTTGGACTAAAGCTCTAGTGGGTTTAAATATATACAAATATACAATGTTGAGTATGAGAGAATAAATACAATAAACTAGGGCATCTATATACCCATGAATTCTCCCACTTGCCCTAGATTTATGAAGCTCGTAGTCTTAGTTCGACTAGGTGACCTTCGAATACTTTAGCCATGAGGGCCTTCATAAATAGATCAACTAAATTGTCTTCTAGGCTATCTGTGTGACGACCATATCTCTTCGGTGTACTATCTCCCAAATGATGATACTTGCGCTCGATGTGCTTTCCGCGCTTATGGTTTCTTGGTTCTTTTGAGTTGGCAACTGCTCTATGTTATCATTTTAGAAGGTGATTGACAGATGCATATTTAGAACCACTTCCAAATCAATCAAGAACTTTCTAAGCCATATCGCTTCTTTGGCTGTTTCACATGCAACTACATATACCACTTCCATGGTGGAGTCAACAACACAAATTTGCTTTATACTCCTCCATTTAGAGTGAATACTGATTCTGAAGTAGATGTCCTGGAATTCACACTGGTCTGAAAATCAGAATCAGTGTATCCCGTAAGAATCAAATCCTTAGAGCCATACACGAGCATATAGTCCCTCGTTCTCCGAAGATACTTGAAGATATTCTTAATGGCAGTCTAATGGCTAATCTAAGATTAGACTGAAATCTGCTGACTATTCCAACTGCAAAGCATATGTCTGGACATGTACACAACATAACATACATCAAACTCTCGGCTTCTGATGCATATGGAATTCTTTTCATATCTTCAACTTCTTGAGGTGTCTTAGGACACTGTTCCTTAAAGATGAATTTCATGTCTAAAAGGTAATAAACCTCTTTTGGAATTTTGCATTATATATCCAGACAACATCTTGTCTATATAAGATACTTGAGATAATGCTAGCATTCTGTTCTTGTGATTTCAAACTATTTGGATTCCAAAAACATACTGTCCATCTCATAAATCTTTCATTTGAAATTGCGATGCTAGCCATCTCTTGATGTTAGCCAGGAATCCTACCTCATTCCCAATGAGTAGGATATCATCAACATATAGTACCAGAAAAGCTATAGTTTTGTTGACAATTTTCTTGTAAACACTGTTGGGATTGGTGTCCTAAATCTCTTATATTCTTGTAGTTTGTAAACATTGTATAAACAAACTGTTATTAATAAAATAATTTTTATTTTATGAGCATACACTCAATCCAATAAACTAATATTCTAGATCATTTTATGTAATTTAAACATGTATGTAGAGACATATGGGTGGATCATGTTTAAATGATAAACTAAACAGTCTATAGTAGATTGATAAGGTTGGGTACCTTATCCTGGTGACACTACGAATACAACCCACTTTGTAGATGTTACAAGTGTTGTATGATCTGATCCTGATCATTCTTGTGGAGATATGTGAGCGAGGGTATTCTATACAAAGAGTATGTTTAAGACCGGACCACGAAATGATTAGTCTTTTTATATAACACAGTTAATAGTATAGACCTACATTTTACCAGGATGGCCATATGTGACATGACTTGAATCCTGAGTGAGTTGTGAACTCTTGCTTATGAAGGTGGTTCTTTGATTTGTATGGGTGAGAGTGGCCAAATTGCCAACTCAATATGCCTACCATTTTGGGGATTCGTTAGATTGGGGAACTGGGAACACAGCTACATAAGACGAAATTCATTCTTTCTCTGATGTCAAGGTAAGTAGATAAATTGCTCCTTTAAGGGCTAATTCCGGGGCTTGAATAATGTGGCCCCACCATCTTTTGACTCGAGAGGGACTTGGTCATAGTTGGACTATGACTTATTGTTCATTAGAGGGATCAGTGGTACTTAAGGAGTTAGATGTAACTATAGGGGCAAAACGGTAATTTTGGCCCAACTGTACATACAAACAATTTGTGAAGGGTCGTCGCTTTGTTGACTGGTTATATCCAGTGGATACAGAAATATATCTATAGTACGAAGAGTGCAATTGTCGGTCGTTAGTAGAATGACCAATAGTTAATGGATGTTGGGTAATTTAATTAAACTCTAGAGTTTAATTAATTATCCATGTATCATTGAGCTTCAATCTACAGGTTTATAGGGTTTCCTCGTAGCTCAACAAGGATTATTGAGAATTATTTTTTGGTTAATTTGAATTGTTCAAATTAATAGAGGGAGTTAATTATATATGATATAATTAATTTAAATTAATTATATGTGATATAGTTAATATAATGTATTCGATATATTATAATATAAAGTTTATTTTGAGGAGAATTAAATATTTGAATGTGATTCAAATACTAATTATATGGATGAGATTCATATAATTTAGTATAAATGTGATTTATATTAAATACCATGATTAATTTAGAGAAATAGAAACTATAGGTTATATTATATTTGATTCAATATAAACTATAGGTTACATGTTATATTTGGTATAACGTATAGTTATATATATATATATATATATATATATAATAAGTTATTTTTATATTTATATATATTTATATTTTATTTTGAATTAAATTAAATGAGAGAGTTATTAAAATAATAACTCCATCCATATTTTTCATTTCCATCATTGGTGGTGTTGAGAAAGTGACGACCTGTTGGTTCTTATTTGGTATTATGGATGCAGATAATCTTTTATCACTCTCCGGCTTTCTCCAAAAATACACAGAGAAGAAAAAGGTTTTCTTCCTCTCTCTAAATTTTCCTCCCCATCTCTTGAATTCAAGCAAAACACACAACTCTTGCTTGAATTCTCAATCCCAAGAGAATATAGAGGGTTTTCAAGTGGTGGTGTCTTGGTTTGGAGATCAAGATCTAGAACGAAGTGTTCATGATTCAGATCAAGGGATTTCGTGAAGGTTATTTGGCTTCAAGGGTAAGTTCGCTTTCTTCCCTATTTCTCAATTTTAGCATGCTACAATTTTTAGATTGTTAATGCATAATCTTATTTCTGTTATGTAATTTTACAATTTTATGAAAACTAAAATTGTGAACGATCCCCGTTTCCGCTGTAGAACCTTCATCGTTTCCTTTCAATTGTATCAGAGCTATGGTTTTGATCCCATTTTTTTTATTTCCAGAATTTAATTATAGTGGTGGGTTAAATTCTGTAAATTTTTCATATTGATGAATGTTTATTTAATAGTTTGCAATTATGGATGTTTCGAGGTTGAATCTTAGTTTTACAACTTTTATTTTACAAATTTGGTTTGTAAGGGCCCATGTTTCGAGGCATTTAATTGCCATCGAGTCGGTAATTTGTTGTTTTGAGTCATTCGTGGTGTTCTCGGTGTCGATCTGGAGAAAACGAGTCCAAAATCGGAGGTGTTTCGAAGCTATTTGAAACTGTATAGTGGGCGACTGTATAGTAGCATCGCAATGCTGCGATACAGTGGACGAAATCTTTTCTCCGTAGTGTTACGATGCTAGGGCACGCGTCGTGATGCTCCAAGACGGAGAAGATACGTGGTCCAGCTCCAGTTAACACGTGGTTCATGGTTTGTTGGTCCTGTTCGGTTCGTGGGTTCTCCGGTTCGGGTGGTTTGGATTCTTCTAGGCCGGTTCGTGGCTAGTACGAGCAATATGTGGTCCGGTTCGAGCGGTTCAAGGCCCGATTCATTTGTTTCGAACCGGATGATTATTTATTTTTGTAATAGTTAGTTTTTGATTAATTAAATTAATATAAATATTATATTAATTTAATTAAAGTATTTAAGAGTCCAATCTCGGTCCATAATTGTTGTCTAAATTATGCATATGATGTATGGTTTAATTATTCTATGTGTCATATAATGAAATCCCATCATAGGTTATGCATTATTCAGCATGTATGATGGGATTTTGGGCAAACTTAAACAATCATACATTATTCAGCAAAAGTAAGTGTTATTCAGCAAATACGTCAAACTATAATTTTCTGTTAGTTTCCCCTAGTAATTTGTCCGTTTTTAATTATAAGACGTGGAAAGATTCAATTAAAACTTTTTCGTGGTTAACGACCTCAACATTGTTATGACTGAGGATTGTCCTCGAGTTCCAACTCCCGATGCAACACGAAATGTTCGTGATGCATAGAAATGTGGACAAAGGATAATTCTAAGGCCATGGTTCACATTTTGGCAAGCATACCTGATGCATTAGCCAAAATATTTGAGAGCATGGTCATTGCACATCATGTCATGCAATTAATGCAAGAATTGTTTGAGTGAAAGTTTTCACAATTCAAGCAAAAGGGGGTTGATGATAATGAGACCAGTACTGTCAACTCCGTAGATAAACTTTAGTCCATATTGATGTCAAGGGACAAATGGAGAAAACAATTGTTGCTAAATCTAATGAAGTTAATCAATGAGGATTGTCCTCTAAGATAAAACTTGGAGTTTATGATATGGGTTGTGGAGCTGATCCCACTACTCTCCAAAAAAGGAAGAAGTCGGAAGAAAATTAATATAATTTATTTGTCTACGAGACGTGTTTAGTAGAAAATGATGTTTCGGCCTGGATAGTTGATTATGAGCTACTAATCCCATATGTTCTTCTTATTAAGGATTTAATTCTTGGAGACAATTGGTAGCTGGAAAGATGACTCTCAGAGTCGATACTGGTGAGGTCGTTTCAGCTGTTACTGTAGGAAGGCTTAAGTTATTTTTGGACAAGAAACAATATATGTTATTGGATGACGTGTACCTCATATCAAGAAGAACTTAATTTCAGTTTCTTGTCTAATTGAACAAAAGTATTCCTTATCCTTCTCTGAAAATAAATGTTTATTTTTAAGAATGGAATTGAATTAGACTTTGGTTCAATGAAAAATTACTTATATGTACTAAGGTTGTTAGTTACAAAAGTCGTGCTAAATGTTGAAAGGTTCAAAACGGCAATAACTGTTAAAAGGCCGAAAGTTTCTTCTAAAGAAAATGCTCTTCTTTGGAACCTAAGGTTAGGTCACATTAATCTCAATAGGACTGAGAATTGGTGAAAAGTGGACTTTTGAATGGTTTAGAAGAAAACTCTTTACCTATATGTGAGTGCCTTGAGGACAAAATGACAAATCGACCTTTTACTGGAAAAGGTTATAGAGCCAAAAGAGACCTTGGAGCTTATACATTCATACCTCTATGGTCCAATGAATGTAAGAGCACGAGGAGGGTATGAATATTTCATCTCTTTCATAGATGATTATTCTAGATATAGGTTTCTATACCTAATGCAACATAAGTTTTAAGCACTTGAAAAGTTTAAGGAGTACAAGACTGAGGTTGAAAAGATATTAAGTAAAAAGGTAAAAACACTATGATTTGATCGTGGTGGAGAGTATATGGACTTAAGATTCCAAAATTATATGATAGAACATGAAATTTTGTCCCAACTCTCAGCCCTTTGGTACACCTTAACAGAATGGTGTATCGACAAGGAGAAACATAACCTTGTTGGACATGGTTCGATCGATGATGAGCTATGCTCAACTTCTTGACTCGTTTTGGGAATGTACAGTTGAGACTATTATTTATATTTTGAACAATATTCCCTCAAAGAGTGTTTCTAAAAAACTTTTTGAGTTATGGAGAGGTCGTAAAGGTAGTTTACGCCACTTCAGAATTTGGGGATGTCTAGCCCATGTGCTAATGACAAACCTCAAAAAGTTGGAACCTCATTCAAAAGTATACCTATTTATAGGTTACCTCAAGGAAATGAGAGGTGGATACTTCTTTGATCCAAGTGAGAATAAATTTTTATGATCGAAAAATGCTACCTTCTTGGAAGAATACCACATGAAGGACCATAAATCACGAAGTAAGATAGTTTTGAAGGAACTCTTATCAAAGAGAACCTATGAACAGAAGCAAGATTGTTCCAAATTCATTGTGACAGAATTACAAGCATTCACAAACATACAAACTAATTCTGCATTTCAGAACAAATTATGGCATTCTTTCATAAATAAATACAAAGTAACAAGAGACATACCTTTGAAGAACGTTTCTTCTAATTTTCTCTCGCTCTCGTGGAGTCTGGTACAACAACCTCTTGCTATCACTAAGCACGCCAACCAAATCGTCTAGTGGATCGTCTGGTTAACCACGAACAAGCAACCTTTCGAACACCACCACTCAGTAACCTTGGTATTCTCTGAGTGAGAATCCAGGAGGTGTGGGCTCTATTGGATTTGGTAAAGGTTTGGAGGAAACAACGATCGAACTCAACGACCAAGTAAGTGGGAGAGTATAATGTCTATCGTATAGACTTTGTGCTTGATCGTTTAGGAAAAATCAACAGGTACACAATCGTTTAGGAAAAAGTAGCTTGATCGTTTAGAGAATCTCACTAAGGCGAGCGATCATTTAGTAAAACTTTACACGATCGTTTAGTCACAGCGCATGTACGCGATCGTTTAGACAAACATTTGAAGCTGTCATGTAGTCTCTCGTGAGCTAAACAATAAGCAGTGTACTTAATAAAGCGATTCAACAATTCTCTTCCAAAATGAAAACATTTTTCATTTTATCCTTCAGTTATGAAAACTGAATAAAACCTCTCACTTCATGCATGGTTAAAGGAGAAACCGCCTACAATTATCTCGTAATTATTTTAATTATTAATAAATATAATAACTAACTTATCATATTATATTTATAACCTATAGTTTTAATATCACATCATATGCAACATTTAAACCATAGTCCTTTTCTCCTTTACTTGATATAAATCATATTTATATCATATTCCTCCAATTAATGTATCTCATACATCATGTCAATTATATCACATATAATTGAACCAGTTTAATCGTATTATATATAATCAAACTCCCTCTTGTCAATTTGAACACTGCAAACTAACCCAAAAACTGATTCTCAACTTGAATTCATTGAGCTACTAAGGGGACCTTATGAACCTGTAGCTTGAAGCTCCAACGGTACGTGAATAGCTGACTAAACTCTTTCATCACAATATCCACTATCCGTTAACTGTCAGGCACTCTACTAAAGACCGACAGCTGCATTCTTCTCACCACATATATATTTCTATGTCCATTGGATATAATCAATCAACAGTACGATAACCCTTCATAGATGCTCATTAGTACAGTTGGACCAATTTACCGTTTTCCCCTGTAGTTACATATAACTTCTTAAGTACCATTGATCTCTCTAATGAACAATATATCATAGTCCTACTATGAGTGGACACCTCGTGGGCCTTGAGAAGGTGTGTGGTGCCACATCGTTCAAGTCCCAGAATTAGCCCTCAAGGGAGCAATCTATCTACTTACCCCTGTTTCGGGGAATGAGTGAATTCCATCTTATGTAGCTGAGCTCCTAGCTTCCCAATCAGACGAATCCCCAAAGTGGTAGGTTTGAGTCGGTAATATGGCCACTCGCACCCATGAAAATCAAAGGATCGCTCTCAAAGGCTGGAATTCTCAACTCACTCAAGATTAAGGTCATGTTACTTATGGTCATCCTAGTGAAGTGAAGTCTCTGTCATGAACGATGTTATATAACGAGACTAAACACTTTGTGGTCCGATCTTATACAAACTCCTTTGTATAGAACACCCCCGCTTGCATGTCTTCACATGAATGATCAGGATCAGACCATCTGTAGCACGTCACAAAACTTGTAACTATCTACAAAGCGGCCGCATCTGTAGTGTCATCAGGATAAGATTTCCCTCCTATATCCATATACTACAGACCATTTTGGTTATCACTTAAAGCATGATCCACCTACATGTTTAAGTTACAACGACAACTCGGGATCTTAGTTTATTGGTTTGTGGTAAATGCAAATAAAACATCTCATGTTTCATAGACAACAGTGAAGAAAATATCTCATATTATTACATCACAAGCGTTTGTTCAATACATGTGTTTACAAACTATAGAACCCTACAAGAGTTTAAGGCATCAACCCCAATAATCTCCAACTTGTCTTAAAGCGAGTGGGTGTACAAGATTACAACAAGTATAAAACAATAAGGTAGGGCACTAAGGCCCAGTACAAAAAATTCCCACTTGCCCTAGTCCAGTCGCGGACGGTCTCTCAGACCCATGTTCTGAAGGTGATCCTAAAAACTGTAGCCATGAGAGCCTTCATAAACGAGTATGCAACGTTGTGCTCCAAAGAAATCTTCGTGACCATTATGTCTCCTCAATGCACTATCTCGCAAATGAGATGATACTTCCGCTCTATATGTTTGCCCCGCTTGTGACTCCTAGGCTCCCTAGAGTTTGCCACAACACCACTATTATCACAATAAAGGGTGATGGGTCTAGACATGTTTGGAACAATGTCCAGATTGGTGAGGAAATTCCTGAGCCAAATGGCCTCCTTAGCAGCTTCACAAGTCGCAACATACTCGGCTTCCATCGTGGAGCAGCGATGCACCCTGGCTTAATGCTTTGCCGTACTACAGCTTCACTGTTAAGAGTGAAAACTGAGCCTGAAGTGGATTTCCGAGAATCCTTATCAGTCTGAAAGTCAGAGTCCGTGGATCCAGTAAGGATCAAATCCTTAGATCCATACACGAGCATGTAGCCCTTGTTCTCTGAAGATACTTGAGGATGTTCTTGATGGCGGTCCAGTGGCCCCATCCTGGATTAGACTGATATCTACTGACTATCCCTACAACATAGCAAATGTCTAGTCGAGTACACAACATCACATACATCAAACTGCCAACGGCAGATGCATAGGGGACCCGTTTCATCCCCTCAACCTCTTCAGGTGTCTTATGACACATTTTCTTAGACAATGTAACTCCGTGTCTGAAAGGCAGTAGGCCCCTTTTGGATTTCTGCATTTAGTACTTAAGCAACATCTTGTTAATGTACGATGCTTGAAACAGTGTTAGCACTTTGTTCTTCCGACCCCAAAAGATCTGAATACTAAGAACAAATAAGCCTCTCCCAAATCTTTCATTTGGAATTGAGTCGCTAGCCAGTTCTTAACTGATATCAATAGACCTACATCATTCCCAATGAGTAGGATATCGTCTATATACAACACTAGGAAAACTACTGAACTGTTGATGATTTTCTTGTAGACACAAGGCTCATCAACGTTTTGGTCAAAGCCGTACGATTTGATCGCAGTATTAAACCAAATGTTCCAAGATCGAGACGCTTGTTCAGTCCATAAATGGACCGATTCAATTTACAAACCTTTTACTTTTGACCTTGGGCTATGAATCCCTCGGGCTGCACCATATAAATGGTCTTCTCAAGATTACCATTCAGAAAGGCAGTCTTGACGTCTATTTGCCATATCTCATAGTCATAATACGAGGCAATAGATAGGAGAATGCGAATAGACTTTAACATGGCAACAGGAGAAAAAGTCTCCTCATAGTTGACTTCCTCCACCTGGGTATAACCCTTTGCCACAAGTCTAGCCTTGAAGGTTTGCACCTTCCCATCGGCACCCTGTTTCCTCTTGTAGATCCATTTGCAACCTATAGGTTTTATCCCATCAGGTTGATCTACAAGATCTCATACTGAGTTGAAGTACATCGACTCCATCTCGAGATCCATGATTTCGACCCATTCATCCTAGTCAACATCCTCCATTGCCTTCTAATAAGACAACAGATCCTCAACCTTGCCATCAGCCACCATAGCCAGAATTTTCATGAAACCCATATAGCAGATAGGTGGATTTGCAACTCTCCTACTATGTCGAGGTTCCATGAACTCTTAAAGTGGAACTGACCTACCAGATGAACTTCCATCAACAACTCTTGCTGATGGAGCATGCCCTTCAACAACTCTTGTAGAAGTTTTAGTAGTTTCGTTGGAAAGTTCACGCAACACGATCTTACTACGTGGATTGTACTCCCTCATGTGATCCTCCTCTAGAAAGGAAGCATTTTTCAACACAAACACCCTATTTTCCTTAGGATCATAAAAGTAACCCCCTCCTGTACCTTTGGGATAGCCTACAAAGAGGCACAACCTCGAATATGGTTCCAGTTTCTTTGGATTAGCCTCAAGCACATGTGCTGGGAAACCCTGTATGCGAAAGTGACACAAACTAGCTTTATGCCCGTTCTACAACTCCAAAGGTGTTCTTGCAACACTCTTGGAAGGAACAAAGTTGAGGATATAAACTGCAGTCTCCACTGCAAAACCCCAAAACGAGTTCAATAAGGAAGCGTAACACATCATCGACCGAACCATGTCTAAGAAGATTTTGTTTCTCTTCTTTGCTATACCATTCTGTTGAGGTGTACTCGATGTTGAGAGTTGGAAAATAATTCCATGTTCTGTCATATAGTTCTGGAACTCCGAATCCAAAAACTCTCTATCTCAATCTAATCGGAGTGTTTTAATCCGTCTATCCAATGCATTTTTCAACTTCAACCTTGAACTCTCTGAACTTTTCAAAGGATTCAAACTTTCGTTGCATCAAATAAACATACCCATACTGAGAATAATCATCAGTAAAAGTGATGAAATACTCATAGTCTCCTTTAGCTCGCACATTCATCGGACCACAAAGGTCAGAATGTACTAACTCTAGAGGTTTTTTTTGGCTCGATAACCTTTTCTAGTAAAAGGTCTTTTAGTCATCTTGCCTTCGAGGCATGATTCGCACATCGGTAAAGAATTTTTCTCTAACTCGCTTAGAAGTCCATTTTTCACCAACCTTTCAATCCTATTGAGATTGATGTGTCATAATCGAAGGTGCCAAAGTTGGGCATTTTTCTTAGGAGAAATATTTTGTCATTTATTTTGAGTTATGACAGTTTGAAACATCTTTATGTTATGGAGGGAACTTGTTGCTAACGACCTTAGCACATACAAGTTGTTTTCAAGTTTTTCCGAACAAATCTCAACTCCATCTTTAAGAATAAACACTTTATTCAATTCAAACTGAAGAGTATATTTATATTGTATCATACACTTTACAGAAACCAAGTTCCGCTTTAACTCAGAAACTACATACACATCATTCAAAATGATAAAATTCTTCTATAAAGTCAATTGGATTCCTCTCACTACCACAGCTGAGACAATGTGCCCGTGCCTACTCTCATCGTCATCTCTCCAGCCTCAAACTGTCGCCAAGATTTAATCCTCTGAAAAGAAGAACAAACATGATTAGTGGCCCAGAGTCAATAATCCATGCAGAATCATCATTCTCCACTAAACAAGTTTCCAAAACTAGTAAATCATATTTACCTTGTTTTTTCTTGGCCTTAGCCTTTTTCTTCTCCTTTATCCAACAAGGATAGTTCCATTTCCAGTGCCCATCTTGGTTGCCTACCCCGCTATGCGATAGGCTGTGGGTTAGCAGGTGCCTTCCCCTTCCCCTTACCACCATTCTTCTTCTTCCACTTGGAAGTGTTAGAAGTAGAAGGTGTAGACTTAGTCCCTAAGTTCGAACCTCGATGGAAGTTCTTTGAAGACGAAGCAACATTTGCCTTACCTCAATTTTCTCCTTACTTTTCAACAAGGATTGGAATGTCTGCAACTCGATGAGGAGGGTTGTGAGGGTGTAGTCTATTTTGTTTAGTATAGCATTACTGATAAAAGAAAGGAAGCTATCTGGCTACGAGTACAGAATTATGCTAACCTGGCTGACCTCATCGATGCGTGATACATTCATCTCTGCCACATTGAATTGGACCATCATGTTCAGAACGTGTTCATGAACAAATGTGTCTTCCTCCATTTAGAAGTTGAAGATGCATTTGAGAGCTTCGTGCTTGAGTTGTCCAGAAGATTGTCTGAACATTCCCATGAATGATTGTTGGTGGTTTTCTCCTTAACCATGCGTGAAAGTGGGAGGTTGCATTCAATTTTCATAATTGAAAGGATAAAATGATGAAACAGAAGTCTGAATCCTTTGATGCAACGGAAGTCTGAGTCTGGGTATATTTATTTGATGCAACGGAAGTCTGAATCCTTTGAAAAGTTCAGAGATTTTACGGCTGAAGTTGAAAATGCATTGGATAGACGGATTAAAACATTTCGATCGGATCAGGGTAGAGAGTTTTTGGATTCTGGGTTCCAGAACTATATGATAGAACATGGAATTGTTTCCCAACTCTTAGCGTCGGGTATACCTTAGTAGAATGGTGTAGCAAAATGGAGAAACAGAACCTTGGTGGACATGGTTCGGTCAATGATGAGTTACGATTCCTTACCGGACTCGTTTTGAGGTTTTGAGTGGAGACTGCAGTTTATATCTTCAACTGTGTTCCTTCCAAGAGTGTTGCGAGAACACCTTTGGAGTTGTGGAACGGGCATAAAGCTAGTTTACACCACTTCCGCATATGGGGTTGCCCAACACATGTGCTTGAGGCTAATCCAAAGAAATTGGAACCACGTTCGAGGTTGTGCCTCTTTATAAGCTACTCCAAAGGTACACGAGGGGGTTACTTTTATGATCCTAAAGAAAACAGAGTGTTTGTGTCGACGAACGCTACCTTCCTAGAGAAAGATCATATTAAGGAGCACAATCCATGTAGTAAGATCGTATTGCGTGAACTTTCCAACGAAACTACTAAAATTCAACAAGAGTTGTTGAAGGGCCTGCTCCATCAGCAAGAGTTGTTGATGGTAGTTCATCTATAGGTCAGTTCTACCTCAAAAGTTAAGAAAACCTCGACGTAGTGGGAGGGTTGCAAACCCATCTGTTTGTTATATTGGTTTCACGAAAATCCTGGCTATAGTAGCCGATGGCGAGATTGAGGATCCGTTGTCTTATCAGAAGACAATGGAGGATGTTGATCAGGATGAATAGATCAAAGCCATGGATCTCGAGATGGAGTCAATATACTTCAACTCAATATAGGATCTTGTAGATCAACCTGATGGGGTAAAACCTATAGGCTGCAAATGGATCTACAATAGGAAATGAGGTGTCGATGGGAAAGTGTAAACCTTCAAGGCTAGACTTGTGGAAAAGGGTTATACCCAAGTGGAGGGAGTCGACTATGAGGAGACTTTCTCGCCTGTTGTCATGTTAAAGCCTATCCGCATCCTCCTGTCCATCACCGCATATTATGATTATGAGATATGGCAAATGGACGTCAAGATTGCCTTTCTGAATGGTAATCTTGAAGAGACCATTTATATGGTGCAACCCGAGGAATTCATAGCCCAAGTTCAAGAACAAAAAGTTTGCAAACTGAATTGGTCCATTTATGGGTTGAAATAGGTTTCTCGATCTTGGAACATTCGATTTGATACTGCTATCAAATCGTACATCTTTGACCAAAATGTTGATGAGCCTTTTGTCTACAAGAAAATCATCAACAATTCAGTAGTTTTCCTAGTGTTGTATGTAAACGATATCCTACTCATTGAAAATGATGTAGGTCTATTGACATCAGTTAAGAACTGGCTAGCGACCCAATTCCAAATAAAATATTTGGGAGAGGCTCAGTTTTTTCTTGATATTCAGATCTTTCGGGGTCGGAAGAACAAAGTGCTCAAGTACTTGATGCAGAACTCCAAAAGGGGCTTACTGCCTTTCAGGCATGGAGTTACATTGTCTGAGGAAATGTGTTCTAAGACACCTCAAGAGGTTGAGGAGATGAAACGGGTCCCCTATGCATTTGTCGTTGGCAGTTTGATGTATGCAATGTTATGTACTAGACCAAACACCTACTACACTGTGGGGATTGTTAGTAGGTATCAGTCTAATTCAGGACAGGGTCACTGGACCGCAGTCAAGTACATCCTCAAGTATCTTTGGAGAACGAGGGACTACATACTCGTGTATGGATCTAAGGATTTGATCCTTACTGGATACACAGACCCTGACTTTCAAACTGATAAGGACTCTCGGATATCCACTTCAGGGTCAGTGTTCACTCTTAACGAAAGAGTTGTAGTGTGGCGAAGCACTAAGCAGGGGTGTATCGCCGACTCCACGATGGTGGTACTGTGGCGAACTCCAGGGAGCCCAGGAGTCACAAGCGCGACAAATATATAGAGCGAAAGTATCATCTCATCCACAAGATAGTGCATCGAGAGGACGTGATAATCACAAAGATCACTTCGGAGCACAACATTGCTGACCCGTATACGAAGGCTCTCACGGCTACAGTTTTTTAGGGTCTTCTTCAAAGCATGGGTCTACGGAACAGCTCGCAGCTGAACTAGGACAAGTGGGAGAATTTTGTACTGGACCTTCGTGCTCTAGTTTATTATTTTGTACACCCCACTCGCTTTAAGACAAGTGGGAGATTGTTGGGTTGATGCCCTAGACTCTTGTTAGGTCCTGTAATTTTTAAACACCTGTTTTGAATAAATGCTTGTGATGTAATAATATGAGATATTTTCTTCATTGTTGTCTATGAAACATGAGATGTTTTATTTTCTTTACCACAAACTAATAAAGTAATATCCTTGGTTTTTGTTGTAACTTAAGCATGTATGTGGAGACATACAAGTGGATCATGCCTTAAGTGATAACCAAAATGGTCTATAGTATATACATAAAAGAGAGAAATTTTATCCTTGTGACACTACAGATACGGCCCGCTTTGTAGATAGTTACAAGTGTTGTGCCGTGCTACAGATGGTCTGATCCTGATCATTTATGTGGCGACATACGAGCAGAGGTGTCCTATACAAAGGAGTTTGTATAAGACTGGACCACGAAGTGTATAGTCTCGTTATATAACATCGTTCATGATAGAGACTTCACTTCACTAGGATGACCATAGGTAACATGATCTTAATCCTTATTGAGTTGGGAACTCCTACCTTTGAGGGCGGCCCTTTGATTTGCGTGGGTGTAAGTGGCCATATTGCCGACTCAAACCTACCACTTTGGGGATTCGTCTGATTTGGGAGCTAGGAACTCAACTACACAAGATGGAATTCACTCCTTCCCCAAAGATGGGATAAGTATATAGATTGCTCCCTTAAGGGTTGATTCTGGGGCTTAAACGATGTGGCGCAACACATCTTCTCATGGCCCGAGAGGTGTTCACTCATATTAGAACTATGAGATATTATTCATTAGAGTGATCAGTGGTACTTAAGGAGTTAGATGTAACTACAGGTGCAAAACGGTAAATTGGCCGAGCTGTACTAACGAGCATCTGTGAAGGATTATCATACTATTGGTTGGTTATATCCGATGGACACAAAAATATATCTATGGTGAGAATAGTGCAGTTGCTGATCTTTAGTGGAGTGCCCGACAGTTAACGGATGATAGATCTCGTGGTTAAAGACTTTAGTCAACTATTCACGTACCATTAGAGCTTCAAGCTACAGGTTCATAAAGTCCCTTGGGTAGCTCAATGGATTTAAGTAGAGAATCAGTTTTTGGGTCAGTTTGAAGTATTCATATTGACGAGAGGGAGTTTGATTATATATGATGATTAAACTGATTATATATGATATAGTTGACATGATGTATGAGATACATTAAATGGAGGAAAATGATGTAAATATTGTTTATATCAAGTAAAGAAGAAAAGGACTATGGTTTAAATGTTGCATATGATGTGATATTAAAACTATAGGTTATAAATATAATATGATAAGTTAGTTATTTTATTTATTTATAATTAAAATAATTATGAGATAATTGTTGGTGGTTTTCTCCTTAACCTTGCGTGAAACTGGGAGGTTGCATTCAGTTTTCATAACTGAAAGGATAAAATGAAAAATGTTTTCATTTTGAAAAGAATCGTTGTATCGCTTGATAAGTTGTACACTGTCTATCATTTAGCTTACGAGAGCCTACACGACAGCTCAAAGTGTTTTCCTAAACGATCGTGTACACGTGCATTTGTCTAAACGATCGTGCGCCTAAGCGAGATTCAATAAATGATTGTCTAAACGATCAAACCTGTTTTACTAAACGATCGTGCACCTTTTGTAAATGATCAAGCACAAGTCCATACAATAGACACAAACATCTCTCACTTGTTTGGTCGTTGAATACGATCGTAGTTTCCTCCTTCCCTCTATAAATCTAATAGAGCCCACACCTCCTGGATTCTCACTGTGAGAATACCAAGGTCATTGAGTGGTGGTATCCAAGTTGCTGCTTGTTCATGGAGAAGACTATTCGGTGTTGAGCGACAGCGAGAGATTTAGGTAGATGATCATAGTGACAGCGAGAGGTGCTATTCCAAACAAGAACGAGAGAAAGACAGAAGAAGAGTTCTTCAAAGGTATGTCTCTTGTTCCTTTGTATTTATTTTTGAAAGCATGTCGTAATTTGTTCTGAAATGCATAATGACTGTGTATGTTTGTGAGAGCTTGTAATTCTGTCACAATGAATTTGGAACGATCTTGCTTTCGCTCATAGGTACTCTTTGATTAGAATTTCTTCACTAGGGACATAGGGCGCAAGATGGAATTCGCTCCTACCCAATTTTAGGGATAGTAAAGAGTTTGTTCCCTTAAATACTGACTCCGAGTTTTGAACAAGGGGCCCCACCCTCTCATTTACCCAAAAGGGACTCGGTTTGGTAATTGCCAATTATTCAATAGAGGATCAGTAGGACTAAAGTAGCAAGATGTAATCGAAGGAACTCGTATTGAAGAGATCTTTAAGCGGAAGCGGATTGTCTAAATTTCATTAATTATTGAAAGCTAAATTTACAGTAAACATACAATAGATATGCATTTAAAGTAACTTACAACATGCTTGATACAAGAAAAAGGGTTCAAGATACATTACCCTTAAAGAACCTTTCTCTTCACATATCCCTCGAACAATCACGAGCCTCGAATAGAAACATAAATTCTTGAAGACCTTCTTCAAGAACTTTTCAAACCAAACAGATTGAACACAACCACAATGAGCCTTTAGTATTCTTGGGATGAAAACCCAGGAGTAGTGAGCTCTGACTACTCTGGTTAGGAGGGATGGTTTGGGTAGAGGAAGGAGATTGAAAGAATGCATAGAACTTTTCTGCAAAATCACAATAGCTCAGGCAATGCGTAGAGGAAGAAAATAAAATAAATTTTCTTTTATTCCTCTTGCCATAAAATTGATAACCACCGACTAAGGTGGTTGGAGAAAAACTAGAGGAAGTTATTATTCAAAATAATAAAATAATATAAATAAATATGATAACCAACTTATCATATTATATTTATATTAAATTATATGTTATATCAAATATAACATATAACCTATAGTTTTAATATTGTATCATATACAATATAAAATATAGTTTCTTTTCTCTAGTTTATGGAATTTAATATAAATCATATTTATATTAAATTTAACAACTATGAATCATATTCGTAGAAAATATATTTTAATCTCATTCAAATATTTATTTCCTCCAAATAAATTATAATGTATCAATTACATTATGACAATTATATCATATATAATTAAATCATCTTATTAATTTGAACAATTCAAATTAACCCAAAAAGTGATTATCAACTAAATCCTTTTGAGCTACCAAGGGGACCTTATGGACCTGTAGCTTGAAGCTCCAACGGTATATGAATAATTAACTAAACTCTTTAATTACATTATTCACCATCCGTTAACTGTCGAGCACTCCACTAAAGACCGACAATTACACTCTTCACACTACAGATGTATTTCTGTGTTTATTGGATATAACTAATCAACAGTTTGATGACCCTTCACAAATTGCTTGTAAGGACAGCTAGACCAAATTACCGTTTTGTCCCTGTAGTTACATCTAACTCTTTAAGTACCATTGATCCCTCTAATGAACTATAGATCTAGTCCTACTATGACTAAACCCTTCTCAGGCTAGAAGAGGGTGTGGCGCCATATTGTTCAAGACCCAGAGTCAGCCCTTAAAGGAGCAATTTATCTACTTTCCCCTTCTTTGGGAAAGAGCCATCTTGTGTAGCTATGTTCCCAGCTCCCTAGTTAGACGAATCCCCAAAATGATAGGCTTCTAGGTCTTTTATGTTGAGTTATGGCAGTTTTAAATATCTTTATGTGATGGAGGGCATTTATTGCTAACAGCCTTAGCACATACAAATTGTTTTCTAGTTTAGCAGAACATATATCAACATGATTCTTAGTAATAATCACTTTATTATAAGAAAAGTTTAACTGATAATTATGTTCCAAAAGACACTTTACAGAAACTAAGTTCCTTTTTAAATCAGGAACAACATATACATCATTCAAAATGAGAAATTTGTTCTATAAAGATAACCAGAGACCTCCCACTGCCACAGTTGAGACAACATGCCTGGTTCCAACTCGCATCGTCATCTCACCAGCATCAAGTTGCCGCCAAAAACTAATTTCCTGGAATGAAGAACAAACATGGTTAGTGGTCTCATAGTCAATAATCCAGGCAGAATCATCATTCTCTACTAATTAAGTTTCCAAAACAAGAAAAACACATTTACCTTGTTTGACTTTCTTCTTTTCTGCCAAATACTTAGGGCAGTTCCTCTTCCAGTGCCCATCCTGGTTGCAATGAAAATACTCTCCCGTGTCAACCCTCACTGGTTGTCTACCCCTTGGAGTAGCAACTCCTGGGTTAGCAATAATCTTCCCCTTTCCATCCTTTTTCTTATTCCACCTTTTGGTGCCGGAGGAAGAAGGTACAAACTTAGTTCCAGAGGTCGAACCTTTGTGGAATTTTTTAGAAGATGAAGCAACATTTGTTTCACCCTTCTTCTCCTTGCTTTTCAACAAAGATTGGAAAGTCTGCAGCTCATTGAGCAAGGTAGTCAGGTTGTGGTCAATCCTGTTCAGAACAACATTGCTATGGAAGTGCAGGACGCTTTCTAATAAAGATTTCAGTATTATGCTAACCTGGTTGGCCTCATCGATGTTTGACCCGTTCATCTCCACCACGTTAAAGTGGATCACCACGTTGAGAACATGTTCTCGAACAGATGCCCCCTCTTGCATACGGGCATTAAAGATGTACTTAAGAGCGTCGTGCCTGAGTTGCGTGGACAGTTGTACGAACATTCCCTACAGGGACTCCATGATCTCACGGACAATGAGCATTGACACATGCTTCTTGACCAAGACTTCGTAAAGGCTTTCCAAGATATACACTTGGTTCTTCTTGTTTGCCCTCATCCAGTGTTTGTATGCTTTTCGAACATTTCGAGGAGCAGTAGAAGGCGGAATGGGAGGACACTCCTCCATTAGGATGAAACGTAATTCATCGATGATAAAAATCGTGTTGATCGTATTTTTCCAACTAGCGTAATTCTTGCCAATTAACTTATCGGCGACAAGTAAACTAAGAGTAGCGGTACCCATTTAAATTGCTGAAATAAGAACAAACTTAATTTAGTCTACTTGCATTAAACCACTTTTAGAAAACCAATCAAGTTTTTAGCAAAATAGTCTAGTGTACCCTAAATGACATCTATTTTGCAATGATGCTTCAGTGAGGCAGGACAAAAGTCACCGTAGGGTGATCAAGTGCCCCTTCACTGAAATGAGACATTCTCAACCATTAGACAGAAACAACTCATTTTAACTGTAACTAAAAGTCACCATTATTCGATCCAGAATTTGTTAACATCCTTAACAATTCTGAGTGTAATCCTCATTTTAGGTTATAGAGTGTTGCCCCAATGAGCAAAGCTTAGGGAAAAGTCGATTGGAACAAGAGACTAAAGCAACTTTATCCATTTATGGAGATCAAATAAGGTGTCATGCAAAACTGCCATCCTTTAGGGGGACAACCACGATGCCTCGAGACGATGCATGAAAATTTATCCAACCTAATGAGAGAGACCAAGGGATATGTTATCACACGTCCCGCTCTCACTTACTATAAACACTCTCTCCATTCACCTTGGTATTGACCTACCCAAACGCCATCCGTAAGGGGACAACCATGGTGCCTCGAGGCCGAGAGTAGATCTCACAGTGTGGAATTTTAGGGAGAAATATGTGGAGGTAAAAGTGAAGTATCATATATCCATTTTCCTCCCACTTAGTGTTCTACCTAGGGTTAATTAACTTAGGAAAATCTAGCTACTGATTTTATTTAAGTGTTTGTTTAATTTGCTCAAAAACAACTTTTGTCTTTGATGATTAAGCAACTTTGATTCAAGTCTTATTAAACTCTTTAATAGACTTTCATCAAACTTGCATGTATGTAACAAATCTATCTAATTCACCTTTCAAGTAGGTTCTCAGGTAGGGGTACGACGTTTCCATCGATTTAAAAACTTCAGCCTAGCCAAAACCATCCTTGGACAAAAGATCCCTTATAGATATATTTGTTACATATTTAATCTTTTATTAGGCATCAATTTAATCCTATTAAACCGATTTAAAAGATTAAACTTAGATTTCTAATCTCATTAGAAACGTGACTTAGGTCTATCTCAATCAAATTTTAAAACAATTTTAAAAAATGATTAAAGCCTAAGGTTTGAATGCAACTTTTTGTTATTGATTTTAATTCTAATTTCATTTATTATAACAATTATAAGTAAATGAAACAATTAAAACCAATCATTACATGAATGACATACATAAGTTAATTATAACATTTATAATTTAACCTAAGGTAGTGACATGCTTCATGCAATGTTCATTCTTACTAGTATATAACTTTTATATAACTAAATAATGAACCATGCTATAGCATACATTCCATACAACCATTCAACCTTATATTATAACATTTATAATGCATGCATACATATACTATAACTCTTATATTATATGATGCATGAACATGCTTTATGTAATTTAAATCATGCATACTAATATATTATAACACTTATAATATAGAATGATGCATGAAAAAACTGCATAACCTATGGTGGGTTTTAAAATTATATGACATACATTATGACATATAAAATAAACATACATCACATGTATATTTAAACTAGATGGACTGGGATAGAACATCTCTAAAACCGGAAATTAAAGGCTAATCTATTACAAAATTTTGAGTCCACCGATTTGGAACAAGTGAACTAGGTCTTGAACCACTTGCCTCGAACTGTTCCACAAAGAACCCTTGTAGCTGATCATGTCGTAAACGCCCAATCTTCAAGTAGCAAGGCATCGAGTATAGACGATCGTTTATATGCGATCACGTACTTATGACTATGTAATGAGCATGAAAGTCTACGTGATCATGTAGTAAGCATCCATGCGCCGAATATCATATAATGCACGATCATGTAGTTAATGACTATGTGATGAGCATGATAGTCTACACGACATTTAGCATGCAAGGATGCTTCGAGTATCCAATACCACGCGATCGTCCACCCATTGAGTGCCTACGCGATCATGCAACCAACGCAACACGATCGTGTAGTAAACTCTATCCGATCGCGTAGCATTAGCTGTGCGATTGTTTAGAAAATGTTACATGATTGTGTAGCAAACTCTACATGATCGCATAACAAAATCTAAACGATCGTTTAACATTAGCTACACGATGCAACAACCTTCGTTTCATCTTCTCCATCGAAATACACTGCAACTCTTCTTCTGAAGCCTCACGAGCGGCTCAAAACTAAACAAATATAGACTCGATTGCAATTTAGCCCAAAAGTGCAAAGGCCCTCACAAATCAACTTCGTAAAATAAACAGAAAGCCATAAAAAGAGATTTCTATCCCGAAACATCCATCAACAAACCATCCACAAGGATTTATCATATAAACGCAATGCAGATAATAAAACCCACCAATACTGTAAACGAATTCAATACAAAAATGGAATCAGAAATCAACAACCTGACTTTGATACCAATTTAACGAACTCGTATTGAAGAGATCCTTGAGCGGAAGTGAATCGTCCAAATTCCATTAATTATTGAAAGCTAAATTTACAGTAAACATACAGTAGATATGCATTTAAAGTAAATTACAACATGCTTGATACAAGAAAAAGGGTTCAAGATACATTACCCTTGAAGAACCTTTTTATTCACGTATCCTTGGAACAATCACGAGTCTCAAACAGAAACAACAATTCTTGAAGACCTTCTTCAAGAACTTCTTGAACCAAACAGATCGGACACTACCACAATGATCCTTTGGTATTCTCGGGGTGAGAACCTAAGAGTGGTGGGCTCTGACTATTTTAATTAGGAGGGATGGTTTGGGTGGAGGAAGGAGATTGAAAGAACGCACAGAACTTTTCATCAAAATCTCAATAGTTCAACCAATGCATAGATAAAAGAAAATAAAACAATTTTTCTTTTATTCCTCTTGCCATAAAATTGATAACCACCCACTAAGGTGGTTGGAGAGAAAATAGAGGAAGTTATTATTAAAAATAATAAAATAATATAAATAAATATGATAACCAACTTATCATATTATATTTATATTAAATTATATATTATATAATATAACATATAACCTATAGTTTTAATATCGTATCATATACAATATAGACTATAATTTCTTTTATCTGTTTTATGGCATTTAATATAAATCATATTTATATTAAATTTAACAACTATGAATCATATTCATAGAAAATATATTTCAATCTCATTCAAATATTTATTTCCTCCAAATAAACTAAAATGTATCAAATACATTTTGACAATTATATCATATATAATTGAATCAATTTAATTATATCATATATAATTAAACCCCTCTTATTAATTTGAACAATTCAAATTAACCCAAAAAGTGATTCTCAACTAAATCCTTTTGAGCTACCAAGGGGATGCCGAAAATGTATCGGGGCTCAAGTGATTCACCGAAGCGACGATCTTATGGACCTATAACTTGAAGCTCCAACGGTATATGAATAATTAACTAAACTCTTTAATTACATTATTCACCATCTGTTAACTATCAGACACTCTACTAAAGACCGACGGTTGCACTCTTCGCACTACAGATATATTTCTATGTCCATTGGATATAACCAATCAATAATACAATGACCCTTCACAAATTGCTCGTAAGTACAGTTGGACAAAATTACCGTTTTGTCCCTGTAGTTACTTCTAACTCCTTAAGTACCACTAATCCCTCTAATGAACAATAGATCATAGTCCTACTATGACTAAACCCCTCTCGGGCCAGGAGAGGGTGTGGCACCACATTGTTCAAGACCCAGAATCGATCCTTAAGGGAACAATTTATCGACTTACCCCTGCTTCGAGGAAGGAGTGAATTCCATCTTGTGTAGCTGTGTTTCCAGCACCCAATCAGACGAATCCCCAAAATGGTAGGCTTGTTGAGTCGACGATCTGGCCACATTCACCCATACAAATCAAATGATCGCCCTCATAGGCAGGATTTCACAACTTACTCGGGATTCAGATCATATTACCTATGGCCATCCTAGTGTAATGTAAGTCTCTATTATGAACGGTGTTATATAATGCAACTAAATATTTCGTGGTCTGATCTTATACAGACTCTTTGTATAGAAGATCCCCGCTGGCATGTCTGATACATGAATGAACAGGATCAGATCATTTGTAGTACTTTACAACAATTGCAACACCTACAAAGCGGGTCATACTCGTATTGTCACCAGGATAAGGTACTCAGCCTTATCCATATACTACAGACCATTTAGGTTATCACTTAAACATGATCCACTTGTATGTCTCCACATACATGCTTAAGTTACAACAATAACCAGGGATCTTAGTTTATTGGTTTGTGGTTAATGCAACTAAAATATCACATATTTTTATAGACAAAGTGAATAAGAGTTTGTTCATACAATGTTTACAAACTATAGGACCCTACGAGATTTCACAGGGGAGGGTAACGAGATTCAACTAGATGGTCACGCTTCTTCGGGACCCTACGAGATTTAGGGTATCAACCCTAACAGTAATCTCAGGAGTAAAATAGCTTTTGACCCAGCCGTTATTATGAACAACCAATGAAAGGTTGACTTACTGACTATGGTTATATCGAGCGGACAGAAATATATCTACAGTGAGGGGAGTGTAACTATTGGGCTTTAGTGGAGTGACCCGATAGTTAACGAATGTTGGTTAATTAGGTTAAAGAGTTTTAGCCGGTTAATCTAGAATCGTTGGAGCCTATGATCTGTAGGTCCATTAGGTCCGCCTACTAACTCACAAATGGATTAAACATTGAAATAACGTGATAAGTCAATTTGAAACGTTCAAATTCGATTTAAGAGAATTATTAATTATATACAATATAATTAAACGTTTAAGTATCAAATTGAACGAAATTGGAGAATTGGGTAATAATTAAATTTGTTTTAAATATTAGTTACATGAATAGAGATTCATGATTGGATTTTGGTATTTCATTAATTTAATATTTGATATCAGGTTAATTTTTAAATTAATTAAATTATTAAATTAATTTTATTAATTGATTTTGATTAATTAATTTTTAATATCAATTAGTAAATTAATATTTCAAAATTAAATTTCATTTTGAAAATTGGAATAACTAATTTCAATTGAAATTGTTTTAGAGAAAAACAATTTAAAATAAAATTGTTATTTTTAAACTAAATAAAATTTGGAATAGAAAATAAGTGGATTTTTCCTACTTCTTCCACTTCATCTTCCACTTCTTAATTCCATTATCCATATAATGGTTTTGGTGTCAATAAAATGTAAGATAGAAATGCATGCTGAGGGTGAGTAAATAAGTTTAATCAGCTGGAAAAAAGAGATGCATTTTGAATTTTGCTGAAAACTAATTGAAGAAGGTGTTATTCAATACTTGACACCAAAACCTGTTTTTTCTTTCAAAATTCCCTTAAAATCAAACTCATTTTGGATTCCACGATCCAATCTAAGGTCCTAGAAAATAGTAGGAAAGATCAAGTGGTAGTCTACCTTGTTGGAGAGGAAATTCGTACTGGATTTGAAGGATTAAAGAGTTGAACAAAGGTATAACTTCAAAACCCTATTTTCTCTTATTGAACATGCATGTTTCTTTTCTTAAATTGATGAAATTAGAGTGTTTAAGATCCTAATTACTTCCACAAATTGAATGTCAACACCATCCGCTCTTATTTTGTGGCCAAACCAAACACTCTAGGTAATTATGGTTTAAAATTCACAATTTCATCGATTAATTCATCTCTCGCTTTTCATCCCGATCTCACTCTCAATCATGCTTGATCTCTTTCTCGTTCATCTTTGATCTTGATCTCGTCCCAACTCTTGCTTTGTGAAAATTAGACCTGCTAGATACTTCTCGTTTTGGTTTAAGATTGCGGACCGAGATTATTGTTGGTTTTTTTTAAAAAAAACAATATATATATATATATATTATTCATTATATAGATTTTATATAATTAAAGTTTTTGTTTTTATATATATATATATATATATACTAAATACTCACTTTAGTGTTCTTCTATTAAATAGTTTTAAAAAAAATTATAATTAATTAAAATGGATTGATTTTATCACTATTAATTACTTTGTAATTATTTTAAATTATATACATTAACGCTAATCACGGAAAGTGAAAATGTGAGTATATTTTAATTTTCTTGTCGTCTCCATCATCCACACACCCTTGCCCGGTGCGTAAATTTGAAGTTAATCTGAACACAATGAAGATTAGTTGGGCTTCCACAAGTCCAGATGGGCCTCATTGACTCTTCTTTGTGGGCTCGTATCTCGCAGTTGGATTCAAGCATTTTCTTTTGAAATTATAGTTTTGTTTTTTCTTTCCGCTAACAAGAGGAATTGTAGATTTTAGCCTTTCATTACTAAAAATAGCAAATCAATATTTTATTGTAAAAATGATAAAACAAATTTATAAAAGTCTAAATTATTCCAACTATACAAATGATATTGCAATTGTCTTATTAAAAAACATTCGTAATTACATTATAATTAAAACAAATATCTAGAGACTATAAATGTCTCTCTTTGCCAAGCTCTCTCTTTGTTAGGTTCTAAGCTCCGCACCAACCTCTTCTTCAACCAAGTCACTGTTATTTTTCTTTCCAAAATCGACTCCTCCACTAACAGTGGCAACACCTTCGACTCCTTCATTGGCTTCATTTATTGCTCCTTTGGAGTTGCCAATGATCACTCTAGTTCCATCTTTTTTTATCTCAACTCCTTCGACACATGTTCCATCATTGACCTCAACCCCTAGCAGTGGTGCTGTTGTAAATTGAATTACTATCTATGAATTTATCATTGCAAACATAATTTCCTCCACTCTACTACTATAAATGTAATTGATATGTTTTCACTCTTCACTCTCCACTCTACTACTTTAAGGAAGTCATTCGCGCAAAGAAGAAGATGGGGGAGGGGATGTTGTTAGGTTAAAATAACTTAATTTTTTTAAAAAAAA
Source organism: Benincasa hispida (assembly GCF_027475165.1). Classification (NCBI taxonomy): domain Eukaryota; kingdom Viridiplantae; phylum Streptophyta; class Magnoliopsida; order Cucurbitales; family Cucurbitaceae; genus Benincasa; species Benincasa hispida. Next base: position 55,574,309 of record NC_143484.1, on the reverse strand, counting down.
AAAATTAACTAGCATTATATATATATATATATTTGATTAAATAAGTTGAAAAAAGATTAATATTTTTTTTTAAAAAAATAAAATAATATTTGAAAACAATTGGTTTAGTTTTGATATTTGAAATAAAATAACAATATGATTTTTAGGAGAAAATAAAGATCTATGATAAAAGAAACGTGCAAAGGAAAAAAAATAGTTATAGTGTAATTCGGATGAGGGTTTTGTAGTCTTTAAAATCCGAGAATATTTACGTGACTTACTATTAGTCTCAAGACTACGTCCAACAAATACATTGCAATTAAAAATCAATTAACCAAATCATCTAAATCCCTCCTAAACTTATCCAAAATTCTGTAACAATACTTTTTCTTATTCTAAACCCAAAATATTTTAGAAATTGAAGGTTGGACTAATAAAGAATTTATCTAAATAACTAAAAGAAACCGATTTAGATTGGAATATGAAAATCTCAATTAAAAATCGTCAATTGAAATTACTAACTAGTTATGATGGGGTGTTGATGTCAATTATGGAGATCTCATGAGCAGAAGAGAAACAAACAATATTCGATAATGATACATCATTCCTTGATTGAATCTGTCAATGTGGGTTTAAGACCTTAAGGAAAACTGGTTAGACTTTATGATTTGAACTCTTGGCCGATGGTCATTTAAGTCAAGTCTTTCATCTATACACTAGTGGATTTGATCGATTAAATCAAACCTCCAAATTAGACTAGTTGTCGATTGAGAATAAAAAATAAAATCAATTAAAAAAGATGAAAATTGAAAAACTGATTAAAACTTTTTTTTTTTACTATTCTTCCCAACATAATCTTTAAAACATCCGATTTTTAAAATTTGAAAGTATAGGGAGATAATTTAGGAGAAAATTAGGATTTGTATTAAAAAAGATTTTCAAGGACAAAATTAGTTCTAATGTAACGGAAATACAGATGAGGGTATTTTAGGGTTAAAAGACAAGTGAGAACACGTGAATGAGAGTGTAAAATTTTTGTTTTTACTATTCTTCCCAATAAAATCTTTAAAACAAAAAATAATATGATTTAAAATTTTAAAATAAGACTAATTAATAAAAATGAAATATTTTCTAATATTTCACGTTCAAAACAAAATTATAATAAAGATAATCATAAAAATAATTTTAAAAATATATAGTTGAGTTATGATTAATGGAAAATCTAATATAAATATAACAAATTAGATAGAAAAACTAATATAATATAAGTTTTGAAAATTCTAAATAAGATAATCATAAAAACAATATAAAAAACAAATGATTTAGTTAGGATTAAGAGAAACTATAATATAAATATAAAAAGTTAGTTTAGGAAAGGATTCAGAAAAATTCAAAATATTTTTTGGGAGATATAGAAGATTTTTGATATACATATTCAATTATTTTCTTTTAATAAAAAATTATAGTTTTGTTTAATAAAAATACAATTATATTTTTTTCCTCCCTATAGTTCAAACTCGTATAAATTTGTACATCCACTTTTAGGTCATAGGTTCGATATCCTACTCTACATTGGAAAAAAATAATAAATTTTTTCATCCATATTATTAGAATCCTTTTGAGTTCAATAAGATAGCGGGGTATTTTCTGAATTATTAGTTAAACTTAACTTTGTGCACTTTTTTTTTTGTCTGAGGACTCTTTTTTGTTCGAAACTTGATATGATCGAAATGAGTAAGTTTATTGAGATAATTACATATAGTTGTGTTTTAGAATTGTTAGTACGTGAAATAGTAAATTTTTGAACGCATATTAGAGAATAATATACCTATCAAAATAAAGTTTGAAGTCTAAATTTGACGTAATTTAAAGTTTAGAGTAAAAAGTAGAATTTTACATTATTTTTAATGGATAATATGTTAATTATTAAAATTACTAAAATTTGCTCAACAATAATCTACATGTATTTATTTTTTTTCGAAATTAGAGGATTAAATAATAAATAAATAATGTCAATGCAATCATAATTCAATGAGTATATTTAATATATTTTTCGATCAAAATATCCATATGAATAGATAAAATAAAAATTTGACTATAGCAATGGATAGAGTCCAAACTCCAAGTTGGCCACATGAGGTTGGAATGGGATAGATGATGCTAATGCAGCCCACAACTGAAGAGGCCATGCCATTTTACTTTGTGTTATTTGTTTAAAAAAACAAAAACAAAAACAAAAAAACAAAAAACCAACAAATAAAACATTCAACTTGTTGGTTTGTTAAATCAATTTCATCTCCCTCAATTGTAGATTTCAAACTATTTTATCAACCATAATGATTTGCATCATGAATTTTTATAAATGGTTGGAATTGGGAGAGTGATTTTAAAACATGCCATCCACTAACTTTGGGAATGTAATTTGCAAATTAACCATATTCTCTTCTCATAATTTTTCCCCCCAAAAGAAAACAAATATATTCAATTGGAAGAGATTCTCATAGTGAAAATTTGATATAAATTAGAGAGTGATAAATAAAATTCTCATTATAAATTATTATTTAAATATGCATGAGAAGTTGTTAACTAAGAGTATATAAATAATTTTTAGAAAGAGTTTATTTTTTAGTAAAATAAGAATTGTGCATGGAGAAAAATATATTATATTATTTTTTTATATAAAATTATTCATTGACTAATTGATGTTTTCGTAAAATTAAGATTTTAGATATTTTCGTCGAGATCGTTTCCAAATCTTAAATAAATCCTTCTTAGTTTTTCAATATTTTATAATTTAATATATATCACTTTTAATACATGTGAAACTAATAGGTTTGAGTCGAGCCACATACATAACAACAAAGTCAAATCTTATCAATTTATGAACACTTTTTCATTTTCAATGCTCTTTGTTTTCACCCCTAACTTCACAAAAAGAAAAAAAAGAAAACTAAATAACGACATATAGTTGGATTCTAACTTCAATTAACTACACAAATAATGTATGTCGTTTTCCACCTATGTAGTTTTCACTTTAAAAAAAGAGACCGCGTGTATCCACATAGAGAAAATAATAAAAAATAAGGGACCCAATACTAATCAGATTCGAGACAAATATGCATGTATGTGCACACATAATGATCTCTTTTTGTAATTTCATCACTTCAAAAATGAATGGAACCTTGTTACATGGATGAAACATAAATTTCTGTTGAATCTTTTGTTATTAGATTTAAATTTTAACTTTCTTTTAAAAAAATTCTGTTAGTATTTTCAAAATATTGTTCACCAAATTAATAATAGAGTAACTTACTCTTTACTTGCTTTACTAGCCAAAAGTCTTCGTTATAGAAAAAAAAATTATAAATTTTTTAGGAAATTTTCAAAAGTAGAAAAATAAGAAAACGATTTTTTACGTCGTTTAAGTCATCATGGTCGACGATATCTCGTATTCAAAAACTAACCGTTCGTCCAAGATTTTCATTCGAAATCTCTCCTGTGGAATGGAGCCACTACGAAGAGGTTTTGGAAGTTACGAACCTTTTAAGAGTGGTTGAAACCACTACGCCCTTTATATATAAAAGTAAGGATCTTTTACCCAAAATAGCAAAAATTTAATCAATTTAGATTTATATCAGTTTCTGTTACTGATATACACGGATAAATTTCTATCAATCCTTCTATAAGTTGATAGACTTGTATATCATATCTATCAATTTTTTTCTATTCCTATAAATAATTTAACATTTTTTCAATTTGTGAAAAAAATTTCACTTTTTTATTTGGTTTGCGAAGAACTTGATAATATAAAGTTGTAATGTGTCATCGTCAAAACAATATTCTATAATTAATTTCGAAAGCTACCGAAAGGGAGATTTCGTTCTTATGGTCAATTTGATGGTCATTTGAGTTGGCATCCACTTTTTTTTTTTTTTTTTTCTTTTTTTCCTTTTCTTTTTTTTTGTTCTCTCTAAAAAAAATGAAAATGTTAGGTTGGAATTAAAGCAAAATTTTAAAACTAATAATGAAGAAGGGAACAAGAAAGAGTTCAAGAAAAACAGATGCTAGAAGAAATATTCCTTCACACTGGAAAAAGACCCAAAGTGAGTATATGAAATGAAAAAGGAAAAAAAAATTAATTAAATTATTCATTTGGCAATTTTTTTAATTATACTTATTTATTCTTAATTTGTTTATTTTAAATCTACTTTTTTTTAAAATACTTCTATAATCCCGACCAAATTTCAAAATCTAAAAAGATAGCTATTATTATTATTTTAAAAGATTAGGTTAGAAATTGAGATCTTTTTCGTTTGTTTTTAAAAACATGTGAAACATGAAATTAGAAAGTTACGCTTAAATTAAATCATTTTAATATTTTAATTATAGAAATTTAAAAATAAAATTCAAGGCCCAGTTTGGGCAATTATTTGGTGTTGACACAATATTTCCTAATAAATTTAATTCATGGTATTTGAGTTTTATACTTGTATTAATTTCAATATATTGAATACGATCTTTAATATATAATTCTTTGATGCTTTCTCTCGAAAAGTAAACTCTAATGTTAAGTTTATTGATCTCCTTAGACGATTGACCGTTAGACTTAATGATCTTCTTGAAGGATTGACATTTAGGCTTGTTAATCTTCTTTAGCAGCCTTTAGCTTGTTGATCGACTTGCGAACTTTTTCTTAAGTTTAAGGCGATTGAATCTTTAACTTGTAGGTTGCAAAGCTATAATTAATTTGTTGAAGTCTTCTAATATTTGAAGTTTCAAATAGTTTAAATCTTCAGTTCTTCAGAATTTGAGAGTTTCAGTCTTTGAAACTTGAGAAGTCTTCACAGCTTGAGAGTGTTGCTTTTCAAGAATTAGAAGCTTCAGTACTTGGATCTTGGAGCTTAAATATTGGATCTTGTGAGTTTAAATCTTCAGAGCTTTAAAATGTCTTCTGATTGTCATAGTTTTAGTATGTCTTCTAATCTTCAGAGCGAGAAAATCTTCGAGAGCTCTAGCCTTCAATTCTTCCAATCCCCACCAAATGAAGACATGGGCCTCTATTTATAGAGGTTTCTAATAGGCCTTACATGAGCTTTGATCCAATTGCTTATTGGGCCTAAATTGGGTTTGAGCTAAAGTTGAGCTTGGGTCCATTCATTATTGAGCTGAAATATTGGGCATGAACTCAATTTTTGTTTTGGCCCAAAATTTTACTACAGACTTGAATTGGGTTGGGCCAGAATGACTTTAATTACTCAGTCCGATCCAACTTATAATTTTCCTAATGGACTCGGACTTTCGTTGATGATGTGGCGAAATTTAATTGGACAAAATTTTTCATTCACCATTTGGTGTTCAATCTTTAGTATTTTTTTAAAAAATTGAATCTATAAACACTTCCTTCTATCCCTATTTTTTTTTTACTTTATTATCTATTTTCTATTTCAAAACATTTGGTTTTTGAAAATTTCAAAAAATACTTTTTAAAATTTTTTTTTTGTTTTTGAAATTTGGTTGAGAGTCAATTCTCAAGAAACATGAAAAGAGGAAATATGCATAATTTTGAAAAATAATAAAAAAAAAATCATCAAATGAGACTTAAAAAATGTCACTTTATCAATTATATATTAAAATAAATATAATTCAACCGACATAAAATTTACGCTATATACTTTAAAGATATAGATTCGATTGTTCCACTATAGAAAAAGAAAATCGTCAACTATAATATATAAATATAAACATATTAAGTTTGTACCTTGTTATTGTTTTTTCTTTTTGGCAAAATAATAATAATAATAATGATGATGGTGCAAACTTAATATATTTATATTTATATATTTTATAGTTTGCACCATTATTATTGCCCTTTACTGGCTATCATACCCACCGAGAGAAATCATGGAGGAGATTACTTAATTTCAGTCAAACTTTAATTTGAACTCAATTTTTTGTGGATAAAACTTTCGTCTCTTTCTCTTCCACTATAGAAGTTTAAATATATTATTACTTTTGTCATGTTTGTATTATTTGAGCAAATTATGCTAATGATTTTGTATTATTGTGTATTTCATACCATACATTGTTAGGTCAATGATTGATGAAGTTTGGAAATGCTACTTGATTTTCAATACATGTGAACACAAAATTTTGTTTTCTTTTGAAAAAGAAGATCGATTAGAATTTAGAAATTCAAGCCATGCTTCCAAATATTTATTATTATTTTTTTTGGAAATCCAAATTCCTAAATATTGTTTTCTTTTTAAATTTTTTATTTAATATATGTTTAAATATAAAAAAATAACTAAAATATTTATAAATATAACAAAATTTTACTATTTATCAGTAATAAACTACTATTTATGTCTATCTTGACACAAGTAGACATACTGTCTATCGTGGATAAAATGTGATATTTTATTATTATTTATAAATATTTTCAACAATTTTATTAATTAAAATAATTTCTATAAATATTTTCAACAATTTTAGTAATTAAAATAGTTTCTTCTTACAAAATTCAGGATTCTAATAATTCTTTTACGGGCACATTTCTTTGACATCAATTTATTTTTAGTTTAATGTTTTAGAAATCTTTATTTTGTTCATGTTTTATCGTTAATTTCTTAAAATACATATAGAAATTTAACACCATAAAATATATAGTACATTATCCATATATCATGTTAAGGGTTTTTTTTTTTTTTTTTTTCTAATACATATTAATATTATTTTCATGTTTAGGTTAGTATTATATGTATTATTTAAGAAGATAATGAGAGTGGCAAACTCCTTTCTAGATAAAATTAAGTGTTGGGCACATAAATTTAGTCTTTAAAAATATTTAACAAATTCAAGATTGATGCCAATTAAAACATGGTTAAGTGACGAAAGTTTTCTAATTTTAAAAAATAACAAGTCTTTTGTAATAGGATTGAACCTTCAATTTTTTTTAAGAAGAAAAATCATGTTAATTATTGTTGAGATAAGATTTATGTTATCTTTTTCTACAAGATATGAATTTAATATTCAATTAATTAAAATATATATTATTGAATATATGTAAATGGACTATTGTGGAGCTTTTCTAAAGAAATCCATTATTTTCCCATTTATGATGTAACAATTAAAAGACAACAAATCAAAGATTGATTTTGCAGATACTTTTTGAAGATTTATTAGCGTTCACAATGAATTTCATGCGAGGGGAAAAAAGCATAATATGATGTTTTGGGTGCTTCCAACTTCCAATAAAAAATCACTACCTATTGCCAAACATGAATACATCAGGTCTATTCCCACTCAAAAGTTAAATATTTGACATCAAGATGAATATAGCTTAGTTAGTATTAAGTATGTACGCTAAATCTTCAGATTAGAGATTTAATCTTTCATTTTATATATTGTCCAAAAAAAAATTGAATCTTCTATCATTTATATTGTTGAACTAAAAAGGATCACTATGTCATTTGTCTTTTATCATCTTGAACTCTCTCCAATTATAGATAATGACTCAATCAAGTATTTTATGTTTTGTTTGATAACTATTTAGTTTTTTCTTAAAAAAATTAAGCTTATAAATAGTATCAAATTTTGGACTGGTGAAAACACACATGGCCTTTACGTGACATCAACGGTAAATTTGTAATTTGAGAAATAGAGGACATGCAAAACAAATAAAAAAGCTACGATGTCAAAGTCAGTATGAAAACTAAGTAACAAAGAAGAAGTTAGAAGTTTTTAGTCTAGATCACATATCAAACTATTTCATATTGAGTTATAATGATGTATTTATAGGGAGAATGAAATAGAGTTTACTTTTTTCTCTATAAAGAAGAGATGGATATTTTCTAATCTTAATAAGTAATGATTAGATATGATAAGATAACTGATTAGTTAATCCCTAAAATTATCTAAATTAAGTCTATTTTATATTGTATTTATCTTCACTTACTTTCACTACTACAAATTTGGTTTTTTTTTTTTTTTTAATTTAGGCACAAAATTTTGTTTTCTTGATGATCATGGCAAAAGACCATCAAGAAAAATACTTTTCTTGACATAATAAACTTTGATATTTAACTTGACGTACATGCATGCCAAGAATAATATATTTCTTGATACAAAAATACATAAGTTTTGTCAAAATGGTGAATTTTTAATTTTTGAATTCGTTGATGGGCAAAACCCGTCAAGAAAACTTATTTCTTGATGGATAATGGCCATCAAGAAAAAAGCATTACTTGACGGGCATGGACCGTCAACGAATCTAACCACGAAAACAAATATTAATTCACACGAGATTTAGATCTTTGGCGCACGAATGTGACTGCCTATCAAGAAAATGTCATTCATTGATGGGCAATGGCCATCAAGGAAAAGAAAATTATTTAAATTAAACAACGTTGTTTTGGCTCCCTTACTAATACCTAAACCCCCAATTCTGATCATTGTCCTCACAAAGAAACATCCTACATGAAGATCAACGAAAATCCCCAAATCTTACCGTGAAGATTGATGCTTAAACCCCCAAAATACCCTACATCGTTTTGGCTCCCTTATCAATACCTAAACCCCCAAATCGACTACGCATGAAACCCTCGCCCATTGACTGCTATTTTTAAGATCAATGCCCAAGTCTTGTCACCGTGAAGATCGGAGCCCAAATCATGCCACCGTGAAGATCGACTCCCAAATCGTGTCATGACTATCGATTGTGCGTGAAACCAACCTACTACTGACCGACTGCTGTCGTGACAATCAACTCTTACCCAAATGATAATTTTTGCCTGCTGCCAATGACACTCGATTGTCGCCGTGACTTGCTGTGACACTTGATTTGATCCAATCTGTAAGTTTCTAAACCAATTTCGATATGTGGCATATGGTTCTATTTTGTGGAGTTTTTGTTGTGTTTGTTGTTGGATTCTTAATTTCTAATGTTATTTTCCAAGAGATTGAATTAGATTTCTATTTTTTTTTTGGAAATAAACAATGGATTTATGTTTAAAATTTGTAATGAACATGCTAATAGAGTCTTGTTTTCTTTAATAAAATAATGAACAAACTAACAACACATGAACTTAATTTGAGATTTAGTGAAAGTACAATAACTAGTTAAAATGTAATAAAATTCAAAATACAAAGATTAAAATAATATTTTATTGCATAAAATATGGATTTCTAAATAAACAAGATTGAGGTACACAATATCCTCAATTACTTGATATGATGTTGGTAAAATATGATATGATGGGCTTTAAATTAAAGAAGTTGCAAGAATCGATGTCCAATGTCCCAAAAATTACTTATTGACCCCCAAATCCTATCGTATATTTCTAAAAAATGCCTCCAAAAGATTAAGAACAATGTTTTTACATAAATCAGTATACAAGATTCAAATTAGTCACTTGGATGGTTTGTCATAACTTTAGTTTAAGTTAATGGTGACTTTCTCCCCCCCTCCCCCCAATTTTCTTTAACTTCCTTATATTAGTATAATGTATTTTGTCAACTAGGTTTGCTTTTTTAGGAATGACTATATGTTGATTAATTTAGCTATGGACCGACTATCCTCTAATTATGGTAGTCACTTATATGCTTTTCTTTTTTAGGAATGACTTATATATGTTGATTAATTTAGTTATGGTATATCTATCTTGCAGTTATGGTAGTCACTTATATATACTTTACTTTTTTTAGGAATGACTTATATAGGTTGATTAATTTAGCAATGGAATGACTATCGCCCACAGTTATGGTAGTCACTTAGATGATTTGCTTTCTTATGAAACGTTAATTTTACATGCTATATAATATATTTCGACCTCGTTAAATCTACCGTTGAAATTTAATTATATATGCTTTTATATGTTTAGGAATGGGTTAATTGTATTATATTGATAACTTTAGAAGATGACTATCCTGTAGTTATGGTGGTCACTTATATGTTTAGGAGTGAGTTAAGTGCATTATGTTGTTAACTTTAGAAATGGTATGACTATCCTCATTTAAAGTTAAAGTGAAGACTATGGTCATACGTAAGTATTTAATAGTTATTTTACATTATGTATATTATGTAAACATTATGATATCTTGTGTGTTTGTTTTGTTAGGGTCATAAGAGTGTTTTATGCTCGAACAAATTCAAGATCTCGACCTTTTACTTGGGTCCCTATTAAGGTAAGCATCAATTTTGATTAAATGATAATATACGTTTGTTTAAGATATTTGTTTTCTTATAATGTGGGTTAAAATATATGTGTACGTATAGTGTGCTTAATAACCAAGTAGTACAGAGTGTGGGCACTATATTATGAAGTTCATGCACGACATAGTAAAACACATGAGCAAAATAATTACAAGCGTGGTATGCATTTTCTTAGACTATCTTCTTTAACTATAATATTTACACTTAGTATAATTTTGTTAATAAATTAATTTACTTGTTTGTTTGCAGTTGACGAGACAAACACCTTACAGTAAATGGGAATTAGATACGATGAAAGTTGAGTATTGTGACTTAATAGAACGCTACATTTGATAGATTTTTGTTATATGATGCCTCAATAATTTAGTATATATGGAATAAGATATGAAATACAATGTCAATTTTAGTAGGGTTAGATATTATATGATTAGTTTTTAGATACGGATTGTTTGTAGAAACATTGTTTTACTGGTTGATTAATGAAAAGTATTTGGTTGATTTGTTGGATAGTAATTTTATTAAATATGTTACTTGTTTCAATGAGATGGTCTAATGATATGTGTTATTGAAAATTTGGCATTGTGTATAGTTGATGGATTGCAAGATATTTGTACAGTTGTTGGTGTTGAAAGAGTTGTTGATCTGCTTTTATAATTGTTGGGTATTAGAAAGAATGATACACTTTGTAATTTGTCTGGTTCTGATAATGGTCTTGTGTGTTTGAAAAGTTGAGTGTATAGTTGGTGGTTTGCAGGAGCTGTTAAAGTAGTTATGTTTGCAGAAGTTGAGTGAAGTTGTATAAAATTATTGTTTTGCAGAAGTTGTTTGAAGTTATTGATTTGTAGATGTGCTACAAACTTTATGTAAGTGAACTGATGTATTTTCTTGTTTGTGTATAAAGTAAAAGTTAGGTACAATGAGTGTAAATACAAAATTTAAATTAAAAGCTTGTTTGGGGTCGATTACAAGTTGCGTATGAGGGGTCCCAATGACCTTGATTTTTTTTTTTTAAAAAAATTACATTGGTATAGTTGACGGACAAAAAATGTCAATAAAAGTGTGTAGTTGAAGCTTAAAAACCATCAATAAAAATACTTTCTTAACATGCAAAAATATTGATAAAAAGGGTTTTCTTGACGTTCTTAAAAAATAGTTGATGGACAAAAATGTCAATATTACCTTATTTTAACGTTCAAAATGTATCAACAAAAATGTTTTTCTTGATTTTTTTTTCATTTAGTTGATGGGCAAAAAATGTCAAAGTACCCTTTCTTGGTGGCTAAAAACGTCAAGAAAGGGTTTTTGGTGACTTTTTTTTTACCATCAAGAAAATTAATTTCATTGATGGTCGACTTTCTTGATATTGGCTTTTTTAACCTTTTTTTGCCATCAAAGTAGACATTTTTTTTTACACTTTTGCCCATCAATAAAGGCCAAATTTGTAGTAGTATTTTTTATGATTTTTGGCCTATTTCGTCAGGTCTAAATTCACCCCAATACTACCTCCACCCATAAGTTTTCATGTCTTGTTATCCCCTTTATACTAACGTTTTCAAAAACCAAGTTAAGTTTTGAATTTTTTTTTTTTAATTTTTTTAAAATAATCTTTCAAAAACTCATCTTTATTTTTAGAATTTGACTACATATTCAAATCCTTCTCTAACGAGTGAAAACCCTGATTGAAAAATTAAGAAAAAAACAAACATAAATTTCAAAAACTAAAAACGAAACTATCATATGCACCCTAGCTACAAATTCTTAATTATATTATATAAATATACACCAAATGTGAAGCTGATTATACATAGAAAATGTATAACTAATTAATTATTAAGCAAATGGCCAAATTCTCACACGTCCAATATCTTTTTGTCAGAGCTAATAACGAGCTCCAAATCCCGTTCAGTGTTAGACACATGACCCTTGTAACGGTAATTCTTAGCACAATAAAGAAAAAAGAAAAAGTTACAAAACGCCGTTGCCGCAACCACATAATAAAAGTAATCCAATCTCCCTTTATTTAGATCATCCACCAACCAATCAGGCCTGCCATGAGCACCGCCGCTGCCGGTGGTTCGATGCACGATCAAAACCATAGCAGTATTAACATAGCTAGACAAAGCAATAGAACAAGACGAGAAAGCATTACCCATAGTTCTCATATGCTCCGGAAATTCCTTATTGAAAAACTCAATTTGCCCAATTATATTAAACGCTTCACAAAGCCCCATGAGGAAGAATTGCGGGGTTAACCAAAAGACCGACATTATAGACCCACCATTGTTGGCTCGATTTCTTCTCTGCATTTCGATTAGCCCGGCAACGACCATGGAAACGACGGCAAATATTATGCCGACTGCCATGCGTTGGAGCTCCGTTATGCCGTTTGGGTGGCGGGTGAATTTACGGAGAGTGGGGACGAGGAATTGGTCGTAGAAAGGGATGAAGAAAGTGATGGTGAGAAAGGAGATGACGATAATAGAAGCGGGGGGGATTTGGAAATTGGGTCCCATGTGACGGTTCATTTGAAGAGCTTGAGAGATTGAGAAGGTGGATTGTTGAATTATTGGAGTTAGGCTAAGAATTCCTGTTACCCAAATTGGGAAAACTCTGAATAAACATTTTAGTTCTTCTACTTGTTGTATGCTGCTTACGTTCCATTTGTTTACTCTTGTTCCATCTGGGTTTATCTCCTTCTCCGTTATAATTGCTGCCTTGTTTAAGAAACTGCAAAATATTCTCCGTTCGTGTTAGCTACGTTAATGAGAGATAATAATTTTATTATTAGAGAGAAATATACGATTGTGGTTAGAGGTTGATGATTTATATATAGCTTATCCCACTAAAATTGTAGACAAAATCGTAAATAATATAAATACGAATGCAAGACATTCCAAAACTAGAAAAAGAAGAGCGATACTTGGATGCATTCCAACACATATAAAAAGAACTTGACATTTGATAAATTATGTTTCAACAATTTGGTAAAATGAAAAAATATAACTAAGTATTTTTTAAGGGAGAATTCACTATTGGTTGTGGATTTAAATTTATGGATCTTTTAAAATATAACCATTAAAAATTGCGTTTGGTTATGTGTGTCATCATTTTTCTTAGGAACCAATTTGAATTTTTAGTTAATTTTTTTTCTAAATTAAACACCTTTAACAAGTAATAATAAAAAAAGAACAAATAATTAGAAATGGTTTTTATAAACATTAAAAAATTTAAAACAAAAAACCTTACCTAAATTTTTACTTTTTACCACGGATTTAAGAATGGACCACAGAAACACCCAACAATAAATAAATTGTAATTATTCTAGAAATTATTGGAGGAGAGAAACCAAGAGATGTGTTGGACAGTAGGAGATATTTTTCTTTTTTCTTCTTCATTTTTCTACAACCAATAATTTATATTTAGATAGAATTGCAAAATAAATAAATAAATAAGCCTGATTTTCTAAAATACTAATGTACATCTTATAACAATTCTTTTTAGAATTTTCGAAAAAAATATCAAATTATTTATAGAAATAATATAAAAAAATATTAATAGATATTGATAAATTTTTATAAGCATCTCACTGATAGAAATCTATCATTAATAGAGACTAATTGAAAAGCCTAAAATAATTAGTTTTTGCTATTTTGTATAAATAGTTTTTCCCTTATTTTTCTATTTTGAAAATATTTTTTTTTCAAATTAAGCCTACAAATATTACTTTCACTTATTGGTATCTATATTTTATTATTTATATTTTAGTAAGGTTTAAAAATTCAAGTTTAAGTATGAAAATTCAAATGGTTTTTTAAATTTTATTTTTACTTTTAAAAATGGATTAAAAATACAATGTTTATTTAAGAAAGATAAATACATCATTAACAACTTATGAAAAAAGAAACCAAGGATTCGAAAAAAGAATTCTCATTTGATAACCATTTTATTTTTTTAAAATTAAGACTAGGGATATTATTTTCATTTCCAAATTTTTTTCTTTTGTTATCTACTTTTCACTAATGGTTTAAAAAATCAAGTCAAAATTTGAGAAGTAAAAAGATTGTTTTTTTTTTTATAATTTGACTAAGAATCCAACCATTGTAATTAAAAAAGATGCAAATTATAGTAAGAAACGTAGATAAAATAGATTTAATTTTAAAAAATAAAAACAAAATTTCAAATAAAATGATTTCCAAATGGAATTTAAATAGATGTCACATCCTTTGTAGGGGCCGTGATCAAGAAGAATCCCACTAACTAGTGAGAAGGACAATATTTTCGTTTTATTTCAGGACAGGTCCTACAAAATGTTATTGTTCTCTCTCTCTTTTTTTTTTTTTTTTTTTTTTTAAGAATATTACGTCACATATAAGGTGCATTATTAACACACTATTTTTAGAAGATAATTCAAGAAGTTTAAATAAGTCACCATTAATATAACTTTTAACAATTTACCTTCCTCACTCCTTTATGAGGTTAAAAATTAACACCTTCATCTAACTAGAGGATTTATTAACACCTATACTTGGTGATGACTTTTGGTTTGCATGTTTCTTAATTAATTCTCACAAGAAATCTATATACATAGGACCTTTTGCTCTATAAAATGATAAATCACCACCGAATCCTAGCCCAAAAAATGTAACTTGAAGTAATTTTTTTTTTATAATATATATATATTACAATAGGTGGGTGGGATATTGGGGGTATCAAAATATCTGATTTTGAAATTGATAGTACTCGCACTATACTAATTGAGTTATGTTCATTTTAATAGAAAAATACATTTTTAATCCCTTAGTTAGCAACAATTGGTTCATTTGATCCCAAAATTTTAAAGTGTAATGTTTTTGTCTTAGATTTTCAAAAATAGGATTTAAAAGATACTTAGAGTAATTCTTTTACTATCTTTAATGTTTACCTGACATTTTAAATTAAAAATAATAATTATAGAAGAAGGAAGGAGGGTGAAGGAGTAGAGAGAAAAACACAATTTTCTTTTAATTATTGTTTTTTTTTTTTTTTGGAAAAATTCAAATTAGTCATTAGGTTTCAAAGTTGAACCATTTATTCTCTAATATTTCATTAATGCTTGATTTTGGTCCCACCATAATGGAGGAGTTAACATGACATTTTTAAAATAAAATAATTAAAAGGTAATATTTAGGTGCATCCTAGATATCACATATCTCTATGCATCTCACTCACATCACACACGTTAAAAAAAATTAAAATATTCGAGAAAAGAAGAAAGAAGAATTTAGTAGATGGTAAATTATAATTGAACAATTTGATGGGATGTACAAATATAAGTGTTGTCCAAAGTATACTATGTATTTCTCATAATTAAAATATAACTTAAAAATAATAAGAAGAAAATTTATCTCTCTACTCTCTCGCCCTTACCCCAGCTCTGATACCGGGTGACGAGAGAAAAATATAAAATTTTAAATTATTGTTTTTTTTTATTTTTAAATTTCATGTCAATAATTAAAGTATATCAATAAAAATTAATCACAAATATTTTAGTGCATGTATGTAAGTGATTTTTAAATGGTTAAAATTACTCCAAAACACATCTTTAATCACTTAAAATGATTTCATTGTTTGATTATTTCTACTTTTAATTACATTTTTCACCTTATTAAAATTGATTTTGAATTATTAAAACTATTTTTTTTTAGTATTTTGCAAATTTTAAAAAAATGATTTTTTGTCATTTTTTTAAAATTATTTATACTTTTAATTGCAAATTAATCACAGGCATTTCACATGCTATTAAAAGTTTTCTTAAAAATGCAAGAACTAAAAAAAGTACCTAACTTAAAAACTAGAATACTATTTTCTCTATTTTCTTTCTTTTTTTTTTTTTGGAAAAAAAATTGACTCAATTTTGGGAGATAATTAAAGAGCAAAGAGAGAAAAGGAATGACCTGAATTGATTGGTGAGAGGAAGCTTTGAGAGGACAACAGAGTCAGGGTCTAACGGAGGGTCATAAAAACCCTTCCTATCATCAGGAAGCTTAAGATGACGCTTCTTGTAAGCAGCAACAGCCACTTGAGCTAACCCAGTAAATATGCTTCCTTCGGGCTTTATAAACACATAAACACGAGTCCCCATGAAGAACAAAACAATTGAACAAAACATTAGCCCCGTCGGTATTCCATATCCCAAAACCCAACTAACTGAGTCTTGAATGTACACAACAATCGTCAAAGTAAACACCAAAACCACCATGAAAGTCGCGTAATACCAATTGTAAAAGCTCGCTATCCCTTTCCTCCCTTTCTCCGTCGTCGGGTCAAATTGGTCGACCCCGAAGGGAATACTACACGGCCTGATTCCGCCGCTTCCGATTGATACTAAACAAAGACTCATTATTAAGAATCCCAATTGAGATGCTGTCGGCCCTGAGCATTTCGTTGATCCAACGCACCCCTGCGGATGTAGCTGCGGTAACCATGCCGTTAGTGTCATGGAAGTCATCCCCTGTGTCATGGTTAATTAATTCAGTGAATTAAATAATAAAATTTAAGAAACTTTAAAAGAATTAAATTAGAGATTATTGATTTAAAAAAATCAATTTCAAGTCCCAAAATGATTTTTCTCACACTTTTTAAAACTTAAGAATTTTGACCTCTTGTTTACAAGCAATTTTACAAAATTACCCTCATTTATTTTTTTTCTTCTTCTTTCAATTTATTTATTTTTCTCTCTCTTTTTTTCCTTCTTCTTGTTCTCTTATTCTTTTGGGGGTGCTTCTCTTCTCCGGCATGACAACTTTGGCGAGACCACACCATTAGCTCCGACAAGTCCAGCTTTGGCTGACTTCTTCTTCTTCTCTCTTTTCAATTTGTGTTGCAGAGCTAGACCGAACACCGGAGAGCAAGACTAAGACAGTGAGCGAGACAGTAAGATAACCGAAGAAGAGAGCAATCCATGAGAAAAAAAAAGTGAATGAGAGAACGAGGGAGTGAGAGCAGGAGAACGAGAGAAAGAGAGACAGCCTAATCCACGTGTGCGAAGTTCCATTTTGATAATCTTACTCGAATTTGATATCAACGAACAGTTAAAAAAAAACCTCATTTTTAAAAAGTGAGAAATCTCTTTTTTTTTTTCCCTCAATTTGAGTCATCCGTTAAATTAGGGGTATGTAATTACGAGAAAGGAAAAAATGGAAGCAACAGCAATGGTCCAATAGCGGCCAATATAAGCGTCAGAGAGAAAGGCGCCGAGGAGGGGCAAGAAACTGGTGACGCCGGTCCATAAGCCCATTAAGCTGGTGGCGGAAACTTGATCCATATGATATACTTTTTTTAGGTACACCATGAAATTGGCTAGTAGTCCCATTGAAGCAAGTCTTTCAAAGGTTTCATTTCCTGCCAACAATATACCAAAATGTCAGAGAATTATTATATTATTACTAGCCCCTAAAACTAAAAACAAACACAAGAAGAAGAAGAAGAAGAAATAGAGAGACCAAGGATGTAAGGCATGCTCTTCCATCCTCCAGGCTCTCTTTTAGATTTGTTGTGTAGGGAAACATCTTTGGTGAAGCACTGTAAGTTGCTGGGAGAGCTTGAAGCTTTGCTTTCAGCCTCACTCTCCATTATCTCTCCTCTCTGTCTGGTTTTTGCCTCTTTTTTATTCATGGCTTTGTCTGTATTTATAGAAGAGCCATACTCCAAAATGCACTTCTTTTTGGACAAATAGGGTGTACCTAATTTCATGTCTCATTTTTCATACACAGTAGGAATAAAATAAAATAAAATAAAACAATCAATTTTTTAAATTGGCAAATTTTGATTGAGTGCCATCTAAGATGTAGAATAGATGAGTGCAACACGAATTGGATCCAAATATTTTTTTTCTTATTTTTCTGTATCTCATTATCATCATATAAATAAAAAATGAATTACTGCATTTAATCCAATCTTTTATTTCTTTTATTCTCAGACAACTTTTTATTAAACAACTATTTAAGTTGCATAGTGAAGTTTTCTATTTAAAATATTTTTTAAAAAAATAAAAAAAATATCGTATATCAAATTATAATCGAACAATTAGACAGGGTAATTAACAAATTTTTCTTTTTCTTCTCTCTAGAATATTTTGGGTGATTGAAAGGAATTTCACAAAGTTAATGCATAAGGTTAATTTAAAGGGATCCACGATGTGGTGTGTTTGTTTGAGCCAAGGAAATAATGAGGGCACTGACAGCCTGCAGGATAGTACATTTGTTATAAATTAGTAGAGAGGAGAGAGAATGGAAATGTGAAAAAGGTTCAAGTTGAATTAAGGGTCTGAAGGTAAAATACTAGTTTATTCTAGAAAGGAATGTGACGACAATTTTACACCGTCGGGATTAAAGACAAATAAATAAATTTGAAAAAGAAATATCTTTTTGTCCTTTGATTTTGGGGTTAGGTTTTATTTTACCCTTAAATTTAAAAAAGTTATACTTTTAATCTTCATAATTTGAGTTTAATTTCAATTTAGTTTTCAAGTTTAAACAATATTATAATTTTATTCTTGAAATTTGGCTTTTGCTTCAATTTGATCTCTATGTTTCAAGATTTTACATTTTAACTTCAATTTTTCATCTAATACTTACTTTCCGTCTTCAATATTAATATCTATATTAATTAATTTAAAAGAATTAAAAAAATTATAATTAATTAAGTTTCACTATTTTTTTTCATTATTGTTAAAATTAATTTTAAAATTAACACCAAACATTGGAAGTGAGTATTGAGTGAAAAATCGAAATTAAAAATGCAAAATCTTGAAATCTATGGACAAAGCTGGAAAAAAACTCAAATTTCAAAGGTAAAATGGTAATATTTTGAAACGTAGAGACGGAATTGAAATTGTTGGAGTTTATGTAGTTGACAACATTTGTTTAAGTGTATTAGATGTTATGATATTTGTCTCTACATTGCTGGCCATTTGGAGAAAGGATGTTCTACGGAAATGTTGATTCTGCAAAATATTTTCTTATTGGTTTGCTGTCTTATTCTATTTTATTTGCCGATTTCCTTCATTCTTCAGTGTGCGATTGTCTTGGAAAGTAGGGTTGCTTGTCCATCTATCTGTTATGCATATTTAAAGGTCTTTAGCCTTTTGGGGTTTGGTTGGTCATTCTGTTTAATCTGAAGCTTGTGATTAAAAATCAATTGTAGTGTGTATTCGGTTAACATTGCAAAGTATAGACAGAGTTGAGTTCTTAAAGACATACCTTGTGTTCCTCACATCAAGGGTAACAAGATCTATTTGAGAAGGGATTCTCGAGCTTAGGAGTAGCCTAAGCCATTCGAACAAAAGAGACTTAGTTCTTAGAAGGAAAGTTAGAATGCAAGTCTTACCACTTGAGGGGAACTCAAGTCATATATAGAAAGAGACACGATCTTAGCGGGAGCCTAAGATTTGCTTCATTGATAATATATCTTAGGGAGAGCCTAAGACACTATGAGAAGGAGTCAATTCTAGGGGGAGCCAGGTTATTGATTAAGTGATAAAGTTGTGCAAGAGTCACTGTAATTGTGCATCTGTTACAGATAAGTGCTAATTTGTAATTGTTTATCAATGATATTAGTGAAGTTATCTTTTTTGGGCACACTGCCCCCTAAAGGTAGGTGAATTACACCAAATTAGATTACTAATCTTTGGCATTATTTTACTTATTCTGCATATTTGATGATTGTCATGTAGAATGCTATAGCATTGTTCGTAACATCGATCACTTGTAGTAGATACCTCCTTACTTTTTTTTTTTTTTTTGAAATCAAACTCAAAACTTAAGATTAATATTGTATCATTTTGAAACCTAGAGACCAAATAGAAAATAGACTCATATTCAATAAATTAAAATATATATACTACAAGAAATCACACCTTTCTCGATGCCTAAAATCGCCGAAAAATGGTGGAAAATGCATCGAAAGATCCTCTCCGGACGAAGTACTTGTCGTTAGACGTTTGGTTGGGAGAAGTTCGTCAGGAGTGTAACTTCCCACGCCCAAAATCGACTATCAGGAGTAATGCACAAACTCCCGATGCGTCAAATATGACGTCGGGGGTTGAAAAAACTTCCGACGCCTAATATATGGGGTTGGGAGTGCTAATAACTCCCGACGTTCAATTTCGGTCGGCGAAAGTTCATATTACTTAGCCGTCGAGAGTTCAATTTCAGTATTTGAATTTGACTTTCATTGGGAGAGAGCCATTCTTTAAAAAAAAAAAAAAATAGTTTGTAATTTGTAATTTGTAATTTATTTTAATTTGATTTGAATAACCTATAAAACATCATTAACCAACTCAAACATATTCACGTAAGAAATAAAACAAACAAAGTTCATACTATTCTTTATCACCTAAAATAGAGAAAAGTTACAAGATAGTTTACAAAAGAAATATGTCTTCACAAATACATAAAAGAAACAACATGAAAAAACCGTCAAGAAATATGTCTTCACAAATACATAAAAGAAAGAACATGAAAACAACGTCTGGAACATAGCATCTCCAACAACATTCCAACCTCATCCTTGAATAGCATCCTACAACAAAACAAAAACATTCAAATGTCATAAACTTCCAGAAACAAACAAAAAACTCTAAGTTCAACTCCAAAATGAGTATAACTAAACTCAACCCACCCTCCACTGAAGGAACTTGTTTTACAGAGAACCTTTGAGCGGAAGCGGAGAAATCTCATTTCGATTGAACACATACATTTATAGAAAAACAGACAGATTATGCATAAAACTTAAATTATAACATGCTATATCATAATAAACAAAGGTTCAAGGGACTATACCTTAGAAGAACCCTTCTTCACATTAATCCCTCGATCTAACTCGTTCATGAACTCTCCTCGAACAAGCAGCAACCAAACTCGAACCAAAAGAGGACACTACCACTTGGTGACCTTAGTATTCTCGGTGTGAGAACCCAAGAGCGGTGGACTTTTGCTATTTTGATTAGAGGGTGTTTTGGAGTTGGAGGAGGAAGACGATGAAAGGAAGGAAAAGTTATCGCATAGCAAAAATTCAATCGTGTAGTAAACTAAGTCTATCGCATAGGCTCTAAAAAAAATCATGTAGAAGATCAATCGTCAATATTCTTCTCTTGGAATAATAAAAATCATATTTTCATCTATCCCATTTTTTCCATAAAACCAATTAACTTCCCACTAAGGAAGGGTTAAAGAGAAAAATGGAATTAATTATTAAATAATTAATAATATAAATAAATATGATTACCAACTTATCATATTATATTTATAACCTATAGTTTTAATATTGCATCATATACAATATATAAACTATAGTTCTTTTTCTCTATTTTATGGCATTTAATATAAATCATATTTATATCAAATTTAACAACTATGAACCTTATTCATAAAAAATATATTTGAATCATATTCAAATATTAGTTCCTCTAATTAAACAATAATGTATCAAATACATCATGTCAATTATATCATATATAATTTAATTAATTTAATTATATCATATATAATTAAATACCCTCTTATTAATTGAACATTTCAAATTAACCCAAAAATTGATTCTCAACTTACATCCTTTGAGCTACCAAGGGGACCTTATGGACCTGTAGCCTGAAACTCCAATGGTACATGAATAAATAATTAAACTCTTTAATCCCATTATCACCATCCGTTAACTGCCAAGCACTCCATTAAAGACTGACAGTTGCACTCTCCTGTGTCCATTGGATATAACCAATCAACAGTATGATGACTCTTCACAAATTGCTCGTAAGTATAGCTGGGCCAAATTACTATTTTGCCCATGTAGTTACATCTAACTCTTTAAGTACCACTGATCCCTCTAATGAACAATAGACCATAGTTCCACTATGACTAAACCCCTCTCGGGCCAGGAGAGGGTGTGACACCACATTGTTCAAGACCCGAAATTAGCCCTTAAAGGAGCAATTTATTTACTTACCTTTGCTTTAGGGAATGAGTGAATTCCATCTTGCGTAGCTAAGTTCCCAGCTCCTCAATCAGATGAATCCCCAAAATGGTAGGCTTGTTGAGTCGGCGATCTAGCCACTCTCACCCATATAAAAAAAGGACCACCCTCATAAGCAAGAGTTCACAACTCACTTAGGATTAATGTGATTAAGGTTATGTTACCTATGGCCATCCTAGTGAAATGAAAATCTCTATTATGAATAGAGTTATATAACGAGACTAAACATTTCGTGGTCCGGTCTTATACAAACTTCTTTATATAGAATATCCCTGCTCGTATGTATAATACATGAATGATCAGGATCAGATCATTTGTGGCACTTTATAACATTTGTAACACCTACAAAGCAGGCCATACTCGTAGTGTCACAAGGATAAATTATCCAGCCTTATCCATATACTATAAACTATTTAGGTTATCACTTAAACATGATCCACCTGTATGTCTCCACATACATGTTTAAGTTACAACAATAACCTTGAATATTAGTTTATTGGTTTGTGGTTAATGCAACTAAAATATCATATATTTCATAGACAAGGTGAATAAAACATCATATATTATTAATCACAGAAATATTTGTTCATAAAATGTTACAAACTATAGGACCCTACGAGATTTAGGGCATCAACTCTAACAATCTCCCACTTGTCTTGAAGCTAGTGGGGTGTACAAGATAATCAAATTACAAGTACACAAAACAATCTACTAGGGCATAAACAAGCCTAGTACAAGATCTCCCACTTGCCCTAGTCTAGCCATGGTCTGTCCCATAGACCATACTCTGCAGGTGACCTTCAAGCACTGTAGCCGTAAAGGCCTTCGTAAACAGATCAACAACGTTGTACTCCGAAGCTATCTTCATGACAATCATGTCCACTCGATGCATAATCTCTCATATGAGATGGTATTTCCACTCAATGTGCTTGCCACCCTTATGAATCCTAGGCTTACGGGAATTAGCCACAACACCACTACTATCACAATAAACTATGATTGGCTTTGATATATCTGGAACAATTTCCAGATAAGTCAGGAATTTTCTCAGCCAAACGACCTCCTTAGTAGCTTCAAAAGCCATTACTTACTCAGCCTCCATGGTGGAGTCCGCGATGCACCTCTGCTTGGTGCTTCGACATACTACAACCCCTTTGTTAAGAGTGAACACTGATCTTGAAATGGATTTTCGAGAATCCCTATCAGTCTGAAAATAAAAGTCTGTGTATCTTATAAGGATCAAATCCTTAAAACCATATACAAGCATGTAGTCCTTCGTTCTCCGTAGATACTTGAGAATATTGTTAACGGTTGTCCAATGATCAGATCCTTGATTTGATTGATATTTATTGACTATCCCCACTGCATAGCAGATATCAGGTCTAGTACATAACATCGCATACATCAAACTGCCCACGTCAGATGCATAGGGGACCCGTCTCATTTCTTCAACTTCTTGAGGTTTCTTAGGACACTGTTCCTTAGACAAAATAACTCTGTGCTTGAAAGGCAATAAACCCTCTTGGAGTTCTGCATCGAATATTTGATCAACATCTTATCAATATACGATGTTTGAGACAGTGCTAACATTTTGTTCTTTCGATCTTGAAAGATTTGAATACCAAGAACAAACTAAGCCTCTCCCAAATCTTTCATTTGGAATTGTGTCGCTAGTCAGTTATTAACTGTAGTCAGTAAGCCCACATCATTCCCAACGAGTAGGATATCATCTACATATAACACTAGGAAAACTACGGAGCTGTTGATGATCTTTTTTTAGACACAAGCTCATTAACATTCTGATAAAAGCCATAAGATTTGATCGCAGTACCAAACCTTATATTCCAAGATCGAGATGCTTGTTTCAATCCATAAATGGGCTGACTCAGCTTGTAAACCTTTTGCTCTTGACCTTGAACTATGAATTCCTCGGGTTGTACCATACAAATGATCTCCTCAAGATTGCCATTTAGAAAGGCAGTCTTGACATCCATTTTCCATATCTCATAGTCATAATATAAGGCAATGGATGGAAGGATTCATATAGACTTCAGCAAGGCAACAGGCGAGAAAGTTTCTTCATAGTCGACTCTTTCTACCTAGATATAACTCTTTGCCACGAGTCTAGCCTTGAACATTTGCACCTTCCTATCAGTACCTCGTTTCCTTTTGTAGATCCATTTTCAACCTATAAGTTTAACCCCATCAGGTTAATCTACAAGATCCCAAACCGAATTGAAGTACATAGACTCCATTTCGAGATTCATGGCTTCGATCCATTCATCTCTGTCAACATCCTCCATTACCTTCTTGTAAGACCCATATAACTAATAGGTGGGTTCGCAACCCTCCCACAACGTCGAGGTTCCCTCAATACTTGAGGTGAATTTGACCTGCTAGATGAACCTATGTCAACAATTCTTGTTGAGGTAATAGGTTCTTTAAAAACTCTCGTTGGAGATTCAGTAGTTTCTTTGGAAAGCTCATTCAACACGATTTTGCTTATAGGTCTGTGCTCCCTTATATGATCCTCCTCAAGAAAAGTAGTATTTGTCAATACAAACACTTTGTTTTCTTTAGGATCATAAAAATAACCTCCTCTCGTTACCTTGGGGTAGCCTACAAATAGGTATAACCTTTTGAACGTGGTTCCAATTTCTTAGGATTAGCTTCAAGCACATGTGTTGGGCAATCCCAGATCCTGAAATGACATAAATTAGCTTTACAACCATTCTATAACTCCAAAGGTGTTATGGAAACACTCTTGGAGGAAACACAGTTTAGGATATAAGTTGTAGTTTCCACTGCAAAACCCCAAAACGAGTCAGATAAGGAAGCGTAACTCATTATAGACCAAACCAAGTCCAACAGGGTTCGATTTCTCCTCTCTTATACACTATTCTGCTGAGGTGTACTAGGTGCTAAGTGTTGGGAAAATATTCCATGTTCTATCATATAGTTCTGAAATCAGAATTCAAAACTCTCCACCTCGATCAGATCGAAGTGTTTTATACGTTCTGTTTAATGAATTTTCAACTTCAGCCTTGAACTCTTTGAACTTTTTAAAGGACTCAGACTTATGTTGCATTAAATAAACGTACCCATACCTTGAATAATCATTAATAAAAGTGATAAAAATATTCATAACCTCCCTTGGCTCGTAATTCATCGGACCACAAAGGTCTGAATGCACTAGCTCTAGAGGCTCTTTCGCCCTATAACATTTTCCAGTAAAAGGTGTTTTAGTCATTTTTCCTTCAAGGCATTGTTGAAGGCATTGTTGGGAATAGTGTCCTAAATCTCCTTGTAATCTCGTAGTTTGTAAATTCTATATAAACATATTGTTATTAATAAAATAAGTGTTATTTTATAAGCATATACTCAATCCAATAAATAAAATCCGAGGTTATTTTATGTAAATATGAACAAGTATGTAAAGACATACAAGTGGATTTGTTTAAATAATAACATAAATAATCTGTAGTAGATGGATAAGGTTGGGTACCTTATCTTGATGACACTATGGATACGATCTTCTTTGTAGGTGTTATAAATGTTGTAAAGCGCAACAAATGATATGATATTGATCATTCATGTGAAGACATGCGAGCGGGGGTATCTTATACAAAGAGTTTGTATACGACTGGACCACGAAATGATTAGTCTCTTTATATAATATCGATGATAATATAGACTTACATTTCACTCGGGCGACTATAGATGACATGACCTGAATCCTGAGTGAGTTGTGAACACCTGCTCATGAAGGCGGTCATTTGATTTGTATGGGTGAAAGTGACCAGATTGCCAATTCAACAAGCCTACCATTTTGGGGATTCGTCTGATTGGGGAGCTGGGAACTCAGCTTCATAAGACATAATTCACTCCTTCCCCGATGCAGGGGTAAATAGATAAATTGCTCCCTTAAGGACTGATTCCGGGTTTTGAACATAATAGCCACACCCTCTATTGGCCAGAGAGGACTCAGTCATAGTGGGACAATGACTTATTGTTCATTAGAGAAATCAGTGGTACTTAAGGAGTTAGATGTAACTATAGAGGAAAAACGGTAATTTGGCTTATCTATGCTTACGAGCAGTTTGTGAAGGGTCATCGTACTGTTGATTGGTTATATTTGTGAAGGGTCATCGTACTATTTTTTCCATAAAACCAATTAACTTCCCACTAAGGGCGGTTAGAAAGAAAAATGGAATTAATTATTAAATAATTAATAATATAAATAAATATGATAACCAACTTATCATATTATATTTATAGCCTACAATTTTAATATTGCATCATATACATTATATAAACCATAGTTCTTTTTCTCTATTTTATGGTATTTAATATAAATCATATTTATATCAAATTTAACAACTATGAACCTTATTCATAAAAAATATATTTGAATCATATTCAAATATTATTTACTCCAATTAAACAATAATGTATCAAATACATTATGTCAATTATATCATATATAATTGAACTAATTTAATTATATCATATATAATTGAATTCCCTCTTATTAATTTGAATATTTCAAATTAACCCAAAAACTGATTATCAACTTAAATCCTTTGAGCTACCAAGAGGACCTTATGAACTTGTAACTTGAAGCTCAAACGGTACGTGAATAAATAATTAAACTCTTTAATTACATTATCCACCATCCGTTAACTGCTAGGCACTCCACTAAAGACCAACAGTTGCACTCTCCGCATTACAAATATATTTTTGTGTCCATTGGATATAACCAATCAACAGTACGATGACCCTTCACAAATTGCTCGTAAGTATAGCTGGGCCAAATTACTGTTTTGCCCCTGTAGTTACATCTAACTCCTTAAGTACTACTGATCCCTCTAATGAATAATAGACCATAATCCCACTATGACTAAACTCCTCTTGGGCCAGAAGAGGGTGTGATGCCATATTGTTCAAGACCCGAAATCAGCCCTTAAAGGAGTAATTTATCTACTTACCCCTGATTCGGGGAAGGAGTGAATTCCATCTTGTGTAACTGAGTTCCCAGCTCCCCAATCAAACAAATCCCAAAAATGGTAGGCTTACTGAGTCGACAATCTGGCCATTCTCACTCATACAAATCAAAAGACCACCCTCATAAGTAGGAGTTCACAACTCACTAAGGATTAAGGTCATGTTACCTATGGTCATCCTAGTGAAATTAAAGTCTCTATTATGAACGGAGTTAGATAATGAGACTAAGCATTTTGTGGTCCAGTTTTATACAAACTTTTTTGTATAGAATATCCTTGCTCACATATCTAATACATGAATGATTAAGAACAAATCATTTGTAGCACTTTACAATATTTGTAACACCTACAAAACGGGCCATACTCGTAGTATCACCAGGATAAGGTATCTAACCTTATCCATATACTACATACCATTTAGGTTATCACTTAAACATGATCCACCTGTATGTCTTCACATACATGATTAAGTTACAACGGTAACCTTGGATGTTAGTTTATCGGTTTGTGGTTAATGCAACTAAAATATCATATATTTCATAGCCAAGGTGAATAAAATACCATATATTATTAATTACATATATGTCATACAATGTTACAAACTATAGGACCCTACGAGATTTAGGGTATCAACCTCAACAATCTCCCACTTGTCTTAAAGTTAATGGGGTGTACAAGATAATCAAATTACAAGTACACAAAAAAATCTACTGGGGCACAAACAAGCCTAGTACAAGATCTCTCACTTGCCCTAGTCTAGCCATGGTCTGTCCCATAGACCATACTCTGTAGGTGACCTTCAAGCACTGTAGCCGTAAAGGCCTTCGTAAACAAATCAACAACGTTGTGCTCTGAAGCTATCTTCGTGACAATCACATCCTTTCGATGCACAATCTCTCATATGAGATGATATTTCCGCTCAATGTGCTTGCCACGCTCATGACTCATACGCTCACGAGAATTAGCCACAACACCCTATTATCACAATAAACTGTGATGGGCTTTGACATGTTTGGAACAACTTTCAGATCAGTCAGAAATTTCCTAAGCCAAACAACCTCTTCAGTAGCTTCACAAGCCGCTACATACTCAGTCTCCATGGTGGAGTCGTCGATGCACCCCTACTTAGTGCTTTAACATACTACAACCCCTCCGTTAAGTGTGAACCCTGATCCCAAAATAGATTTTCGAGAATCCCTATCAGTCTGAAAATCACAGTCTATGTATCTTGTAAGGATCAAATCCTTAGAATCATACACAAGCATGTAGTCCCTCGTTCTCTGCAGATACTTGAGGGTGTTCTTGACGGTTGTCCAATAATCAGATCCTAGATTAGATTGATATCTACTGACTATCCTATTGCATAGCAAATGTCAGATCTAGTACATAACATCGTATACATTAAACTGTCTATGGTAGATGTATAGGGAACCCATCCATTGCCTTCTTGTAAGACCCATATAGCGAATAGGTGAGTTCACAACCCTCCTACTACGTCAAGGTTCCCTCAATACTTGAGATGGATTTGACCTACTAGATTATCCTACGTCAACAACTCTTGTTGAGGTAATACGTTCTTCAACAACTCTTGTTGAAGATTCAGTAGTTTCTTTGGAAAACTCATTCAACACGATTTTGCTTCTAGGTCTGTGCTTCTTTATATGCTCCTTCTCAAGAAAAGTAGCATTTGTCGATACAAACATTTCGTTTTCTTTAGGATCATAAAAATAACCTCCTCTCGTTCCCTTCGGGTAGCCTACAAATAGGCATAACCTTGAACGTGGTTCTAATTTCTTAGGATTAGCTTCAAGCATATGTGCTGGGCAATCCACGATCCTAGAATGACGTAAACTAGCTTAACGACCATTCCATAACTCCAAAGGTGTTATGGCAACACTCTTGGAGGAAACACGGTTGAGGATATAAGCTGCAGTCTCCACTGCAAAACCCCAAAACGAGTTAGGTAAAGAAACGTAACTCATCATAGACCGAACTATGTCTAACAAGGTTTGATTTCTCCTCTCTGATACACCATTTTGCTGAGATGTACCAGGTGCTGAGAGTTGGGAAACTATTCCATGTTCTATCATATAGTTATGGAAATCAGAATCCAAAAACTCTCTACCTCGATCAGATCGAATTGTTTTAATCGTTCTGTTTAATGCATTTTCAACTTCAGCTTTGAACTCTTTAAACTTTTCAAAGGACTCAGACTTATATTGCATTAAAGAAACATACCCATACTTGAATAATCATCAATAAAAGTGATGAAATATTCATAACCTCCCCTGACTCGTACATTTATCGGACCACAAAGGTTTGAATGCACTAGCTCTAGAGGCTCTTTAGCCCTATAACCCTTTACAGTAAAAGGTCCTTTAGTCATTTTTCCTTCAAGGCATTGTTGGGAATAGTGTCCTAAATCTCTTTGTAATCTTGTAGTTTGTAAACTCTGTATAAACATATTGTTATTAATAAAACAAGTGTTATTTTATAAGCATATACTCATCCAATAAACTATGACCCAAGGTTATTTTATGTAAATTTAAATAAGTATGTAGAGACATACATGTGGATCTTGTTTAAATAATAATCTAAATGGTCTGTAGTAGATGGATAAGGTTGAGTACCTTATCCTGGTGACACTACAGATACAACCCGTTTTGTAGGTGTTACAAATATTATAAAGTGCTACAAATGATCTGATCCTGATCATTATGTAGAGACATGCGGGCAAGGGTATCCTATACAGAGAGTTTGTATAAGACCGGACCATGAAATGATTATCTTTATATAACACCGTTGATAATAGAATCATACATTTCACTAGGATGACCATAGGTGATATTACCTGAATCCTGAGTGAGTTGTTAACACCTACTCATGAAGGCGGTCATTTGATTTGTATGGGTAAAAGTGGCCAGATTGCCAATTCAACAAGTCTACCATTTTGGGGATTCATCTGATTGGGGAGTTGGGAACTCAGCTTCACAAGACATAATTCACTCCTTCCCCGATGCAGGGGTAAGTAGATAGATTGCTCCCTGAAGGGCTGATTCCGGGTCTTGAACATAATGGCCACACCTTTTCTTGGCCAGAGAGGACTCAGTCATAGTGGGTATGACTTATTGTTCATTAGAAGAATCAGTGGTACTTAAGGAGTTAGATGTAACTACAGAGGCAAAACGGTAATTTGGCTCAGCTGTGCTTACGAGCAATTTGTGAAAGGTCATTGCACTGTTGATTGGTTATATCTAATGGATACAGAAATATATCTGTAATGCAAAGAGTGCAACTGTTAGTCTTTAGTGGAGTGCCCGGTAGTTAACGAATGGTGGATAATGTAATTAAAGAGTTTAATTAGTTATTGACGTACCGTTGGAGCTTCAAGCTACAGACCCATAAGGTCCCCTTGGTAGCTCAAAAGGATTACGTTGAGAACCAATTTTTGGGTTAATTTGAATTGTTCAAATTATAAGAGGAAATTAAATTATATATGATATAATTAAATGAATTAAATTATATATGGCATAATTGATATAATGTATTTGATACATTTGTTGGAGGAATAAATATTTTAATGAGATTATATGTGCATTTTCAGCTGCTGATTCACAAACTTACCAATTCACCCACTTACCCTGTACCACTTTAGGGATTTGTCTGATTGGGGAGCTGAAAACTCAGCTACACAAGACAGAATTCACTCCTTCCCCGAAGCAGGGGTAAGTAGATAAATTGCTCCCTTAAAGGCTTGAACAATGTGTTGCCACATCTTCTCATGGCCAGAGAAGTGTTCACTCATAGTAGAACTATGATGTATTGTTCATTAGAGAAATCAGTGGTACTTAAGGAGTTAGATGTAACTATAGGGGCAAAATGGTAAATTGGCCTAGCTGTACTTACGAGCGATTTGTGGAGGGTCATCGTACTATTGATTGGTTATATCCAATGCACACAGAAATATATCTGTAGTGCGAAGAGTGCAACTATCGGTCTTTAGTAGAATGTCTAGTAGTTAACAGATGGTGGATATCGCGATTAAAGAGTTTAGTCAGTTATTCACGTACTGTTGGAGCTTCAATTTACAGGTCCATAAGATTCCCTTGGTAGCTCAATGAATTCAAGTTGAGAATCCGTTTTTGGGTTAGTTTGACAAATTAATAAGAGGGAATTTGATTATATATGATATAATTAAATTAATTAAATTATATATAATATAATTGATTTGATGTATTAGATACATTGATTGGAGAAATTAGTATAAATATGATTTATATTAAATGTCATAAAGGAGAAAAAGAACTAATGATTTAAATATTACATATGATGTGATATTAAAACTATAAGTTATAAATATAATATGATAAATTAGTTATTATATTTATTTATAATAAAAACAATTATGAGATAATTGTTAGTTAGTTATTATTTCTCCTTTAACCTTGTTTGAGTGGGAAGTTACTATCAGTTTTAATAACTGAAGAATAAAAGTGAAAATAGTTTTCATTTTTCAGTATCGCAACACATTCGATTGAGTGAAAGAAAAATTTATACGATAGCCTTTTGAGAGAGTGAACGATGAGGCATCGAGTTTACTAGACGACAACTTCTCGTTTACTAGACGATCGGGTACCCAGTCTATACGATAGACTTATACATTCTCCCACTTACTTGATCGTTGAGTTCCTCCTTCCCTCTACCAAATCTATACTGAGCCCACACCTACTGGATTCACACCAAGAATACCAAGGCAATCGAGTGGTAGTGTCGAGTGTTTCTGATCGAGAATCTAACAGTTCGTGAGTTACACTGGTTGTTCGTTGCGTTCGTGCTTGTGATCGAGTTTTCTTGGACGCTAGACTGGTGTTGATTGAGGGAATACACAAAGAAGAGTTTTTCAAAAGTATGTCACTCGATTCTAGTTGGTTTTAAGAAAAAAGTATGTTGTAATTTACTCGATGATGCATAACTGTTCTTGTATGTTTGTAAATGCTTTATTCTTTCACAATGGCTTTGGAACGATCTTGCTTCTGCTCATTGGTTCTATTATTTAAGAGTTACTTCAGTTTTCAATATGTATTACATCCAATTTATGTCGTAACAATAGTCTAGTCCAATATGAAAGTTGGAAAAAACTTATTCCAATTTAGAATTTTTTTTTTATCTTGCTTCGATGGATGTTTGCCAAGCACAGGAAAGTTTAACATATTTATTTGTTGTAAGATCTCTTCTCCATTCATTACGACTGGAGGAGGTCTAGGTTCAACTTTTCCATCGTGTTGCCTACTCCGGCGCCAACTATGATTCTCTGGAAGATAACGTCGATGTTCGATAAATAGTATTTTCCTTCTTATCTCGAAGGATGAATTTTCTTTACATATGAGACATGTTCGATAAAATTTTGTCCTCCACCCAGATAAGTCACCGTACGCAGGAAAGTCATTAATAATCCACAATAAGGTCGCATATAGTTGAAAAAACTCAGCAGTAACAAAATCATAAGTTCACACACCAATAGTCAATAATTCTTTCAAATTTTCAATCAATGGCTATAAGTAAACATCAATATTCTTTCCAGGATGTTTTGGACCGGGGGAAAATATAAGGGATTATCACCACATGCCACAAACTATAAAAAGTACTCATATTTCCAAACAAATTGAACTCATATGAAGCTAATCCTAAATGAACATTTTAGGGATCTAAAGTGAAATGAGGAAATTCACGATCAAAATGTTTCCACTCCTCTGCATCAGCTGGATGTTGTTACACATCCTCGGTTTCAACTCGTTATCTTTATGACATCTCATGTCGGAAGCGCCTTCTTTTGATGCAAACAATCGCTTTAATCTCGGTATCAATGGAAAATGACGCAATACCTTATGTGATATTTTTTTACCATTGTCATCATTAACTTTATATCGAGACTCACCAAAAATAGAGCATTGTGTCAAATCTGCAAATTCTTTCTGATACAATACACAATCATATTTGCACACATGAATAGACTCATAACCTAGGCCTAAATCACGCAATTTTCGTTTAGCTTCATAAAAGGAAGTAGGTATAGTGGTGCCAGCTGGAAACGCCGCTTTTAACAATTCTAGCAACATGTCAAATGTTTTGTTACTCTAGTCGTTGAGAACTTTGATATGCATCAACTTCACTAAAAAGTTCAAGGACGAAAATTGCAAACAACCAGGGTATAGTTTATTACATGCTTCGGTCACTAAATACTCAAATAAGTTAGTGGTATCTCTTTATTGACCATTAGAGGACATTTCATGCTCAATCCCTTCTTCATTTGTATCTTTGTTTTTTATTGAAACTTGTAGATCATTTATAAGGTTCAACATCTCATTTTCTTCAACAACATTACTTTCTATACTATTTACTTCAACGACGTGTATTGAGTGAGTTGCATGACTTTCAAAACCTCTAGATAAGTTAACTGGCTCTCCATGATATACTCATTCATAGTATGAGGGAGATATTCATATGCTAATACATGTTGCTCCACAACATCTAATTTTTCCCACATTAAATGCATACAATTCTTGCATGGACATCTTATTCGTCCAGAATCATTAACATGAAACTTCACCACATCTAAAAACTAGGACACTCCTCTATACTCCATTGATAACTTATTCTCTAGTTTGATCCATTCTTTATTCACCCTTAAAAATAAACCTTTTCTGACCAACTTGTAATCCAAAACAATAACTTGTATTAACTAAAATGTCAAAAATTCATATCATCACATCTGCCATGCATTAAAAATAATTGAAATTGGTGGAGGGATACAATTAGCACAAAGGATTTTGTTTTAAAAAACGTATCTTAATAGTTATTTGATTTTGAAATTTAAGCTCATGAATGTTACTTCCATCTATGAAAAATTAGGAATTCTCCACATTAATGTTAGTGAACTTTGACAAGCAAGGTGCTTTCCATACAAGTGTTTAACAATTCAAATCGGACAAGCAAAGTTGAAAGAAATAAAAAGATTCCAATATATTTATTACTTTTGGCTCTATGTATTGTTATGGAGAATTAAATGTTGAAAAGAAATACTTACTTTTAACTTAATTATTTATTTATTTATTTTTCAAAGTAATACCTTAAATTAGATATAAAGTTTTTTTTTTTAAAAAAAAAAAACTATAGTTGATCTTTCGCTTTTGTTAAATAATGATAGTAAAAGTTAAAGCAAATATAGTTCAATTGGCTATAGTGTATATTATTATTAAAAAAAAAATTATAAGTAGAGATTAAAAAAAGTGTACACTGTATTTATATTTAAAAATATAATGAAAATCTATAGTTCAATTGGCTAAAAATTAGAATATTTACATGTCTAATGTGTAGTTGAGAAATAAGTTGAGATTAATAAACCCATCTTTTAAGAACCACTTTATTGCTATTTATTTATTTATGAGAATATATATGTATTTAATTTGATACTTTTAGAGATTTGTATCATATAATCGGAAAAAAATGAATATGTGTTAGTGATTAGAGGTCTATGGCTCTCAACCCTTTTTTATACTCAAGAAAAAAAAAAGGAACAAGCATAATTACGAAGATGAGTATGCTCAAACATACTATCAAGGACATTAATGAAAAAGCCAATACAAGTGAGTCATTGAGTATAATTTTGCTTAGCACTCTTTTCTATTCTATTATTCCAAACAAGCATTAAATTTTAATGTTGCCATTTAGAGATTGGAAATTCAAAAGGATTTGACACTGTCATTTGAAAAGAATTTCATTTCCATTTCATTAATTATTTTACAATTTTATACTCTCATATGTTGATGGACAAGTAAGTCAGAGAAGTTTTCGTATTGTCTAATATTGTAAGAGCTTAAAGACTTGACATCCAAATAGTACCGATTTATAATCGCCCAAAATGTAAGTTTTTCTACGAGAATAAAATGTGTGATGATAAACACAAAACATTATTTTTTCTAGAGGGCTCATATGAGGTGGTCTATGACTCAACATAAAATCTTTAAAGAAGAGGGAAAGATATTTTAGAGATAATTATTTTGATTAATATTGTGGTTTTGCTATATAATATGCATAAGTATGGTTTGATTTCAATTGATACTATTATTAAAACACTATTTTAATTAAGATATTAATTTCTAAAAAAAAATAAAATAAAAAGAAGACTTTACCAGCCGATGACGATGAATGGACGAGGGAACAAACTGGTCAAACGGACGAAGAATGAACGAAGACCGGTGGTAGAATACGACGAACGGACAAAAAACAGTGGCGACAGGACTGGTTGAACGGACTAAGACGACGAACGGGGACATGCTCTCTCTCTCTCGTCTGGTCAATCTAGGTTTTAAAGAAGAAGGTAGATCTGATCTACCTTCTTCGATTTAGGGATTTTATATCCCATCTCAGCCATCAGGAGTTCCTAACAAACTCCCGATGAATTAAATAATTCGTCGAGAGTTTAGATAACTCTCGACACATACGATCTAGGCGTCGGGAGTTATTGCTAACTCTCGATGCCTATTGTCTACCCATTAGGAGATCGGACACATCTCTCGTCAACTTATATATGGCGTCAGGAGTTATTGCTAACTCCTAATGCTACTCTTACGTAATCTAGCGAGACCCTCTCTCCGACGATTGGATCTTCTGACGGTGGTTTTGGGCGTTAAAAGAGCCTCTTTTTCTTGTAGTGATATATATATATATATATATATATATGTTAAGAAATTATAAAAATATCTCTAAATTTATGTCTCGTGTCTTTCTTACTAGCCATGTATATTTTGGAATCGACTTTTAATAATAATCTCACTTGTAAACTATGAAACCACAAACATCCTTCTTTTTTAAGTAATCCGTGGAGTGGAGAAATTTGAAACTTTAATGGTCCGATCAAAAAAAAAAAAAGAAAAAGGAAAAGAAAAAGAATTGATAATAAAAACAAAGAGAGATTGTGACATACGTTTGAGAGAGGAGAAGCCAATTTTTTCTTCCTCATCTTATCACATGCACAATCTATCAAATCCCGGATTATTTTCTTTCAAAAGAACCAAAAAATCAAAATTAAATGCTTTATTATACAAAAATATGATATCTTTTTTTGGATTTCTTGCTCATCAAAATTGACCAACGGAGTTGTGTCTAATGTATATTTAGAATTGCTAATTTAAGGCCCAAAATCGAAAGAACAGAGAGGAGAGCACGTTCCAAAAGAAAAAAAATATTATTATGAAGCAAACAAGATTCGAGCGCCAATAATCTCTATAATTTTAAAAGTAAGAATTTCATTTTGAATGTCGTTAGATAAATCTTCATAATTAATCTCTATGATTAATAAAATATTGAACTTTAGGCCATGTTAAATTAAATCCTATCTTTTCCCCAACTACATAAGGATCAATTTTATAATTTTACATTTGAATATAACATTACAATTACAATTATAGGATGAAGATAAAAATTTTTGTTAATAATAAGAGATCTAAAATTTTAGTTTACAAAAATGTAATTTTACACTTTTGGACTCACTTTTTCTTATTCACTTCCTCATTTAACTTGTTATTGTTTTTTCTTTTTTAATAAATATAAATAGTCCAATTCTAATTTTTTTAATACAACAAATAATAAATATATATCTTTAAACTTCCAACTCCGTGATTAGATATACATATCACTTATCATTAATCTATGCTCTCTTTAAAAAAAAAAATCTCAATTTTAATTGGTTGTCAAATGATTAACGTTTAGTTTATGCACGTATTTACTATTTTTTGGATAAATGATTATAATCACTACTCTATATTCATTTATTGTCATTTTTTTCTTTTTTAATACCAAAAAAAAATTCTTAAACAAACGATTTAGACCAGATAGACAGATTTAAATAAATTTCTAACATATATTTCCAAAACTATAATATTAAAGGGATAAACGTACCCATAAATGTTTTTTCCAAACATCACAAATGGATAAATTAGAATAGCAGTAGTACTCAATTTTATTGATTAATTTATTTTGTATTTATTTAATAAGGGAATCATAATTATATTTCCGTTTGAATTTTTAAAATACCAAAAACATCATACATGATTGAAGTGTCCCATGATCATGATTAAGATTGGGATTCAGAACTTAAATTCAATGCCTATTGGTCTCTGATATTTAACTTGATTGTGCTATCTACTTGCCTTGAATAACTTATGTGAATAATATTTCTATGAATCAATACAAATCTTTCCAACAATTTTACGTCGATTTGGGATCGATTGTTATAGCTTTTAAAATAATTGTTGGCAATCGTATTTCTAGAAAAAATGAATTGTGAACCGAAATAAAATAGTATTAGATAAATTTTAATTTTAAATTAGAAATAATTAGTTATGGTGTTTAGTAACTAATACCAAATGAATGTAATTTAGTTATATGAGCCAAAATAGCTTATTATTTCAATTATTATATTATATTGATATAATTTATAATTTAGTATAATATTTTTATTTAAAATTTTCTATGATTTGAATTTCAATTAATTTTGTTATAAAAATTGAATCAATTAAATTTTAAAAATAGATTTGACAAAATATATTAAGAAAATTGTTCATGGATAGAAAAAATGTCAAATTACTAGAAAAAAAAAACACTGATAGATTTTTACTAACATCTATTCCCCGAATACCTAAAATAGAGATGATCATAGAAAATGTGAAATATTTGATAGGATCCGTTTCAGGAGTGTACTCGTTTTAGGAGTGTACTAGCACACATTCAAATGAGATTCTTCCTAAACGAAAGTATTACAATCTCTGAAATGAGGTGTTTGTGAAGACCGGCCAAACAAAGGCGAGGGTTACAGATCTCTTATACTACCATCGATCAACAAAGCGAAACAACCAGAAAAAGAAGTGAAGTTAGAAAGCCGTATATTTCGGGTAGGCCAATTCCGAAAGGAGAAGGAAGGCTGGAATGCCAACAGGCGCCTATTATTGAATTCACCTGACCCTGTGTACCGTACCATTTTTTGAACGTCCAGTATTTCTATCTGTTTCTATCACTAATAGACATGGATAGATTTCTATCAGCCTCAATAAAAAAAAAAAATTAAAATTTTGCTATTTTGTATAAATAGTTTCCTTATTTTTCTATTTTCGAAAATCCTTCATATATTAATATAGATGATATTATTATAATATATTAAAATTTAAATATTTAAGAAGGTACATATTTTTAGGAAGGCTAAATCTAAAAATTGATATTTGTAAGCTTTTATTAGTTAAAATTTAAAAGTGATTATGGTAAATTAATAAATAAGTTTTTTTTTAACCAAACATTATAGGTGGTTAAGATTTAGACCCTTAAACACTTTTTACGATTGCAAACACAAATTTCAAACAAAGCCTTTATTCTCACTCACATGCTTTCTGAACTTCTTTTTTAATAAGGGTTAATGATATGAACTAGATGTCATCATATTACCTCGAGGAGGAATCACACGTTCAAGGGCCAATAAATTACCGTGTTAGTTTCAAATTCTCACATACAAATAAAGATTAATTGGTTAAGGTGATTCAAGAAACACAACTTATCAGAAGCTTTATATTGGTTTCATATGATGCTACGGGATGAAATTGGTTGATTTTTATTAAAGTTCATTGTTGTAATTTTATTTGCGATCATACTTTATTTTGGTATTTTCGTTTTGTACTCATATACGACTTATTTGAGTTTTTTAGTTTTATTATGTTTTTAACTTTTTGAGTTAGGGGTAAAATGAACTTTTAGTTTCTTTAAGCAGGATAATCCTTAAAACACTGTGTGATCTCTTTTTGAGTTTTTGGTTTTTTTGAAAGAAATTATCTAGTAGATGGCAAAAGCTTCTTCACCATGCATTTTGTAATTCTTGAGCCAGATTTTCAAGTTTTAAGATCGTTAAAGTTTCATATCAATTCACCTCGTAGATATTGGTAGTTACGATAAACTCTTTTAAATTTTTTATTACTAAACTTTCTTTTTTTAGTAAAATTTGAAATTGAGAGATTCAAATCACAAAACTCGTGATTACTAACAGACTCATATATGTCATTGAGTTATGTCTGTTTTAACATTAAAACTATGTTTTCATAGTTTCAAGATTCCCTCTCGTTCAAATACAGTGTCCTTTATATACCCATCCTAAATTATAGTATAACTGTTGACTAATATTTATTACAAAGAAGCAAAAATCATCCTAAATTCTACCATAACTATTGACTAATATTTATTACAAAGATCCAAAAATAATATATTTAGAAATATTTTTCTAAAACACTATTATATATATATATATATATTAGTGGCTACTGTATGTCTTTGTCTTTTTAATCATTAATGTATATGAATAATCATCAAATAATGAAAATGAAATAACATATTTATTATTATTTGTATTTGTATTTGTATTTGTGTTTGTTTGCTTCCGTTTTACGCGGTAACCGACCGACCTTGAGCGGTCGAGGTATGGTTGAAGTTGATATTTCATTATTATTTATTTATAATATCATTTCCAGTGTTTTCCGGATCCAATAAAAATCCTGCCTTCGTTTTACTCAACCTCCCACGAGTTGGGTTTTTTTTTTTTCTTTCTTTCTTTTTCTTTTTTCCCTACTTTCTAATTCGAAAAGAAAAATATTATTCTCTAAAAGAAAATATAAAAAACCATTATGATATAATTTTATAAGAGACCAACCCAAGCCTAAAAATAGGGTTTGCCATACTTTTTAAAATCTTTGAGGGGTTTTCAGATAAAAGGAATGGATTATTATAGTTGGATTATAATATTTTGTGTAGGTATAGATTATTTTAATTTAGATTATAATAATATGTGTTTGAAGTATAAACTATTTTAGTTTGAGAAGAAAATAATAAATATATAGTAAAGAATAAAACAATGATGAATATAAAATAGTAAAAAATTGTAGTAAATAGTAAATATGTTAACGAATAAAGGTTTTGAAATAATGTTGATTGTAACCAATTGAGATTGAAAGATAATGTTAACTATAGCAAGAGGTGATTATTATAATTTTATGATAGTTGTTCCTCCAAACACCCTTAAGAATTTTGTTATCGGCTAACATTATCCGATTCTGCCAAATTTAGTAAATTAACCTTATTTTTTTTTCTCTTCCTTCATCTACTGTTTTTTTCCTTCTTATTCCTTCCTCTTTCTTGTCGGTCTTCTCTCCCTTGTCTCCTCCACGAGTTTTTTCTTCGTGATTTTTTACCTTCTTTCTTGTGGTGATCTCGACGGTATTTATTATAGAACAAGATCAACAAAAGAGACCGATTTGCATGAAAGAAGAAAGAGAGAATGAGAGGTCCAATCTACATGTCAAAATTTTTATTTTGATAATTTCATTCGAATAGAATGTTAGTAAGTGAAAAAAATCTCAATTTCAAGAATAAAGTAAATTTCATTTTTATTTCTCAACTTTTGGTCATCCATCGGATCCCTTCTTATCTCCATATATATCAATTGAATTATCATTTTAATCAGATATTTTGTGGCTCATCTCTCCTCATAATTCAATTGTTATATTTCCACTTCCATCCCTTCAATGACTTTCCATAAATGGAAAAAATATTGGCTTTTCATTGAGGGGATTTTCTAAAATAGAAAAATAAGATAAATTATTTACACAAAATAGAAAATTTTAATTTTCTTTTATAGAGGTTGATAGAAGTTTATCAGTATCTATCAATGATAAAAACTGAAAGAAATCTATCATTGATACTATTAGTGATAGAAACTGATACAAGTCTATCACTAATAGACGTTGATAGAAATCTATCAGTGGTAGAAACTGAAGTCTATCATTATAGAGGCTAATAAAGGTCTATTACTGTGTATCAGTGATAGAAATTGATAGAATTCTATAATTGATACAATAGTGATAAAAATTGATACAAATCTATCATAGATAGATATAGATAGAAGTCTATTAGTGTTTCTTTTTTAATTTCTGTAAATAATTTGATATTTTTTTTATTTTTGAAAATTTCTCTTTCATGAATGCGATTCTTCTTTTTTCGAGTCATTACTTTTTCAGTCTCAAAATTTTGATATAATTCTTCAAATTATATTTGAAGTAAAAATTGTAGATTTTATATCATCCACTAAAATTCCTTTTCATTTAACTAGTTTGTTTCACACGTTTTCTCGTAAGATTTCAGATAAATATTAATGTCCATGTTATTATCCATAACTTTAAAACTCGATATGAATTTTTTTAATATCATACGTAATTGTAGACTTTTTATATCTTGGTGATGAATGTAAAAATATAGCCTAATCAATCAATAAATTTATATAAGTTATTCATTACTATTAATTTTAATTAATTATTAAATATAAATATATTATTTAGACTTAATAAATTTCAATCTCTTCACAATTTTGTTCTCTTTAACTATTTAATATATATTACTATTATGAATTATCAATTATTTAATTACATTTAATAATTGATTTAAATAATTTAATTATGTTTAATATAAAAATTCACTTGCATTTATTTCAATTGATTAAATAATTAATATATATAAATTAATTAAATAATATTAAGTTTAAGTAATGACTAGTCTCTTGCATTTAATTAAGTGATGTACAAAATTAGTAAATTGAACTCAAATATTTGATTTTTAGATGTTAATTATCTTGCATATCCAAACACATGCATCAATTATCCTAAATATTTAAATTCCAAATATTCAATATTTTACACCATAAAATAATATTTGCGATTCAAATGGACTCTTAGAAGTAATTTTAGGAGTTCATGAGTAGTGTGTTAGGAAAATTTTCCATTATCATTGTAAGAATAGATATAAAAAACAATTTAAGAAACTTGAACATACAAAAATTTACCAAAATAATAATAATAAAGAAACAGAGAAAAACTACAACTCACACCATAAAGAAATTAAAATCAACTATTTGAAAAATTACCTACAATTACAAATAATTCTCTCTGCCCCAATCAAGCATACTCTTTCAAAACTTTTAAACCACTCACATTATTTTCTCCATTCTAAAAAAAAGAACATACCCAAAGCTAAAAGTGTTAAATATGATTATTTGAAAGGAGAGTCTTCCGGTATTTTTATTATGTTTGTAGTCCATCACTTTCTTGAACATTTTCGATGAGTGACAACTACGATTTTTCTAATATAAAAAACCTATATAATGTATTTAGTTATTCTTTTATTCATATAATAATTTAGGAACTTATTAAACCTCGTGAATACGATGTTGAAAACTCAAAAACTTATTTACTTGATAATGGTATGAGTGTTTTTTCCTTTAAGTTCAACAAAAATAGATGCGGTTTATTTATTTATTTATCTTGAGTTCAACAATGTTTGAGGTGAGAGATTCGAATATCTAATATTTTATTTAATGATATATGTTTCAGTCAATTAAATTACCAAAAGTATGTAAGTAGGTGTGGGCTGTTGGGGCTAGATTTATAAATCTAATTTTTGTGAAGACCAGCGCATTAATTGGTGAATTGCCCCTTTAGAGGTACCAAATAAAAAGTTAGAAGATTGACAATGAGGTGCGAAGGAAAATTAATGGGCCAAATTGCTCATTTAGAGAAACAAATAATAAACAAATCAGCTGATATTTTTTAAAATAAAAAAAATTATTAACAAGACATCTCCATTAATGTTTTTCTTATTCAGCCAATGTCACTCCAAAGATTAGTTGGGCTTTGTGTACCTAATTCAGTAAATTTCTGCACCATGGGCAAGAATCACTAGCTAGAAGATTATCTGTCATCTATTTTCTAATTTTATCACTTTTTTTTCACAAATTTTTAATTAATTTAATACCACATATACCTAATATGGTCAAATGATGGTATCTCTTCCACATTTCCATTAAGAACAATGATCCCACCAGAAGATTACTTATGGATTATATATTATGTATAAAATCCATCGTGAGAGAATCCAAAATTCTTTAAAGTTATTGTGAATTATATATATTAAAAAATGTGCTAGAATATTTTTCAAAGAAGGATATAGTTCATGAATTATTAGGAAAAAAAAAGTGTGCTATTTGTACAGGTGCTTACTTTTTGTCTTTTAAAAATAAGGAGATTTTATCTAAATTTGGGATTGATTTTGATTTTGAAATAGTTAAATCATCTTTGTCGTATT
Organism: Benincasa hispida; assembly: GCF_027475165.1. Lineage (NCBI taxonomy): Eukaryota > Viridiplantae > Streptophyta > Magnoliopsida > Cucurbitales > Cucurbitaceae > Benincasa > Benincasa hispida. The sequence continues at coordinate 55,530,890 of NC_143484.1, read as the reverse complement.
CAAACTATTGTGCAAACATGTATAATCAATTTCAATGTTATTTTGAGTGGAGGTCGCCTTAAATTGTGATATACAGTTAGTATTCTAATGCAATAAGTAACCATTTAAAAGGATAGTTTTGATTTATTTAAGATTATTGTTCTTTTAGATGGAATTATTATAAATGAGGAAGCAAAAATTTTATCTTTCATGGATTGAAATAAATTTGATGATTCTCCGAAACTTATTTAAGGTTAATAATATTTCAACAATGAAGTCTAAACTTTTATTGATGACATTTGAACTTTTTCATCGATGACACATTGTTTTAGACTTCTTTTTTTCTCCATAAAACTGTATTTTGCTCATATTTCATCATGTAATACACGATAAATAAAGATTTGATAGAGTATCTAATTTGAAGACCATCCTCCATAAATCAATGATGGTACGAGGGGTGACATACATGACTTTAAATTAAGTATATGCACCACTTAACTTTAGCTTAAAGACAACCATGCTTTAGCCCTCCCTCACATCCCATTTCCAATTATTTAACATATGTAAACAACAAAACTAGAAAAATGTAACACAAACAAAAGTATTTATTAATTTATAATGATGTAATCATGATTTAATTGCTTACCAAATTTTATGTGTAAGATTTCCAAATTAAAAAAAAAAAAAAATGAATGGTTAAATTTACAATTTCAATTTCTAAAATATGAGTTTTGTCAACTTAATTCATAAATTTTCAAAATAAAAACTTTAGCCACCGTTTAGTAATTATTTCGTTTCCACTTTTTGGTTTTTGATTTTTGAAGATTAAGTCTATTTCCTTCCCCTTTCTTATAATAATTTATATCTTTCTTAAGTATTTGAATTCTTAACTAAATTCCAAAAACAAAAATAAGATTTTAAAAGTTACTTTTTTTAGTTTTCAAATTTCGGCTTGATTTTTTAAAGTATTTGTGAAAAGAAGATAATAAAGAAAAAAATTTGAAGTTGGAAGTAGTGTCAGACTTAATTTTTAAAAACAAAAAATAAAAAACCAAATGATTATTAAACATGGATTTAGTTATTGAGGTTTGTTTTTTGTTTTTAAAAAATTATGAATTTACTAGACATTGAAAATTTAGGTTTTGTTGGTCATAAAATTTAAGTTAATATCTAATAAATCAATTACCTTTATAATAATTTTAAATTTGTCAAGTATTATTAGATACAAAATTGAAAGGTAAGAGATTTGCTAGACAATTTTAATAGCTTAAGGAAAAAATAGATATAAATTTCAAATAAAAGATAGTAAACTTATATGATTTAAAAAAAAAATACTTCCAATTTTGTGTGGCTAAAAGACATCTAGCTGCCAAATAATTATAAATAATATAGTTATAACATGCCCACGTAAGTATTAAGCGGATAAATTTAACAATGAAGACACGATAGGCACGGTCAAGAGCTTGATGACTTATTAATAACTTTTTTAAGTATATTGACTAGCTAAATATCATCTAGAAAGTATAAGTGTTGTCACTTGTAATTTTATTAAATAATAATTATTTTTTATAATATAATATTAGAATGAGATGTTTTTAAATATAGGAAAATGAATCAAAATATTTATCAATATAACAAAATTTCAATGTCTATCTACGATAAACTGCAATAGACTATCTGTATTTATCTGTATCATGATGATATAGATAATAGTCTATCATAGTCTACTGCAAATAGATTGTAATATTTTACTATTATTTGTAAATATTTTTAATAATATCTTGTGAGGTAAAGATTTAAACTTATTTTTTTTTATATAATAAAAGAAGATTTGAACCCTCAAAATCAGGTGAAAAAATATATGCTAATTACTGTTCAACATAGTTGACCACCTAATTTTTTTTGTTTACCTTAATTATTTTACTCATGTTAGCAACCATTTAATAATTTCTTTTTAGAAGAAGAAAAAAACTTCATTTAGCCTCTTGGGCATAGGAATAGACAATGTCTTTATTTACAAGGGACATTACCCAATCGGAAAAAATATTATACCAAATACCAGAAATTCTATAGCATCTAACTCTCCTAATAGCTTCATGAGCAACTAAATTCAAGTTTTTGCTTACTTGTAGAAGAGAAATTGAATTAAAATTCTTAGCCAAAAATAAAATTTCTTCAATCAAATATTGAACTTAATTTAGGGATTTTGATCTACCAATAATCAAATTAATAACCTCAAGGCAATTTGATTCCAGAATTAATTTTGAAAACCTTAAACTGTCTTACAATTTTTAAGCCTTCAATAATAGCCATTAATTCTATCATTGGAGGATCTAAACAAAAATTCAAACAATTAAGAGCTAAAGCTCTTAAGCTACCATTTGAATCTCCGAAGATCATACTTAGACCTAAAATAGAAATTTTCTCCTTAGAGAATGGTAGGAGGTGTGGGTTCTGTCTTAGGATTTTGGAAGAGGGAAGGAGAAGAGATGGAGAAGAAGAGATGGAGAGGAAGAGATGGAAGAAAAGAACTTTTCTTCTCATTTTGTTTCTCTCATTACGTATTTGGTTGAGAGAAATTAGGAGAGGGAATTGTAACTACCTCCCTTTAATTAATTAATATTAATTTAATAATAATTATACATATAATAACATCCTTATGATATATATATATATATATATATATATATATATATATATAAATATAAACTATATGTTATTAGTTACATATTGTATCAAATACAATATAACCTATAGATGAATTTTCTCTTAACCATACATGACATTTAATATAAACCACATTTATAGTAAACTCACTTATATGAATCTCATTCATATAATTGATATTTGGATCATAATCCAAATATTTGATTCATCTCATATTACCTTATATTATAATATATCAAATACATTATATTAATTATAACACATATATAATTAATTTAATTAATTATATCATATATAATTAATTCTCTCCATTAATTTGAACATATTAAATTAATCCAAAAATAATTCTCAATTAAATTTTTGTTGAGCTATAGAGAGGACCGTATGACCTGCAGATTGAAACTCCAATGGTACTTGGATAATAAATTAAACTCTTTAATTAAATTACCCAACATTCATTAACTGTCGGTCATTCCACTAAAGACGAACGACTATACTCTTTGCACTACAGATAAATTTTTGTGTTCATTGGATATAACCAATCAACAGTGCGATGACACTTCACAAATTATTTGTAAATACAATTAGACCAAAATTACCGTTTTGCCATGTAGTTACATTTAACTCTTTAAATACCACTGATCCCTCTAATGAACAATAAGTCATAGTTCAACTATGACCAAGTCCTTCTCAGGCCAGGAAAGGGTGTAGTCACTATGTTCAAGCCCCGGAATCTGCCCTTAAGAGAGAAATTTATCTACTTGCCCCTGCATTGGGGAAGTAGTGAATTCCGTCTCGTGTAGCTGTGTTCCCAACTCCCCAGTCAGACGAATTCCAAAATGGTAGGCTTATTGAATTGACAATCTGGCCACTCTCATCCATACAAATCAAAGAACTGCCTTCATGAGTAGGATTTCACAACTCACTCAGGATTTAGATCATGTCACCTATGGTCATCCTAGTGAAATGTAAGTCTCTATTATTAATAGTGTTATATAAAGAGACTAATAATTTTGTGGTCCAGTCTTATACAAACTCTTTGTATAGGATACTCGCTCACATGTCTCTACCTGAATGATTAGAATCAGATCATTTGTAGCACTTTACAACACTTGTAACACCTACAAAGCGGGTCATATCCGTAGTGTCACCAAGATAAGGTACCCAACCTTATCCATCTATTACAGACTATTTAGGTTATTATTTAAACAAAATCCACTTGTATGTCTCTACATACTTATTTAGATTACATAAAATAACCTAGGATCTTAGTTCATTGAATTGAGTATATGCTTATAAAATAACACTTATTTTATTAACAACAATATATTTATACAAAATTTACAAACTACGAGATTACAAGGAGATTTTGGCCACCAATCCCAATACGAGTAACCTTGACGGAACCCTCTAGAAGGTATAATTTGACCCCTTGCTTCTCCATTGATTACCACAAAAAAAATTAGTATAGAAACACAATCAATAATTAAGGAACGCCATCTAGAATCAAATCATAATTTAATCATGTGAAGCTTAATGACTATCAAACCATTCTTACCATTTTTACATATTTTAAGAAAATGAAGGTACTCATGACCAATGATAAAATTGTCAAAGATAGCTCGACCAGGAATAAAAGCTACCTGAGATGAAGAAATTAATTGATCCAAAAGTACTCTAAGCCTATTGGTAATTGATTTAGTAATTATTTTGTAAGTTACATTACATAAAGGGGGTTTTCAAAAATAGAAAAATAAAAGAACTATTTACGTAAGATAGAAAAAATTAATCTTCTTTGATAGAGGCTGATAAAGACTGATAGAAGTCTATCAATATCTATCAGTGTCTATCAGTATTTATTTTTACTATTTCTGTAAGTACTTTAACATTTTTCTATCTGTATAAACTAATGAGTTTGTAATCACCAACAAAGAGAGGATTAGAAATCTTAGGGATAAGAATAATATGAGTAGAATTAATGGATTTAATTCCTTTTCTATCATTCAAAACATCAAGACATTTTTTAATAATACATTTACCAATAATACTCTAATATTTTTTTTAAAAAAATATAACTGAAAATCCATCCAGACTAGGCGCTTTAGTGGGGAACATCTGTTGTGTTGTGGAGTATGCATTAGTTTATTGTATTGTATTTGATACTGTACATCTCATTTTTGGTATTTGATACTTTATACTCCACTTATTCATTGTATTGTATTTGATACGGTACATCTGACTCGTTTTAGGACAAGTGGGAGAACGTTGGAGTTAATGTCCTAAATCAAGTGTACTTGTAGTTTCTAAAGACAAATTATATATCTAATAAAATAAGTAGTATTTTATTAATGTTTAGACAACATTAATTCAATCCAATAAACTAAGATCAAATGTTATTTTATGAAACATAAACATGTATGTAGAGACATACAGGTGGATTATATTTAAATAATAACCTAAATGGTCTGTAGTAGATGGATAAGGTTGGGTACCTTATCCTGGTGATACTACGAATACGACCTATTTTGTAAATGTTATAATTGTTGTAAATTGCTGCAAATGATCTGTTTCTGATCACTCATGTGAAGACATGCGAGCGGGGGTATTCTATATAAAAAATTTATATAAGATTGGACCGCAAAATGAATAGTCTCACTATATAACACCATTACTAGTTGAGACTTATATTTCACTAGGATGACCATAGGCGACTTGGCCTTAATCCTGAGTAAGTTGTGAACTCCTGTCTATGAGGAAAGTTCTTTGATTTGTATGGGTAAGAGTGACCTTGTTAACTGACTTAACAAACTTACAATTTTGGAGACTTTTCCAAGTAGGGAGCTAGGAACATAATTACACAAGATGGAATTCACTCGCTTCCCAACCTTAGGGAAAGTAGATAAATTGCTCCCTTAATAGCTGATTCTGAATCTTGAACATTGAGGCCTCAACCTCTCACTGGCCCGAGAGGTGTTAGTTTATAGTTGGACTATAAACTATTTGTTCATCAGAGGGATCCGCGGTATTTAAGGAGTTAGATGTAACTATAGGGGGTAAAACGGTATTTTGACCCAATTATAGTTATGGTTAATCTGTGAAGGGTCAACTCACTGTTCATTGGTTGTATCCATGAACACAGAAATAAATCTACAGTGCAAAGAGTGCAGCTATCGGTCTTGAATGGAGTGACCGGCGTAGTTAATGAAAATTGACTAATTTAATATAATATGGTTAAAAATAGATGTGATCTTCATTAAGAGAGAAAAAATATTTGAATAAGATTCAAATATTAAAAAGATGTATACATGTAAATACGTGATAATTATGTTGATTAATTCTATATTAAATATGATTTAATATGGTCGTTAATTGATTAATTAATAGTTAATTAATTATTTTTTGAGAAGTAGAGATAAATAAACATGTGATGTTTATTTATTAATTATATATATATATATATATATATATTAAATTGATTTAATATATATCATTATTTAATTATTAATTATTAAATAAAGGTTATCTAGTTAAATTAAAAAGTAGGAATAGAAAAGACTAGGAGAAGGGGGTCACCCCTCCTCCCTATAAATAGGTCTTCATGGCTCATGTTTGTGATACAGTTGAATTGGAAATTCTAATTCCTAATCTCCTACTACTTTTCTCAAAATCTTTTTTCTTTTTTCTACTACTTCTTCTTCCTCTTCCAAGTCTTAGGGACCACACGTCCAATTCTTGGGATCCTAGAGAATAACAAGGTTTCACTTACGGTGGTATCCCTTGATCATTGAAGAGACGTTCCAGAGAAGAAGCAGAGGGAATTGTGAAGAATTTAGGAGTCTACAAAGGTAAGTTTTAGCTTTTCCCTCTTTTCTTCTCTTAATGCATGCTAATCTTGATTGTTTATCCATTACGTTATTATTTTTATACCGTATTTTGTTTATGTAAAATCGAAAACAAAATTACAAGGTGATCACATGCTTCTGCTTGGGATTCGATCCCTTCATGTTGAACAACATCTTCAGTTTCTTTTGAAGTAAAAGGAGTTAAAAGAGCATCATTCATCTCTTAGGTTACTCTAGAATAAGGACAACATCAATATTTGCTTGGGAAGGCCTTGTTGATGTAAAATTATCTTCAAAATAAGAAAAAAATAGGTCTTTTCAATAACATTTGGATTTTCATTCTAATTGTCATCACTGTCTTTAATGCTAGAAATTTCATTTTTCTTCTTTCTCATCGAAGCTTTCCTATGGAACCACTTTAAATTCTGGTCTCCCTACAAAATCCATTCTTCCCTAGACCTTTACTTCCAATATATATTGTCTTTTTCAAGTAAGTGGTCAACCAAATAGTGAATCTTATCAAAATCTATGTCAGGGCATTTATCATATTCATCTTTCAACTCTTCTTTGCACTTTGTGATTCTGCTTCTTCTAAGATGTAATAAATTCCTACCCTATATGGATAAGGTCTTGAGCATTTTTGCAGATAAAGTTCTAAAGAGTCATTGAGAGGCTTTTTGTCATTCCAGTTACAAAGATGATCTCCTTGCGTTCGTCATGTGAAGTTCAATTTTCACTAACGCCTAAAACCACCATTGGGAGACCGATCGTCGGGAAATAGCGTCTCTCCTGACAATGTAAGAGAAGTGTCGAGAGTTTGAACTAACTCTCGATGCCATATATTAGTCGTCGGTAGATTAGGACAATCTCCCGATGGTAGGCCATAAAACTCCCGACAGGCTATTTACTCAGATCTCCTTCTTCTTCTTCAAACCCTAATAGCCCACTGATAACAGATCCCTTCTTCTTTGGTCATCCATTCACCGATCTTTTTCCCTGTGCTCGCCTCACACCTCATGCCTGTGCGTGTGCCTCACGCCTTACGCCTCATGCCAATCATTGGCCACAATAGATCTGCCCACTCGTCGCTGCTATTGAGCTCGTCGTCGACCAGCTCCGTTGCCCGTTCGACCTGCTCTATAGTCGCCGGTAAATACTTAATTCGCCGTTTTGTTTATTAAATATACGTATTGTGATTGAAAGTTTGCTTTAATTGTTTTTGTGGCATAATCAAAATCAAAATCCAATATTTGTTTTGTTATTATCTTGAATATACATATTAATTTTGTTATTGTTATTATTATTGAAGATACATATTAATTTTGTTATTGTTATTGTTATTGAATGTACATATTATGATTGAAAGTTTTCTTTGATTGTTTTGGGAGTTTGAATATGGTGGGAGGTTGTTGGTAGAGGCAGTGCCAGTGGTTGGAGGGAAAATTATGGTGCATTGTTGAACTTTAAAATTGATATGAAAATGTTATGATGCGTTTTGATCACAATAAGTTTAACTTAGAGTATAGGGTCGTAGGGAATGTGGGCGTATATATCTTTCATGAGAAAGAGGACATGGGTGGAGTGTTTGGAGATTTGAAAAGTCTAAAGAGTAGGAATAATTAATGAATTTAGGGCATATGAAGTGTTTTATTAGACATCACAATGTCATTATTTTGTTGGAAACTTGTGTTGAGATGGTTGAATTGATGCTTAGTTAATTTTGCCTAGAGTATGAGATTTATTATTTGATCCGAATGTTGTGAGGTAGTTGACAAGTAGTATACCTATGAGAAAATGGGTTGCGTTTGATATAAATTATATTCCACGGATGTTATATATACACAAGTCAAATAACCGATTAGAGATTATTTAAAATTTTAAATTCTTCAAAAAAACTTGGAATCGTTTATTAAATTGATCAAAATTCATGCTTAATAAAAGCTTTGTATTTTGTTCTATAATACAGGTTATAGTTTTGGATTAAAGTTGGTCAGAAAAGATTTATTTTTAAGGATGAATAAAGAATGAATGAAAATAAGGAATAAGTTATTAGTGGAGTATAGAGAAAGAGTATCCCAGTTTTTAGATGTGGCGAAGTTTCATGTTAATGATTCCGGACGAAGAAGATGTCCATGCAAGAATTGTATGAATTTAATTTGGGAAAATTAGATATCGTGGAGCGACATCTATCAACATATGGAATATCTCCCTCATACTGTGAATGGGTATATCATGGAGAGCCAGTAAATTTATCTAGAAATTTTGAAAGTCGTACAACATATTCAATACACAATAATGTTGAAGTAAATAGTATAGAGGGTAACGTTGTCGAAGAAAATGAGATATTGAATCTTATAAACAATTTTTAATTTCCAATTGAAAACGAAGATGCAAATGAAGATGGGATTGAGAATGAAATGTTTTCTAATGGTCAAGAAAGAGATACCACGAACTTATTCGAGGATTTAATGACCGAAGCACGTAATGAACTATACCCTGGTTGTTCACAATTTTCATCCTTGAACTTTTTAGTGAAGTGGATGCATATCAAAGTTCTCAATGGCTGAAGTAACAAATCATTTGAGATGTTGTTGGAATTGTTAAAAGCAGCGTTTCCAACTGACACCGCTATACCTACTTCCTTTTATGAAGCTAAGCGAAAATTGCATAATTTAGGCCTAGGTTATGAGTCTATTCATGCATGCAAATATGATTGTATATTGTATCGAAAAGAATTTGCAGATTTGCAACAATGCCCCATTTGTGGTGAGTCTCGGTACAAAGTTAATGATGGTAAGGGTAAAAAAATTACTACATACGGTATTGCGTCATTTTCCATTGATATCGAGATTAAAATGATTGTTTGCAATCAAAAGAATGTGCTTCTGACATGAGATGACATAAAGATAAGCGAGTTGAAATGGAGGATGTATTGTGACATCCAACTGATACAGAGGGGTGGAAACATTTTGATCATGAATTTCTTCATTCGCTTCAGATCCCTAAAATGTTCGTTTGGGATTAGCTTCAAATGGGTTCAATCCATTGAAAATATGAGTACTTTTTATAGTATGTGGCCTGTGGTGATAATCCCTTATAATTTTCCCCCTTGGAAATGCATGAAAGAAACAAATTTCTTCATGTCTTTGCTCATACTTAGTCTAAAATCTCTTGGAAAGAAAATTGATGTTTACTTACAATCATTGATATAAGAGTTGAAAGAGTTGTGGACAATTGGTGTGCGAACTTATGATTCTGTTACTGGTGAGTTTTTTCAACTATATGCCACTTTATTATGGACTATTAATGACTTCCTTGTGTACGGTGACCTATCTGGGTGGAGTACAAAAGGTTATCATGCATGTCCCATATGCAAAGAAGATAATTCATCCTTCGGAATAAGAGGAAAAATATCATTTATGGGACATCAATGTTATCTTCCAGAGAATCATAGTTGGCGCCGAAGTAGGCAACATGATGGAAAAGTTGAACGTAGACCTCCTCTAGTCGTAATAAGTGGAGAACAAATCTTACAACAAATAAATATGTGGAACTTTTCTGTTCTTAACAAACATTCATCGAAGTAAGATTTAGAAAAAAAAAATGTATTCTAAACTGGACTAAGAAACATTTTTTTTTCAATTTCCATATTGGTCCAGACTATTGTTATGACATAAATTGGATGCAATGCATATTGAAAAAAACCTATGTGACAATTTGGTAGGCACATTGTTAAATATTGAAGGAAAGACAAAGGATACAATGAACGCTCGATTAGACTTACAAGATTTGAAGATAAGAAATGACCTATACTTGATACAGGTTGATAACAGATTTGTAAAACCATATGCAGTGTACACATTACCTAATAGTGAACGAATTTTCTTTTGTAAGTATTTGAAATTAGGAAATTTCCTGATGGATTCGTGTCTAACATATCGTGATGTGTGAATGACAAAAATGAAAAAATATCGAGGCTGAAAACACACGATTGTCATGTGGTGCTTCATAGACTACTCACCATTAGTATTTGAGCATACCTACCGAAGAACATATACACTGCTATTGTTGAATTGTATACATTCTTTCACAACTTATGTGCAAAAATAATATGTATAAGTGATTTGAACAGACTACAAGCAGACATCATAATCATACTTTGTAAGTTGGAGAAAATATTCCCGCCTGCCTTCTTCGTTGTAATGGTACACCTTGCTATTGATCTACCATATGAAGCCAAAGTGGTGGATCCGTTTAGTTACAGTTGGATGTATCCTATTGAAAGAATTTTACGAACATTGAAACAATTTGTATGGAATAAAGCACGTCCTGAGGGTTCTATAGTCGAAGCACATGTAATGAACGAATCATGAAACTTTTGCTCGCGATATCTAAGTAGGATTGAAACGAGATTCAATAGAGATGAACGGAATGATGATAACATTCCTAATCATGAGATATTTGGTGAATTTGAATTATTTAGCAGAGGGTACGATCATTAGAGGCGTCAACTTTATAAACACTATTAGCGGAGGAAAAGCGTATCGCACATTGATACATTCTCAACAATTGTAAAGAAATAATAGATTATTGCAAGTACGTTTCAAACTTTATAAATTTCTAAGTTCTAGGATAAATTCTTTGATATAACTTTCAAATGATTAAATTTCTAGGCAACACTCGAGGTTAATTCGTCGTGAAGCTCAAAGTGTCTCTGACTTATATATAAGACATCAACATAAATTTCTCGACTTGTTCAAATCTCAGGTATACATAGTATTGGAAGTTGAGAGATGATTAATTGTTTTGTAGTCATTTTTAATGTAATTAATTATCATGTTCTACAACGACACGAGAGAGAAGATATCTCCGATGATTTCTTTTCACGGGCAATTGGACCTTCGAAGGTGCGTTCTTACAATGGATATATTGTTAATAGGATATGATTTCACATTGTAGAGCATGACAATCGTCGAGCTACACAAAATAATGGAGTCCTAGTGGCAGGAGAGATCAGTGGGAACGAAAGTGTGGATAACAATTTCTATGATGTTGTAGAAAAAGTATTATATTTTCAATATGCGAACAGAAGACGTGCTTTTTTTGTTGTAGACAAAGTATTATATTTTCAATATGCGAACAGAAGACATGCTTTTTTTGTTCAAGTGTAGATAGTTTGACACGGATAACAACAAAAGTAATAGAACACATGTGGACTTAGGGTACAAATCGATCAATACATCGCGCTTTTGGTATGTCGATGAGCCTTTCATCTTTGCTATCCAAGCACACCAAGTCTCTTACATTGATGACATAAAATATGGTAGCAATTGGAAAGTTGTTCAAGTAGTCCAAAATAATCGAACATGGGATGTACCTGAAGTGGATGATGTTTAAAATGAACAACTAGATTTATTAGAAATTGTTAGTGGAGTCTGAGTGGACGAAACCATTGAGAATGTTACTTTATGTAGAGTTGATCCTATAGTTGTGGAAAGACTAATTATTCGACATGGTGATGATGATTTCATAAACGATGATGAAGAACAATTATCTCCCAATAACGGTTCAAGTGTTGATGAATAATTTTATATAGATGACGATGATGGGTAATCATATATCTACTCAATTCTTTTTATCTGTTTACACGTATTTCATATTAATTTTATATTGTTTCTGTCTTTTTTGTGTTTGTATAGATACGATGTCAATCCCTAATAGGCAACAGGAGGCTGATGAAAAATTCCATGAGCAAGAGATATATCTAAGCAACACGGGATCTTCTGTGGGTGACACTTCAGTTAGTATATTTTGAAATATATTCAGTTAACTGAAATACATCCTAAACTATTTTAAATTTTTTATTCCTCAGATACTAGCTCAACATCCACTCGAAGGAAACGCGAGCATTCGCGAAACATTGAGTTGGAAAAATACGTCCAAAAACATGGGAGAATTCCAATCGTGATAAATGAGGGGGAGACGAAGCTGATTTCTCAACATTCGATATGATTTAGTAATCCGATTTTTAGTACGATGTCGTACTTTCACCAAGGTTCCAAACGAGTTTATAGAATTAGCTAAGAGTCAGTTGTTGGTAAGTTATAAGTTTATTCTTTTAGAGTCAATTGTAGACTAATAGTCATGAACATCATATCTACTAATTCTTCATTTATTCTTTTGTAGCCTCATTTTGTGCTTGATTTATCGAGTTAACCACTTAATCATTTTATAGAACATCAAATGCAATCATTCAAAGAATTCATACCAAATTTTCATAGACATTATAAGAAATGTGGCAATCCTAAGCAAGCACGTGCCAACTTGCATAGCTGGCTTAAGAATAGATCAGAAGATTGGTATTTTTTGTGTGACCACTTCGAGAGTGAAGCGTTTTAGTTAGAATAATTTAGGGTGTGTATCATTTACTTCATTTACTATTATAGAATATTGTTTTATTTTTTTTATTTTTGTTCGTATGTAGGAAACGTCGAAGACGAACAGAGAGAATAGAGAGAAATTACCGTTTGACCACGTAGGCAGATCGAAGTCGTTCCTGCAAATTCAATCAGAGCTATAAGCAAAGGAAGGTCGAGAAATAGGACGTGTTGACCTATTTAGGAAAACACACTCTAAAGGTGGCAAGTTCGTGAATCAGGCAGCTGAAAATGCACATGTAACTAATTTTGTTTTACTTTCGTCTTGTTTTTCATTTCTAACTTCAGCCGCTCGTACTTACACATTTAATTAATTTTTCCAGAATCAAATGTTAGAATTACAATCCAATCTCACTCTAGAAGGTTCCTAGCCACTAACAAGGGATGAAATTTGTGAGGTCGTTTTTGGTAGACGACCCGGATATTCAAAAGTCCTAGGTTGGGGCCCTAAACCTAAGTCAAGAAGGAGTAGCAACTCATCGAGTTTGTAATCTACTCAAGGAACGAATAGGGAGGTGAGGGAATTAAAAGCCAATTTCGAATAGTCTCAGTCGAGGATTAAAGAACTTGAAGACATTAAAAAACAAATGAGAGAGGATCATGCAAAACAAATGGAAGAAATGAAAAAAATGATTGAAGACATGATTCGATCACAGAGGGGAGGGCCATCGAATTAGGTATGATTACTTCATTATTTAGTTGTCTAATATGTTGTTTACAGTTATGGTAGCGAAGACATTTAAAAACAAATGAGAGAGGATCATGCAAGACAAATGGAAGAAATGAAAAAAATGATTGAAGACATGATTCGATCACAGAGGAGAGGGCCATCGAATTAGGTATGATTACTTCATTATTTAGTTGTCTAATATGTTGTTTACAGTTATGGTAACGAAGTAGTTATGTCTTACTAGTAACTTTATGATAAAGAATTGTTGGCTATCATACAGTTATGGTAGCCAAACAATTGGATTTTGATGTATTTTTTGTCGTTATTGTGTGTTTGTCTATTAGTGTTGGAAATGTCGTGAGGGGTGGGTAAAGTTAGGTTATACTCGTTTTGTCATTGAACTTGGATTTTTTTGTGTGTTTATAGATGTTTATGGATGTTTATGAATGTTTGAATAGGTTGTGGAGGGTGGGTCGAGTTTGGTTTTGATTGTTTGGAGGGAAAGTATGAGTTTGAGTTCTTTGTGTGTTCGTTCTTGTTTATGAAGTTTGAATGATGTGGGGGTGGGTAGGGAGTTAAACTTGTAGGGTTTCATGTGTTTTTTTTATGTTTATGAGCATCAAGAATATCGTGGAGGTGGGTAGGGTTAGGTTATACTTGTTTTGTCATTGAACTTGAAGCTTTTATGTGTTTATGGATGTTTATGAATGTTTAGACATGGTGTGGGGTGGGTCAAGTTTGGTTTAGATTGTTTTGAGGGGAAAGTTTGTGTTTTTTGTGTGTTTGTTGGTGTTTATTAGTTTGAATATTGTTAGGGTGGGGAGAGTTCGGTTATAATCGTTTTGGAGTTGAACTTGTAGGAATTTGTATGTTTTTTTCTTAATTTTTGTGAGCATTGGGAATATCGTGGGGGTGGGTAGAGTTAGGTTATACTTATTTTGTCAATGAACATGGAGCTTTTGTGTGTTTATAGATGTTTATAAATGTTTGAACATGTTGTGAGGGGTGGGTCGAGTTTGGTTTAGATTGTTTTGGGGGGAAAGTTTGAGTTCTTTGTGTGTTCGTTATTGTTTATAAAGTTTGAATGTTGTGGGGATGGGTAGAGAGTTGAACTTGTAGGTTTTTATGTGTTTTTATTTTATGTTTATGAGTGTCTAGAGTGTCATGGGGGTGGGTAGGGTTAGTTTTGTCATTGAAGTTGGAGTTTTTGTGTGTTTATGGATGTTTATGAATGTTTGAACATGTTGTGGGGGGTGGGTCAAGTTTGGTTTAGATTGTTTTGAGGGAAAAGTTTGAGTTTTTTGTGTGTTCGTTGGTGTTTATGAAGTTTGAATGTTGTGGGGGTGGGTAGAGTTCAGTTATAATCGTTCTGTAGTTGAACTTGTAGGTATTTGTGTGTTTTTTTTTTATGTTTATGAGCGTCGGGAATATCATTGGAGGGTGGGTAGAGTTTGGTTATACTCGTTTTGTCATTGAACTTGGAGTTTTGTGTATTTATAGATGTTTATGGATGTTTATGAATATTTGAACATGTTGTGGGGGGTGGGTTGAGTTTCGTGATATTCGTTTTGAAGTTGAACTTAGAGTTTTTTGTTTCTTTCTAGAAGTTTATGACATTTGAATATTTTTGTTTTGTTGTAGGATACTGTTCAGAGATGAGGTTAGACGATTGTTGAAGATGTTGTGTTCCAGACGTTGTTTTCTTTTCTGTATGTCTGAAGACATATTTCTTGACGTTGTTTTCATATTATTTCTTTCATGTATTTCTGAAGACAAATTTCTTTTATAAACTATCTTGTAACTTTTCTTTTATTTATTATAGTATGGACTTCCTTTTGTTTTATTTATTTATTATGTGAATCTGTTTGAGTTTGTTAACGATGCTTTTGTAGGTTATTCAGATCAAATTTTTTTAAAAAAATCATAAATTACAAATTAAAAAATTTTAAAAGACAATATTCAGCCAGTGAAGGAACTCCCCACGCATAATTGGGTCGTCGGGAGTTCCCCTAACTCTCGACAAATGGTACAGCCTATCAAGTGTTCTGGAATTCCTGACGCACTAGTGGTCCGTCGGGAGTTCCTAGAACTCCCGATGCATAGAAGAGCCCGTCGGGAGTTCCAGACGTATCCTAATCGTCGGGGGTTCGTGTAACTCCCAACGACCTACATTATGCATCGAGAGTTCGTGAACAACTCCCAATGGTCCATTTCTTATGTCAAGAGTTCCACTCCCGATGGATTTTTCCCAACCAAACTCTCGATGATCTCTCCCGACGCATTTTCTACCATTTCTTGACTATTTTGAGCGTCGAGAGAAGTGCAATTTCTTGTAGTGTTTCTTCAAATCTAAAAAATCTTTTTGATTCTTTTGCATCTATTATTTTGAGATATGTTCATATTGCAAATGATTGGTTTATGATTTGATCCATCCCAATCAAGATAAGAAACTTTCAAATTAGGAAACAATCATTGAAAGCATCATTGCACAAAAATCTATCAAGTCTTTCCCAAACTCTAATACCATGTCTTGTACCTGATCACTTAAACTCCCCTAAAAAAAACCCAAGTCTTTAAGAAAAACAATCATCAACATTATTCCTAAAACACTCAAGATAAGTGTGTGCTCTTAATGGACCACCTAACTTCTCATGATCCCAAAGAAATTTGTAGGTCACCAAATAATCCATGGTGAATCATCATTATTGTGCAATCTCCTAATACAGTCCCAGGTAAGATATTTCTTATTTGTTTTTGAGAAACCATATCAACTTGAAAATGTCCAAAGGTTACCATTGCAACTAATTCCAAGCATTAATGTGATTAGAAGAGTAAGAACGAATGTTGACATTAACTTCCCTTTTTCACATGAGAAATAGTCCACCTTTTAGCGCCTTTACTACTAATAGTTAGATAGTAATCAAATTCATTACTAAATTTAATGTGATTTGATATTCTGATTCCATATGTCATTTCAAATAAAAAAGTAGCTGAAGATTATTTGAGCGAATGAGCTCTCGCAATCTCTGAAAGGCTCTAAAATTATCCAAATCCTTAGCATTCCAACATAAGATATTCAAGGGGCATTTGGCTTACCAACATGAGTTGAGTTGAGTTGGTATAATATATCAACTCATTGTTTGGGCTACCAATTTTAAATGTTGGTGGAGTTAAGTTGATATATTTTACCAACTCATCCTAACTCACCCCAACTCTCATTTCTTCCCATGTTTTCAATGGCTCTACCCATCGGCCACTGTCACACTCTGAGAATTAACTCTAGAGTTCCGACAACCATCTTCGATGACAACTTTAGCGACCAACTCCAGGCTTCAACAACTACTTCTGACGACAATTCAGGCGACGAAATCCGGGCTCTGACAACCACCTCCTATGACAGCTCCGACGACTAACTCCGAACCCTGACAGCCTTCGTTCAACCAACTCTGAAAACCAATTCTAGCCTCACAACAACCACCTCCGGTGATCCAACTCCGACGACCACCTTCGTGCTACCAACTCCGACGACCAATTTGCTTCGACAACAAACTTCGATGACCAATTCCGACTACAAACTCTGATGAAAATCACCTTCGATGATCACCTTTGAGCGAGCAACTCTGACGGCCAACTTGGGGTTTTGACAACCACCTTTGACGACAAACTCCAACAATCAACTCTAATACCACCTTCATGCGATTAACTTTGGGCTCCGACAGTCACCTCCAACTATAATCTCTAGCGAAAATCATCTTCGATGATCAACTTTGACGACCACTTTCGCCTGACCAACTTCGGGATTCGAAAACCACCTTCAGGCTCCGACAACCACCTTCGACTACAAAATTCAGCAAAAATCATATTTGATAATCAACTTCGACAACCACTTTCGACTACTATAAAATTGATGAAAATATGTTGTAGGGTTGTTGATTATATAAAAAATATTGTTTTGTCTACATTAAGTGCAATATTTATATGTAAAAATTTGTAAAAAAATATTTTTATTTAATTGAATTCAAATATCAATTGAGTGTTAAGAATAGTTAGAAGAAAAGTATGTATGTAGTTGAAAAGTATGTAACATATAACAAAAAAAAAAACCATAAAATGAAAAAAAATTCCTAGAACATTTTCCAGTAAAAATTAGTGAAAGATAGAGATTTATTTTTTGATGATCCTCCAAATTTAGAGAAAATGAAAGTGATATTGTTGAAAAAATATGGTGACATTCCATTGGCCGTTACGATGATGGAGGATATTTAATTAAAAAAATTCATGACATAGTAAAAATATAGAGCAACAATAGGAAGAAGTAGAAAAATAAGAAGATTTAATGAAATTCATAGAGAAAAATGAGCTAGAATCAAAGTTTTGATTTGGTTTCTCATTTTATATAAACATATTTCTACAAGAAATGTAATTGGTTAATTGCCCAAGAAAGAAAGAAAAGAAAAATTTTAAAAACTAAAAGAAAAAGTTGAAATCCATATTTTATTCAAACAAAGATGAATAGAATTATTGAATAAAAAAATTTTAAAACAAAAATAGTAATCATAAATGCATATTATTGAATAATTTTTTTTAAAAAAAAGTATATAAAATACCCAGATATATGAATTCTATACTCCAATCAGAGACATATAAACTCAGACCAAATAACTCTACATCTTAAATATAAACATAAACTTGACTGATATATGAATTCTACAGATATATGAACTCAATGCATTTTACCTCGACTCTGCGCTCCAAATAGCTCTAATAGTTTTAGGCAAGACAGCCTCTACCCAAGTAAAATTGAGATCTTGGAAATCTGAAAGGCTGCTCTCCCCTAACCTTGAGCAACCATTAAATTATTAATAACGGGTTTTATTTTATTATTTTTCAAAAGAGAGAGATATGAAAAGGAAAAAGTTTTCTATAAAGAGGATGTGACTGTATTACATTGAGTCCACGTGTTCGGATGGTTCCAATAATGATCCTTAAAAGCCATAAAGGTTGCAAATCCTATTTTAGTGAATTTACTTTTCTGACCATTTTGCTTTTTATAATTTTTAAATACCTATTTCAGCTTTTATATATTTTTATTTTTCACCTAATCTCTATATTTTAAAATAGATGGTTCTCAAATATAAAAAAAAATAAGCCAATTTACTTATCTAGATAGACATAGTTACCGTCTAAAATAAATCAACTCATTTACATCGATAGACAATTATTAGTCTCTATCGCTGTCAATGACTAATAAACAACGACATTTTGTTATATTTGAAAATGTTTCAAATAATTTTATCATTTACAATAATTACCTTTTTAAAACGGTATATTTTAATATCTATATATATTTAAAAAATATATTTTATTTGTCTTTAGATTTTGAGTATACTTTCTAATTAGTTCTTAGAATTCAAAATGTTACACTTCTAAGTCTTGAGTTTTGAATTTGGTTTCAATATAGTTTATAAATTTCAACGTGTTGTAATTTTACACTTGAGATTTGAGTTATATTTCAATTAAGTCTCTAGGTTTCAAGATTTACACTTGTGACCTTGATTTTTCATTAAATGCTACTTTTCGTCTTTAATGGTAATGTATACTAATTAATTTAAAATAATTAAAATTAATTGACTCTTAATACTTTTCGTCATTATCAAAACTAAAGGCAAATGATAAAAGACCATTCTAAAATATGATGTGGTAATTACAACTATACTCTCAAACTTTCAGTGGTAGAAATTATAGCAATTGTAAAAGTTTGAGAGTTCAATTTTATCATTCGGAGGTTCAATTTCAACAACTATTATAAGTTCGAGGTTCTAGTTTTAACAATTGTATAAGCTTGACTGTATTTGTAAGTTGTAACTATCACCATACTTTGGGGGTGGTTATTGCACTTTGCTCTAAAATTAAATTTAAAATTTTACTTCATAATTATTTTAAAATACTTAATAGATATTTATGCCAAAGACTGAAAGTTATTATTTATTGAAAAATTAAGATTAAAAGTGTAAATTTTGAAATATAAGAACCAAATTGAAATAAAACTCAAATATCAAGGGTACAAATGCAATATTTTGAAACTTATGGACTAAATCGAAATCAAATTCACCACTTAAGACTAAAATATAACATTTTGAAATTTAGGAACAAATGGAAAGTAGACCAAAACTAATGGACCAAAAGTATATATATATATATATATATATATATATATTTGGTTAATTATGTTGCTATTTGCAAAGTCTTAGTGGGTATGAGATTAGAAGTATAGTTTCAAATTTGAAGAGTTGTATAGTCATGATACTTTAATATAAAAAATTAATAAGACATGAAGTTGGTATGTTTTTAGTCGTAACACCCATGAATTTTTTGGGAAAAAAGAAGTGAAATTACACCATCAACTTCAATTTCTTGGATCAAAAGAATTTCGATCTCAGGAAAACCTAGTTTATGTTAAAATTCCAAACAATTAGATGAGTGTAATATTATGATTGAAAAAGAAACAAAAATAAATTGAAAAAATGTTTTTTAAATATTGACTTGGAATTATAATGGTTAAAATGAATATTTTGAAAAATCTAAGATTTTTTTAGAATGAAAATTTTAAGATTAAGATGGAGAAACGATCAAATTACATACACTAAAATAATATATATTTTGCTAAAAGCGATAATTTTCTTTTGTTTGAAAGCTCATAGAGTAATAATTTGGTGCAGTTTAATCATTAAACTACATCTATTTGACTTATTTTTATGCATTATTTTCAATCATAAAGAAAAAAAAAATATAAAAATGTTTTTTTTAAAAAAAAATTGTCATGTAATAATTACAATTTTAAAGCTTATATGTCACTATCTGGAAGAAAGTAATTGAAGTGAGTGGGAGTTGAGAAATTGAAATGTTAAAAGAGTTTTTCAATGAAAGAATATCTACCTACGCCCAATAACGCCATAAACAGTGCCATATGGGTGTTGACTGTCACCAAGAAAAATTATAGTATCTGATAATTTTTCATACTACTTAAATTTAGTATTTTTATAATAGTAACATGTGAGAATAACATATTATCTACCACATTAATTATCATTTCATATAAAAAAATATTGTTTATATATTTTGTCGAGAAATTTTCCAAACTTCTTTGGTTAATACTATAAATTTTGTCTTTATAAATAGTAGTGAACTTCACATTTATATTAGTGGTACTATTGTAAATTTCAGATAGCACACAAAAAATGATGTATTAATTTTTTTTTCATATTTTAAACGTCTTAATATGAGAAAATTTGTGGTGCTACAATGGTGAAAAATTCATTACTTCCTATAAAAGTATATGTTAAAAAATTATATGAGGTCCACAAAATAAAATAATAATAAATTATAAGTATGTGTTAAATAATGAATTAGATTAGTGGATAGTAAAGTACTTCCATAATTATCAATAAGAGTGTAGCTCAAATGGTATAATATTTACATTATCAAACTCGTGATTTGAGGTTCAATTCTTCAACCTCATACTTTAGTTACAATACCTCTTAAAAAAAATATTACCATAATTTTTTCTCTTGTCACTCTTAAAGCATTCCACGTGTCTTTCATACATTTGATTTTCACACCACCGCCCCATTATTGTTCCCAAAAGATTCCGAATCCTACGTGTCAGAGATTTCCATACATTTCAATCATAATTATCACTTCCTCCCTTTATTACTTTTATAAAAATAAAGGCGATGTATACTACTCCATACTCAAATTATTACAATTATAATAGATTATTAATTAGTCATTTGAGAAGGTATTTGAATGGACTCATTTTTCATATTCATTGCAATTATAATAGATTATTAACTAGTCATTTGGAATCATTTTTCATATTACGATTGATTGATTATGTTTGCTGAAAAGTAAACATGGCCAAATATCAATTAATCGACCTCACAAGTTATCAAATACAAACGTAATTTGTCTTCACTTTTTCCATTACCAACCGTGTTTTTTTTTTTCTTTTTCCTTTTATAGTTAAATGTTGAAGGACGAGAGTAGGTGAAAGAAGAGAAAAGAAAGAATGGCAGCCGATGATGGCGGCATGGCGACTATGAGAGAGAGAAGGCATCGGATGAGAGAGAGAGAAAGAAGGAGTTGGAAGCGTGCGATGGACACTCACAAATAAATAATCAACAAACGATTATTTGAGAGGAAACAAAAATACTTTTAATTGAAAGACTTTCTAAACTTGGTTCACACTTTTGATTGAACTCTCTTTGTGTGTTCTTCTCTACACTTGGATACATCAACAATGTCAATGTCAATCATATTTATAAGATTATCATGGGTAAATTTAAATACATAACTCACACCTTAATTAAATATACATGGAACAATTAAAATCCTACACTTAATTTATGTGAAACTCTACTAAATTAACTCTTACGTTACTTAATTAACTCCCATCTTTTAATTTTTCCAACTCTCATAAATTAATTCATTTATAACCTCTCCTAAATTAATATGCTTAATTAACCCACATCCTTAAATTCATCTGTAACTTATCTAGTTAAATAAAACATGTTTAACTTTCAACATCCTCCTTAAACATGTTTTCTAAAAGCTCCAAGCAAAGTTATTAACTTGTTAAACACATCAACTTTGAGTCGCTTCGTGAAAATATCTGCAATTTGATCTTCAGTCTTTACATATTCAACTTTACAAAAATTATAACATTTATAAGATTAACTAAAGTAATGTCATGCATCATGCAATTCTCATTTCATTACTAACATATACATAACACTTATATATAAAAGTAATGAAATAAATAACATATAACATGTGCATACATTCAAACTATATATTATAACTTTTATAATATAAATGATGCATGGCTATGTTATTTATGTATGCATATATATAGTATAACACTTATATTATATGATGTATGAGCATGCTATAAAATTAAAACATGCAACTATATATTATAACTTTTATAATATATATGATGCATGAATAATGCATAACCTATAGTGAGATTTTACTATATGACATATTGTATGACTTATATTAAAATAAATAAACCATACATTATATGCATAATTTAAATAAAGCAAATATGGATCGGGATTAGACTCCAAAAAAAATTAATTAAATAAATATAACGTTTATATTAATTTAATTAATCCAAAAAACGACCTATTACATTAATAAATAGTACAACCGATTCAAAACAAATGAATCAAGTCCTGAAACAACTCGAACCGGACTATCCAGCAATCAAACCACCCACGAACCGCTCGAACCAAGCGAACCGTGCCCAAACCAGCTCCAAACCGAACTGAGGCACGTGCGAACCGGAGATTTTTCTCTGCGTTGGAGCATTAGCATCGCGACATTACTGAGAAAAATTTTCGTTTGTTGCTCATAGCGTCACGACACTACTATATAGTTGCCTACTGTACAGCTTAAGTTTTCTTCGAATCGATGTCCAATTTGAGCCCCGTTTCGCCAGAAAAACATTGGGAACAACATAAACAACTGAAGATTTAAGAATTACAGACTCTATAACAATTTATCCCAAAAAACAACGGGCCTTTACACAACGAATTGTAAAAAAAAGCTGTAAATCTAAACGATCTAATCCCGAAAACATCCATATTGCAAACCATTCATTCAATCACATTCATCAATATGAAAATAGAATGATATCCACCAAATTCTATAATTAAAATTCTAGAAATTAACAAAATTTGGGATTGAAAACCGACCTCTCTGATACCAATTGAAGGAAAAATCATCGAAGGTTTTCGTAGCAGAAAATAGGGATTGATCCCAATTTTGTATTTCACAGAATTTACAAAGTTACAGAATTAAGAAGAAGAAATTATGCATTAAAATTAAATTTACAACAAGCTATACAAAAGGAAAAAAGGGAGAAGAAAGACTTACCCTTTGAAGAACAAATTCTTCACAAACTCCTTCGAACGGATCACGATTTCTTCTTCCAAAAGGGATATCACCAAAAGAGGAGCCTCTATTCTCCTAGGGTTTGAGAATAAGCAGGAGGTGTGGATTCTGCCTAAGAGTTTTGAAAGAGGAAGGAGATGAAGAGGGGGAGAGGGAATTTTTCAGAGAATTTTTTTCTCTATGTAATCCCCTTCAGAGAGAACTTTTCTCCAGGGTTTCAAGGAGGAAGATGAATGAGCATCAGACATCTCACATCCTCTTACCGCATCACGTACTTAGTTGAGATAAATTAACTCCCTCCCTTTTAATTAATTAATATTAATTTAATGTAATAATTATAAATATAATAACAACCTTATTATAGGTATATAAACAATATATTATGTCATATATAACACATAATCTATAGTTACATATTGTATCAGATAGAATATAACCTATAGATTTATTTTCTCTCAACCATACATGACGTTTAATATAAATCACATTTAAATTAAATTCACTTATATGAATCTCATCCAAATAATTTGAATCATATTCAAATTCCTCTCACATTACCTTATGTCATAATGTATCAAATAAATTCTATTAATTATATCACATATATAATTAATTTAATTAATTATATCATATATAATTAATTTCTTCAATTAATTTAAACACTTCAAATTAATCCAAAATTAATTCTCTATTAAGTTCCTATTAAGCTACAGAAGGGATCTTATGTACCTATAGATTGAAGCTCCAATGGTACCTGGATAATTAATTAAACTCTTTAATTAAATTATCCAACTTCTATTAACTGTCGGTCATTCCACTAAAAATCGAGAGCTGCACTTTTCGCACTACAAATATATTTCTGTGTCTATTAGATATAACCAATCAACAGTGCGATAACTCTTCACAAATTACTCATAAGCACAGCTGGGCCAAAATTACCATTTTATAGTTATATCTAACTCTTTAAGTACCACTGATTCCTCTAATGAACAATAAGTCATAGTCAAACTATGACCAAGTCCCTCTCGGGCTAGGAGAGGGTGTGGCCACTATGATCAAGCTCCAGAATCAGCCCTTAAGAAAGTAATTATCTACTTAACCCGACATCGGGGAAGGAGTGAACTCCGTTTTCTGTGGCTGTATTCCCAGCTCCTTAGTTAGACGAATCCCCAAAATGGTAGGCTTATTGAGTTGACAATTTGGCCTCTCTCAACCATACAAGTCAAAGGACCGCCTTCATGAGCAGGAATTCACAATTCACTCAGGATTCAGGTCATGTCACCTATGGTCATCCTAGTGAAATGTAAGTCTCTATTATTAACGACGTTATATAATGAGACTAATAATTTCATGGTCCGATCTTATACAAACTCTTTGTATAGGATACATCCGCTCACAAGTCTCCACATGAATGATCAGGATCAGATCATTTGTAGTACTTTACAATACTTGTAACATCTACAAAGCGGGCTGTATCCGTAGTGTCATCAGAATAAGGTACTCAGCCTTATCTATTTACTACAAACGGTTTAAGATATTATTTAAACAAGATCCATCTGTATGTCTCTACATACTTGTTTAAATTACATAAAATATCCTAGGATCTTTAGTTTATTGTTTTAAGTGTATGCTTATAAAATAACAATTATTTTTTTAATAACTTGTTTATATAATGTTTATAAACTACGAGAATACAAGAGATTTAGGACACCAATTCCAATAGTTACCACGTCCTCAACCTCGATTGCCTTTTTCTTGGCCATCTTCTTTATCTCTCAACTGCAACTTTGACTGAAAAAGTTACTCAGTTGTTTGTTTGTTCTTCTTGGGAAGCTTCTCTTTATGGGCTTGTAAGGAATTCATAAGTTGATCAATGGACATTGTACTTAAATCCTTTAATTCTTCAATAGCTACAATGATGAAATTGAATTTTTGATCCAATGAGCGAAATATCTTTTCTACCACTTGCTCATCCTCTATTGTCTCACTATATCTTTTCATTTCATTTACTAGCTAGCAATCTTGAAGTATAATATGAAATCGATTCAGATTCCTTCATATGTAGTGATTCATAATCACCTCTTAATTTTTGGAGGCAAACCTTCTTGATTCGATCTACTCCTTTGTATGTATTCTCCAAAATTTTCCATGTCTGATGTACAGTAGTTGCTCTAGAAATCTTCTCAAAATTTGGATCATCGATGACTTGATGAATGATGGTGAGAGCCTTTTGGTCTTTCTTTCTTGTATTTTGCAAAGTTTCTCGTTGAGCTTAATTTTAAGTTGCATCACTTTCTGGTTCTTCATAACCATTATTGACAATGTCCTATACATCTTGTGAACAAAGTAGAGCTTTCATACGAATACACCAACTGCTATAATTTTCTTTTATAAGTTGATGCACTTGGAAGGAAACCAAATTATTATTTGTCATTTGCAAAACAATTATTGTTTTTCAAACTTAAGCTCTGATACCACTTTGTTAGAAGCGTGTGATGGACACTCACAAATAAAAAACCAACAAACGATTATTTGAGAGGAAACAAAAACACTTTTAATTGAAAGACTCTCCAAACTTGGTTCACACTTTTGATTGAACTCTCTTTGTGTGTTCTTCTCTACACACTTGGATACATCAACAATGTCAATGTCAATCCTATTTATAGGATTATCATGGGTAAATTTAAATACCTAACTCACACCCTAATTAAATATACATGGAACAATTAAAATCCTACACTTAATTTATGTGAAACTCTACTAAATTAACTCTTACGTTAACATACTTAATTAACTCTAATCTTTTATTTTTTTTCAATTCTCATACATTAATTCATCTATAACCTCTCATAAGTTAATATGCTTAATTAATCCACATCCTTAAATTCATCTGTAACTTATCTAGTTAAATAAAATATGTTTAACTTTCAACTGAAGAAATACAACCTGAAGCAAACCTAATTAAATATTTTTTCTCACTCTTCTTCCTTTGTCGCCCATTACTCACCATTTTTCTTTGTTTCTTTATCAATTTCTATTAGTGATGGTAGAAAGTATACCTACTATTTGTTCATTCATTCCCATTTTACTTATTTATTTTATATACCTTATATGAATACACTTTTGTATTTTTTGGCGATTAGAATAGAAAAAGAGAAATTGTATCCAAAAAGTATTTAGTGTTTAAAGGATTATTTTCACAGATAGAAAAAATATTAAACTATTTACAGAATTAACAAAAAATATTGATAGGCATTAATAGACTTCTATCAGCATCTATCAATGATAGACTTCAGTCAGTTTCTATCACTGACAGACATTGATAGACTTCTATCAGCCTCTATTAGCCTCTACCAAAAAGATTAAAATTTTACTATTTTGTATAAATAGTGTTGGATATATATAGTGAAAAAAAGTGAAAGTTTAAAGAAGATTTGAAATATAAAATGAATTTAATTGTATAGATTAAATTCATTGTTTAGAAACTTTCAAATTGAATTGAAACTTCAAATTAAAATGATGTTTCATATACAAATTTAATATTTATGAAAGTTAAATTTATAGTTTATTCAATTTGAATGAGTTATGTTCTATTTTTCTCAAGTAATAACTCAATTGAATTAAATTTGACAAATGTTTCAATTTTTGTATTTATAAATTTTATTTTGTAATTTAGAGAGTTACCTAGTTGCTAGCTTAAAAATATCAACTTGGTTCTTCATTTGTAGCATCCAATTCCAAATTGAAGAGTTTTCTCATTTCCTTTTTTATTTTTTTTGTTCATGAGATGAGTTGAGAGCAAGTATCCAAGAGTTTTGCTAGATCCAAATAGTTCGAGGCTGCAGTTCGACCAGAGTTAATCATTGCATCCTGCTGAAACGATCGTTGTAATATGCTTACAGTCTGTGTAGATTGAAAAATTTTCTTCAGGATAACGCTTACCAGAAGCATGCCTCGACTATGTTTTGAGTCTCCAAAGTTTGCTAGTGTATTCAGTTCTATATATTCCATTCCCCCCCAACAATTTGAAAATAATTAGTATATTTGAACTGATGGCTGCAAACTCCACCAATGTCGCTAATTCTACAATCATTCGATCGCCCATTGTCAAGCATCATGCTGAAAAACTAGAGAAATTCAAGGGAGATAATTTCAAGAGATTGCAACAGAAAATGATCTTCTATCTCACCATACTGAGTCTTGCTCATATTTTGAAGAAAGATTGTTAATTATCCCATCAGAAGCTATAACTCCTTAAATAGAAGCTGCAAAGCAAGCATAGATGCATTCGAACTTCTTGTGTCGTAATTATATACTTAGTAGTCTTGAGGACACTTTGTATACTGTCTATTGCAATGCCTACAATATATCAAAACTATTGTGTGAGGCATAAGACAAGAAGTACAAGCTAGAAGATGCTGGTATTAAGAAATTCTTTGTGGGAAAATTCATAGATTATAAGATGATCGATACCAAATTGGTAGTCAATTAGATGGAAGAATGAAAAATTATTATAACTGATTTGCAAAGTGAATGATTGAACATCAGTGAGCCATTCCAAGTTGTTGATGTGATTGAGAAGTTGCCTCTTTCCTAGAAGGACTTCAAATGCTATCTCGAACACAAGTGAAAGGAGTTATCCATGGAAAACCTCGCGGTAAAACTCCGTATAGAAGAGGATAACAAAAAAAGAGATAAAACTCCACTAGAAGTTGAAGTTAAGGTTCACATTGCTGAAGCTTCAAAACATAAACCCAAGAAGCAGAATTTCAAGAAGAAAAATGTGAATCACGAGTCAAGGAATGATGCTAGCAAGCGCATTCAAGGCAATTGCTGGATTTATGGTAAGAATGACCATACTGCTACAATGTGCAAGTACAAGAAGGGACAAAGTTCCAACAATCAAACCATTGTCGTGGAAAATGATGATTTAGTTGCCGTCATTTTTTTTTATGTAAATATGGCTTCAGACACCAAAGATTGGTGGATTGATACTGGCGCTACTAGACATATTTATAAGAACAAGTCATTGTTCATTACATATGAGAAGCTAGATGGCAGCGATAAGTTGTACATGGGAAATGCTTCGAAAGGCAAGGCAAAGGTCCTACTAAAATGGACTTCTGGATAGATACTTACCTTTAATGGCGTATGACATGTGCCAGAGATTCAAAAGAATCTAGTATTCGGAACCCTACTTAAAAAAAAAGGGTTGAAGCTTGTATCTGAGTCAGATAAATTTATTATGACAAAAGAGGTTTGAATGTGGGAAAAACCTATCTAAGTGATGACATGTTCAAACTGAATGTACTGGCACAAATGCCAAAGAATAATAATAATATCAACTCTTCTGCTTATTGCTGAGTTGTGTGACTTTGACACTCTAGATTAGAGCATGTCAATTATCGTTCTTTAAATAGAATGGTAAACTTAGGACTATTGTCGAATTTTAACATTGATAATAGACACAAATGTGAAGTTTGTGTTGAATCAAAGTTTACTAGAAACTCATTTTCATCTGTGGAAAGAAGTAATGAGTTACTTGATTTAATCCACAGTGATGTATATGACATGAAAAGTACTCCCACACGAGGTGGTAAGAGATACTTTGTCACATTCATTGATGATTATAGTTAATATTGCTATGTGTATTTATTACATAGTAAAGATGAAACCTTTAATATTTTTAAAACATATAAAACAGAAGTTGAAAATCAACTTGAGAAGAAAGTAAAGGTGCTCAGATCACTATTACAAAATCTACATTATTCGACACTTGTAATTTTTAATTACTTAACGTTTCTTTGTAAAAAAGTTAAGTAATGACTTTTTAGAAAAGAAAATGTCAAGTAAAAGGGTTAAAAAAGCGAACTATTACTTGACATGTTTTTCATGTCAAGTAATATAAGGTCTTACTTGACACGTTTTTCATATCAAGTAAAATATAACAAATAATTGACTTGTTATTTTAAAGAAGTAAAATGTTAAATGTCCTAGATTTAGTCGATCGACCTTCAACCTCTTGCACGCAACCATGGCGTCCGTTCGACCTTCAATCATTTTCTATCTGTTCGACCTTCAAGTAGTATTCCATCAGCCACCTCTTGCCGGCATGGAATTCCCGTCTTTAGCCAGCCCTCTGGTCCCTCCTTGCCCTTTCCGCCGTTGTTTGTGTACCTTTCTACAAACACTGGTCCTCCGAGTTTCGTTTCACTATTCCATTTCTCTCCTCCATGCTCTTTGTGCTCGCGGCTCTGCTCTTCGAAGCCCTCTCCATTCGATTCGTCACTGCCGTCCTCGGTCTGGACTGACACAGGTAAAGTTAGGATTTGGATTTGTCTCTTTTGTGATTCCTGTGTTGGTTGCTTAAAAATTGAAGTGGATTGCTTGAATATTTAGTTTGATTTGGACTTGGAGAGAGAGGATTGGTTTCTGATTTTTAAGTTGATTTCTAATTATTTTAGATGGTTAAGTTTAGGTACGATTCTGTGAATCTGCTTTAATTAACTCACCGGTTTTGAAAATTCTTTCATTTTCTTTTTGTGTGAATCGGGAGATTAATGATGGATCTGATATTTTTGGCATGTGGTTAAGCTTGAGTTTTCATATTTGAACTTCACGAAGGCCTTGACTGAAAAAATTATTTGTTTTAGAAGTTTAAAGAACGAAAAGGCATTTATATCCATCATCATTGTTTGTCTCATTATGAGACATTAATGTTATACTCGTTCTTTGTAAATGATTTATCAGTTTAGATCCGTTATACTCGTTCGACATTCTATTTGTTCGTCATCCATTTTGTCGTTCGTTCGTTCGACATTAGTCTCTATCACTATTTTATACGGTTATATTTATATCATAGGAGAAGAAAGTTGTTAGTGCATCAACCACAGATGGGGAAGAGAAGAAGGTGAAATATAACTTGGTTGTTCAATATTATTTATATGAAGCATAACTTGGTTGTTCAATATTGTTTATATGAAGTATAACTTGGTTGTTTTAGTAGAGAGTTTCAATGAAGATGGTAAAGGAGAAGGAAGCTATTAGTGCACAACCACTATCGCATAAGGCAAATAAGAATTGCACTATTCCCATTGTTTTGCATCTTATTCGTGAGTTAACCTTACTATTAATTACTTATAAAATTATAACTTGGTGGTTTTAGGGGAAACTTTCAGAGAATGCCGGAAAGGAGAAGGAAGTGATCGCTATTAGTGTACCACCGATCTTAGAATGAAATGATTGTTATGTGCTGTGAGAAGTTGTGATCGAATTTTGTAGCACGCAAAAAGTGAAGACTTCATCAATGGTGGCTTTGTATAAGTAAATGTTATTTATTTATGATATATTATAAGTTTATTTCATTTTGGCCGAAAGAGTTAAGTTTGCAGGAAGATATCAAATACATAACAAATATGTGGATATTATGTCATGAGATATATGCAAGAAATCTTGACTAAAGAGAAAATATTATCACAGATGCAGTATATCTTTAAACTACTTATATATATTGTAACATTATAAATAGTGTAAATAGTGTAAATAATGTATATTTGACTTTTTATATTTTATAGATTGATACGAGGAGCTTGTACTCGCAACTTGAATTGGATGAAGTATGCATGGAATGGGTTGAATATTTAGGTCGCTATATCTGATGGGCTTCCTATAAATTTTGTGTATATGGCTATATTGTTACAGAAAGACTCGAAATCAAGAAAGAACAATGCAGCTGGCAGTTGAACAGTTGTCGACTTCTTTCTATTAAATGTTATAACCATCGGAACTCATTATTGTTGAACGAATCGCTACACATATATAAATGAAATCAATCGAAAGTTAAGGTAAGAGTGAATTATAATCAAGAGAGCAAGGCATTTTCGTTATGTAATAATTTGAAGAATAATAAAAAAGAACGTTCCATTTTGCACAGTGGACGTAGGCCTTTGGCCGAACCACTTAAACTCCTGTGTCTTTTCTTCTTCCTCTACGATCGTTTGGATTTTGCTAAATTATCGTTTACACGATCGTGTAGTTCTTATCGCATCGTGTACATGATCGTTTAACTCAGCGCTCAATCGTTTATACGATTATTTAGCTCCTCGGCTGTCGTCTATACAATCGTCTAACTTCGGTCAACTGTCATCTACACGATCGTTTAACGCTTCCTCCTATTGTTTAGTTAATTGGTCTATCGTTTAGTTATTGGTGCATCATCTACACGATTATGCAGACTTTTGGTAAACAACAGAAGGTTTTTCGAGCATCTATATTCTATCTTTCCTGACTTTTGAATTGTTATCAACCATTATAACTGTGTGTATTGTGATTATTAACGTGAAGATCTAGTCATCTAGGACAATAAGTGGTATCAGAGCTCAGTGAACAGTTCAAGAAAGCTCCAAGATTTGAATTTTTTATTCAGAGTAATCATTATTGAAGACCAAGAATGGCAACTACCAGATATGAGATTGAGAAATTCGACGGCAAGATAGATTTGAATTGTGAGAAGCAAAGATTAAAGGAGTCTTGGGGTAGCAGAAGACATTTTTGGCCATTATGGACCTGCGAAGTACCTTGAAACATTTTCTGAGGCAAACAAAGAGACTATTGAATCAAATGCATATGGAACCATCGTTCTCAATGTCACAGACAGTGTTTTGAGACAAATTATGGATCAGCTGCCTATGCCCTTTGGAATAAGTTGAATGAGATTTATCTCAACAAAGATCTACCCAACAAAGCTTTCTTGAGGGAAAGATTCTTCATGTATAAGATGGATCCAGCAAAGTCCCTCACAGACAATCTTAATGAGTTCAAGAGGCTGTCTTTTGAGTTCAGATTGATTGGAGATAATATTGGAGAAGAGAATGAAGCATTCATATTATTGAATTCTATACTAGAAACTTTCAAAGATGTGAAGACTGCATTGAAGTATGGTAGAGAAAGAATCACCACAGATGCTATTATATCAGCTGTTAGAGTCAGAGAGCTTGAATTGCAAATGACCAAGAAGGATCAACCAGGAGGTGAAGGCTTGTTCTCTAAAGAAAAGAATAAGAACAATTGGAAGGGAAAATAGAACAATGGAGATAAGTAAAAAATAAAGTGTCATTTTGTCACAAGATGAGGCACATGAAAAAGAACTATTATGCCTTGAAGAGAAAATTGAATCAGTAGAACAAGGGGGGTAAACAGACCGAGACTGCTGTAGGTGAAAATTCCCTAGTCTATTCAGATGTTTTAGCTACTACTAAAAAAGATGGAGACCGGAATACTATGGAGACTCAAGATTGGGTGTTAGATTCTAGTTACTCAGTCCACATGACACCATCCAAGGGATGGTTTTGTGCTTATAAGAAACGGGATGGTGGGTTGATCTATATGGGAAACAATAATACATGCAGAGCTGTGGGAATGGGGTCAAGATGCATGATGGTTCAGTCAAATTGATAAGGAACGTGAGGCATGTTTCAAATTTAAAGAGGAATCTCCTTTCATTGGGGATGTTTGATGCCATAGGATGCAAATATAGAGGTATGGGAGGCACATTTGAAATTATTAAGTATTCCAAAGTGGTCTTGGTGGTAGCCAAGGTAAATGGTCTATATGTCATCAAGGATGTACAAATGGCACACTCGACTTTGTTAGC
Source organism: Benincasa hispida (assembly GCF_027475165.1). Classification (NCBI taxonomy): domain Eukaryota; kingdom Viridiplantae; phylum Streptophyta; class Magnoliopsida; order Cucurbitales; family Cucurbitaceae; genus Benincasa; species Benincasa hispida. The sequence goes on along the minus strand of NC_143484.1, from coordinate 55,497,683 downwards.
AACGGATAAGAAACCTACCGAAGATGAGTTGTGGCACAAAAGGCTCTTTCATATCAGTGTGAGGGTCTGCAAATTCTATCTAACCAGGGTATACTACCAAGGGGTGTTGGAGATAATCTTAAATTTTGTGAACATTGTATATTGGGCAAGGCAACTAGACAGCAATTCCCCAAAGGGCAACACACTTCAACGGAAATCCTTGAAAATGTGCACTACGGCTTGTGGGGGCCAGCTTACTCTCCATCTCTTAGTGGAGCAAGGTACTTTCTTTCATTTGTAGATGACTATTCAAAAAAGAGATTGGTTTAATTATTAAAATCCAAAGATGAATTATGGAAGACCTTGATTGAAAAGCATACCTCTAAACAAATTAAACATTTGAGAACTAATAATAGTTTAGAGTTTTATGGAGAGGAGTTTAATTTGTATTGTAGGGAGCAAGGCATCGTAGGCATAGAACTGTAAGGTACACACCTCAACAAAATGGAGTGGCTGAAAGATTAAACAGAACAGTACTGGAAAGAGTAAGATGTCAGCTGTCCAATGCCTTGTTACTTGGAAAATATTGGGCTGAAGTTGTCTTCTACACTATATACACACTTAATAGATGCCCTCATCTATCTATAGAGCTGAAGAGTCATGAAGAGAGGTGGACAGGGCAACCACATAAGCTAGAACACCTAAAAGTATTTGGTTGTGTTGGCTGTGCACCAAAGCCAAGGGAAATTGAAACCAAGGGCTGTAAAGTGCATGAAACCAAGGGCTGTAAAGTGCATGTTCTTAAGCTTTACACTGGGAGTAAAAGGCTTGAGACTATGGCATCTAGTTGAAAAGAGGTATGTGAATAGCGGAGATGTGATATTTAGAGAAAATGAAATGTTCATGATGTCAGAACAACCATCTTCAACAGAAACCAAGACTAGTAGCACTAGATTTGAGGTGGAGCATCAAAATGATAATGGAGTTTCTACTTCCTCTCAAAATCAAGAGTTAGAAGGTGATGAGGCAGCTGAATCCAGTGATCATGTGTCAAGTGATCAAGTTGAGACACATAAGGACTTGCACAATTACTCATTGGTAAGAGACAGACCGAGAAGAACTATAGTACCACTAACAAAGTACCAAGAGTCTGACTTTGCAAGTGTAGCATTGAGTGCTGCCATTTCTTTGAGTAATAATGAACCTTCCAGCTTTGAAGAAGCAACAAATAGTCGGATGCTAGGCAATGGATTGAGGCTATGAATGATGAGATGAAGCCCCTCAATCAAAATGACACTTGGAGATTAGTACCTTTAAGGTTACAAACCTATCTCATGCAAATGGATCTACAAATTTAAAGAAGAGATTCTAGGTGTGCAAAAGTCTAGGTTCAAGGCTAGGCTTGTTGCTAAGGGCTTCACTCAAAAGAAAGGCATTGACTATAATGAGGTGTCCTCTCTAGTTGTGAAGCATACTTCCATCCGGCTACTTCTTTCCCTTGTTGTACAGAAAGATTTGAAATTAGACCAGCTAGATGTAAAAATAGCCTTCTTACATGAGAAGTTGAATGAGACAATATTCATGAGACAACCTCAAGGTTATGTTAAAAGTGGAGAAGAAGGACCTTGTGTGTTTGTTGAACAAGTCCATCTATGGCCTAAAACAGTTACTGAGATACTGGTATGAAAGGTTTGATGAACTAAAAAGAGCTCATTTGATTGGTGTGTATACAAAAATACTAGTTGTTTCGAGGAATCGATCTGTTTTACTTCTCTATGTAGATGACATACTGCTGGCCGAGAGATCCAAAGATGAACTGAAGCAAGTAAAAATGCTTCTTAAGAGAGAATTTATCATGAAAGACCTAGGGGAGTCAAGGAGGATCCTATGCATTGAAATAGAAAGAGACAGAAAACAGGGTAGATTTCTTGTTAGCCAATCTGAATATTGTTAAAAGATTTTATAGAGGTTCAAGATAGAGAAAGCTAAGCCAATAGGTACTCCTCTTGCCCCCCACTTCAAGCTTTCAGTTGCTAATAGTCCAAGAGCACTGATGAAGAACATTTGAACCATATGAAAGTTGTCCTTTAATCGTAAGCAATGGGATCTCTTATGTATCTTATGACTTCTACACGACCAAACCTGTCCTATGCAACGAGTATGGTCAGTAGGTATAGGGTAAATTCTGGTAGAAGACATTGGGAGGCAGTCAAGTGGATACTAAGGTATTTATGCTCATCTAAGGAGGCAAAAGTCTTACAGAATGAGCCATCCAATGATGAGGTTTATGGCTATGCAGATGCAAACTATGCAGAAGACTTGGACAAAAGACGTTCTTTATCAGGTTATGTTTTCCAATGGGGGAATAATTTGATCAGTTGGAAAGCTACATTGCAGCTTGTTGTGGCCCTTTCCACAATAGAGGCTGAGTTCATTGCTTTGTCTGAAGTTGTGAAGGAAGGTTTGTGGCTGAAAGGTATACTAAACGATTTCGACATAACACAATCTAAAGTCAGAATTTATTGTGATAACCAGAGCACAATATACCTATTTAAGAATCAACAGTTTCACAGCAGAACTAAGCATATTTATATCAAATATCATTTCATCAGACAAGAAATTGAGAAAGCGGAAGTCGAAGTAGTGAAGAATCATGCCTCGGATAATGCAGCTGATATGCTAACCAAAACTGTTCCACTGAATAAGCTTGGCAGATGCTTGGACCTTCTGGGGTTCGAGTTACCTAAAAAAGGTTGGCTCAAGTCAGCTCAGTGAAGCAAAGAGGGAAGGAAATCTAGATGCTTACAAAGGTGGAAATTGTTACAGAAAGACTTGAAATCAAGAAAGAACAATGCAGCTAGCAGTTGAATGGTTGTCGACTTCTTTCTGTTAAATGTTGTAACCACCAGAGCTCCTCATCATTGACCGAATTACATGCACATATATAAACGAAATCAATCGAGAGATTAAGGTAAGAGTGAGTATTAATCGAGAGAGCTAGACATTTTCGTTCTGTAACACTTTGAAGAGTAATAAAAGAGAACCTCCCAATTTTCACAGTGGATGTAGGCCTTTGGCCGAACCACTTAAACTCCTGTGTCTTTTTTTCTTCCTTTACGATTATTTAGATTTTGCTAAAGTATCGTTTACATGATCGTGTAGTTCCTATCACATCGTGTACACAATCGTTTAGCTCCACGCTCAATCGTCTATACGATCGCTTAGCTCTTCAGCTGTTGTCTATATGATTATCTAGCTTCAGTCAATTGTTGTCTATACGATTGTTTAACGCTTCATCCTATCATTTACTTAATTGGCCTATCGTTTAGTTATTGGTGCATCGTCTACGCGATCATGCAAACTTTTGGTAAACGACAGAAGGTTTTTCG